>NC_138297.1:31060000-31377500 GCF_965601325.2 Salmo salar | reverse complement strand
GTGAGTGATTACATATATTTTTTTCAATAAAGTATTCACAATTTCACATCCCTTTATTTCTCTTCTCATGTTCCCGTCTTCCCTCTCTCCTTCTTCATTTTTTCCTACAATCTCTCTCCCCCCCCCCCCCCCCCTCTCCAGTCTTTGTGACTCTGACCTGTGCGTTCCGGTATGGTCGTGAGGACCTGGACGTTCTGGGGTTGTCCTTTAGGAAAGACCTCTACATCTCCACCTTCCAGGCCTTCCCCGCCGTCACCACGGAGGAAGAGCGTAAACCACTCAGCCACCTGCAGGAGAGACTGCTGAAGAAGCTGGGCCAGCACGCACACCCATTCAACTTCACTGTGAGTTCTATAGACTGATCCCACTGCACCGCAGACACACCGGTTTAAATCAACTTGTTTACCGCATCTTTGCTCGTGTACAATTCTGTGGTCGTGTGCCTGTTTGTTGGTGAGCAGTTGTGTATTAATTCTGTGGCGTGACTGCCAAATATCTCTCTTTCAGATCCCTCAGAACCTGCCCTGCTCAGTCACTCTACAGCCAGGACCAGAGGACACAGGGAAGGTACAGAGACCACACACACACACAAACACTGTATACACTCACAAAACTTTTTATTGAATATCTTCCTCTCCCTCTGCCTTCGTCTCTGCTCAGGCTTGTGGAGTGGACTTTGAGGTCAGAGCCTTCTGCGCCAGGACCGTAGAGGAGAAAATACACAAAAGGTACAATGTTGTCGAAGCTCTGCGTTTTGATTCAGAGATTCAGTGCAGATGGTTAAAAGTGATTGTGTATGTGATGTTTAAGGAACTCTGTGCTGTTGATAACCCTAGTGTGTGTGTGTGTGGTTTGTTATATGACTCGCTTTTCTCATATGATATTATATATGTTGTTATAGGAACTCCGTGCGTCTGGTGATCCGTAAGGTGCAGTATGCCCCTGAGAAGCCCGGTCCTCAGCCCATGGTGGAGACAACGCGATCCTTCCTAATGTCAGATAGATCCCTACATCTAGAGGCCTCGCTGGATAAAGAGGTAGGACGGGACACATCGAGACAGACGCAACGCCTGCACGACGGACACGCACGCACGCGCATGAATTAGTTAAAAGCGTTATGCAGACATTTGGTTGACTGGATTGGTTAAAGCCTGAGATGATCACCCGACCAACCGAATTCACTCCTCCCCCGTTCTCTCCGTCTCTTCCTTTCCTTCTCGTTCTCGCTCGGTCTTCCTCTCCCCCTCTTTCTCAGCTCTACTACCACGGAGAGCCTATCAGTGTGAATGTCCATGTCACCAACAACTCCACCAAAACAGTGAAGAGGGTGAAAATTTCAGGTAAGAGACAAACGTGGAATCGGCTGGCCCCAATTCAACCCCCCCCCCTCGCCCCAACCCTTCTTTTCTGCAGAAGCTCCGCCACTGCACTGCTGATACCTACCCAGTACCCTACGGATCTACAAACATGGAGGGGTTAAGCCCAAGGGGGAGGGTTTCGGAGCGATTTGGGAAAGGCTGTATCAGAGGAGAGACTCGACCTTCCCATCTGCCACTCCTCTGCTCTCTCCATCTTTGTTGCTGTGTGTCTGTCAGTGTTTTGCCTCTCCTGGTGTTGTTAACCCTTTCTCTCCCCTGCTGCAGTGCGTCAGTATGCTGATATCTGTCTGTTCAGTACGGCTCAGTACAAGTGTCCTGTTGCACAGGAGGAGGCAGAGTGAGTACCCCTTCTCTCCGTAACCTCTCTCTCCATCCCTGTAAACCTTCTCTTCATCACGGTTTCTCTCGCCTTTGGCCCTCGGGACCACACTCTCCTTTTTTCACCTCTCCCTTTTGTCCTCTGTGAGAAAATGTTGGGTGAATGCACACAGGTTGTGTGGCCAAGTAGAGACTCACTTTCAGTACTTTTGTTTTATTGTTTCTGCATAACTTCTACCCTCATGTTGTACGACCCTCTGCTCACTGAAAACGTTCTATGCTTCGACATCACTCCTGCCCCTCTCCCAATATACGAGACCCTGCAAACCCACCTTTCTACTGGTACTACCATTCCAGACTACCCCTCTCCTCCTCTCAGCTCAACACCTCTCCTGCCCCGCTACCTCCCACCCAACCCACTCTGAGACCCCAGGCAAACACATGTCCTCCCCCATCTAGTAACATCACAGCCCCTCGTCCCCTTGTTATGACATCATGGAGTTGGTGTTCTCTCCCCCTGTACTGTAGTCTTACAGGTGACTGATGTAGTGCTGCACAGATGTGACACCTACAATAAGTCTGTGGGCCACACCGCCGACTGGTAAGTAGAGGGGCAACAATGCGAATGGCTTAAAGTAACTATCCAGTGTTTCCAGATTTCTATCACATATGACCTAGAATTCGTTAATTAAGTATGTTAAAAAGCTGCTTTTCTGTGTTTGAATGGTGTGGGCGTATACCGGTTATTCAACTATGAATACGAGTAGATCGCTGATTGGCCAAGTCATGACATCATCCTTTATGAGGAAATAGCAAGCATTTTTGAAACGGTCTGTTTGAGATACAAGTTTGAGGTGGGGTTTTTGAAGGTTTTTTTTCTTCTCCAATTTATGCTTTGGCCTCATACAAGTAAATCATGAGTCGTCAACGTTATTTGGGTATGAGTTAACCGAATATGAACTTTTAAAAGTGAGATTTTCACTGGACAGTTACTTTAACGCCCAGAATTCCCAGACCTAGACCTCCCCACAACCCCAGTACCTGGCTTGATTTAGGCTCACCAAAACTTCCCCTCATAGCCTAAATCTTGATCCCTAACCTCACATCTGGATAATTATCCTTCTGGTCCCCCCTTATCCAGTCCTCTTCAAGAAGCCAATGGCCCCAAACCCAAATTACCTTCCTTTCAAATTGCGGGAAATCTCAGACTGGTACCCAACCTAGTCCCCTTCAATACTCCTCTTCCTCTCTGTTCTAATGGCAGCATCTTTAACCCTTTTCTCTCCTCTCAACTTTCCTTACTGCTTCCCAAGCGTTGTGGACGCGTGTACGAGAGTGAGTGATTTAAAAACCAACCACGTATGATGAAACAGAGAAATGATCAGTTCTTTCTCTCTACACAGTGACCAGGTGTCCCCCAGCAGTACGTTCTGTAAGGTGTACACCCTGACTCCCATGCTCACCAACAACAGAGAGAAGAGAGGCCTGGCTCTGGATGGGAAGCTGAAGCACGAAGACACCAACCTGGCCTCCAGCACCATGTAAGAGACTAGAGAGAGAGACACGCACATAAAAACACACACACAGTACCAGTCAGAAGTTTGGACACGCCTACTCATTCCAGGGTTTATCTTTGTTTTAACTATTTTCTACATTGTAGAATAATAGTGAAGACATCAAAACTATGAACACATATGGAATCATGTAGTAACCAAAAAACGTTTCAAACTATGTTTTATATTTGAGATTCTTCAAATAGCCACCCTTTGCCTTGACAGCTTTGCACACTTTTGCCATTCTCTCAACCAGCTTCATGAGGTAGTCTCCTGGAATGCATTTCAATTAACCGGTGTGCCTTGTTAAAAAATAATTTGTGGAATTTCTTTCTTTCCTTAATGCGTTTGAGCCAATCAGTTGTGTTGTGACAAGTTAGGGGTGGTATACAGAAGATAGCCCTATTTGGTAAAAGACCAAGTCCATATTATGGCAAGAACAGCTCAAATAAGCAAAGAGAAACGACTGTCCATCGTTACTTTAAGACACGAAGGTCAGTCAATCCAGAACATTTCAAGAACTTCCTTCAAGTGCAGTCGCAAAAAGCATCAAGCGCTATGATGAAGCTGGCTCTCATGAGGACCGCCACAGGAAAGGAAGACCCAGGGTTACCTTTGCTGCAGAGGATAAGTTCATTAAAGTTAACTGCACCTGTTCAAGTAACAGACACATCTCAACATCAACTGTTCAGTGGAGACTGCGTGAATCAGGCCTTCATGGTCAAATTGCTGCAAGGAAACCACTACTAAAGGACACCAATAAGAAGAAGAGACTTGCTTGAGACAAGAAACCTGAGCAATGGACATTAGACCGGTGGAAATCTGTCCTTTGGTCTGATGAGTCCAAATTTGAGACGCAGAGTAGGTGAACGGATGATCTTCGCATGTGTGTTTCCCTACGTGAAGCATGGAGGAGGAGGTGGGATGGTGTGGGGGTGCTTTGCTGGTGACACTGTCAGTGATTTATTTAGAATTCAAGTCACACTTAACCAACATGGCTACCACAGCATTCTAGAGCGATACGCCATCCCATCTGGTTTGGGCTTAGTGGGACTATCATCTGTTTTTCAACAGGACAATGACCCAAAACACACCTCCAGGCTGTGTAAGGGCTATTTGACCAAGAAGGAGAGTGATGGACTGCTGCATCAGATGACCTGGCCTCCACAATCACCCAACCTCAACCCAAGTGAGATGGTTTGGGATGAGTTGGACCGCAGTGTGAAGGAAAAGCAGTCACAAGTGCTCAGCATGTGTGGGAACTCCTTCAAGCCTGTTGGAAAAGCATTCCAGGTGAAGCTGGTTGAGAGAATGCCAAGAGTGTGCACAGCTGTCATTAAGGCAAAGGGTGGCTACTATGAAGAATATTTTGTTTAACACTTTGTTGGTTACTTCATGATTCCATATGTGTTATTTCATAGTTTTGATGTCTTCACTGTTATTCTACAATGTAGAAAATAGTAAAAATAAAGAAAAACCCTTGAATGAGTAGATGTGTCCAAACATTTGACTGGTACTGTATATATATTTACAGTGCATTCGGAAAGTATTCAGACCCCTTGACTTTTTCCACATTTTGTTACGTTATAGCCTTATTCTAAAATTGATTAAATTAAATGTTTTCCTCACCAATCTACACACAATTCCCCATAATGACAAAGCTAAAAGTTTTTTTGCAAATGTATTAACAGTAAAAAACAAAAAATAAAATCCAGAAATACTTTATTTACATAAGTATTTAGACCTTTTGCTTTGAGACTCGAAATTGAGCTCAGGAGCATCCTGTTTCCATTGATCGTCCTTGATGTTTCTACAACTTGATAGGAGTCCACCTGTGGTAAATTCAATTGATTGGACATGATTTGGAAGGCACACAGTTGACAATGAATGTCAGAGCAAAACCAAGCCATGAAGTCGAAGGAATTGTTTGTAGAGCTCCGAGACAGGATTGTGTCGAGGCACAGATCTGGGTAAGGGTACCAAAAAATGTCTGCAGCATTGAACGTCCCCAAGAATACAGTGGCCTCCGTTCTTAAATGGAAAAAGTTTGGAACGACCAACACTCTTCCTAGAGCTGGCCGCCCGGCCAAACTGAGCAATCGGGGGAGAAGGGCCTTGGTCAGGGAGGTGACCAAGAACCCAATGGTCACTCTGACAGAGCTCAAGAGTTCTTGAACCCGATCGAACATCTCTGGTGAGACCTGAAAATAGCGGTGCAGCAATTCTTCCCATTCAACCTTACAGAGCTTGAGATGATCTTCAGAGAAGAATGGGAGAAACTCCCAAAATACAGGTACAATGCCTTGCAAAAGTATTTACCCCCGCCCCCCCCCCCCCCCCCCCCCTTGGCATTTTTCCTATTTTGTTGCATTACAACCTGTAATTTAAATGGATTTTTATTTGGATTTCATGTAATGGATATACACAAAATAGTCCAAATTGGTGAAGTGAAATGAAAAAGATAACTTGTTTAAAAGAATTCAAAAAAATGGTGGTGCGTGCATATGTTTTCACCCCTTTTGCTATGATGCCCCTTAATAAGATCTGGTACAACCAATTACCTTCAGAAGTCACATAATTAATTAAATAAAGTCCACTTGTGTGCAATCGAAGTGTCACATGATCTCAGTGTATATATAGACCTGTTCTGAAAGGCCCCAGAGTCTGCAACACCACTAAGCAAGGGGCACCACCAGGCAAGTGGCACCATGAAGACCAAGGAGCTCTCCAAACAGGTCAGGGACAAAGTTGTGGAGAAGTACAGATCAGGGTTGGGTTATAAAAAAATATCAGAAACTTTGAACATCCCACGGAGCACCATTTTATATCCATTATTAAAAAATGGAAAGAATTTGGCACCACAACAAACCTGCCAAGAGAGGGCTGCCCAACAAAACTCACAGACCAGGCAAGGAGGGCATTAATCAGAGAGGCAACAAAGAGACCAAAGATAACCCTGAAGGAGCTGCAAAGCTCCACAGCAGAGATCGGAGTATCTGTCCATAGGAGCACTTTAAGCCGTCCACTCCACAGAGCTGGGCATCACGGAAGAGTGGCCAGAAAAAAGCCATTGCTTAAAGAAAAGAATAAGCAAACACGTTTGGGGTTCGCCAAAAGGCTTGTGGGAGACTCCCCAAACATATGGAAGAAGGTTCTCTGGTCAGATGAGACTAAAATTTAGCTTTTTGGCCATCAAGGAAAACGCACAAACCCAACACCTCTGTCTGGCACAAACCCAACACCTCTCAGCACCCCGAGAACACTATCTCCACAGTGAAGCATGGTGGTGGCAGCATCATGCTGTGGGGATGTTTTTAATCAGCAGTGACTGGGAAACCGGTCAGAATTGAAGGAATGATGGATGGTGCTAAATACAGGGAGGAGGTGAGGGCACTTGGAGTGTGGTGTCAGGAAAACAACCATTCACTCAACGTCAACAAAACAAAGGAGATGATTGTGGACTTCAAGAAACAGCAAAGGGAGCACCCCCCAATCCACATCAACGGGACAGCAGTGGAGAAGGTGGAAAGTTTGGAAACCTCAGGAGGCTGAAGAAATTTGGCTTGTCACCTAAAACCCTCACAAGCTTTTACAGATGCACAATTGAGAGCATCCTGTCGGGCTGTATCATCGCCTGGTACCGCAACTGCACCACCCACAACCGGAAGGCTCTCCAGAGGGTGATGCGGTCTGCACAACGCATCACCGGAGGCAAACTACCTGCCCTCCAGGACACCTACAGTACCCGGTGTCACAGGAAGGCCAAAAAGATCATCAAGGACAACAACCACCCGAGCTGCTTGTTCACCCCACTACCATCAAGAAGGTGAGGTCAGTACAGGTACATCAAAGCTGGGACCGAGAGACTGAAAAACAGCTTCTATCTCAAGGCCATCAGACTGTTAAACAGCAATCACTAACACAGACAGGCTGCTGCCTATATACAGACTTGAAATCATTGGCCACTTTAATAAATGTATCACTAGTCACTTTAATAATGTTTACATATCTTGCATTTCCTCATGTATATACTGTATTTTATACCATCTATTTCATCTTGCCTATTTCGCTCGGTCATCGCTCATCCATATATTTATATGTATATATTCTCATTCCATCCCTTTACTTAGATTTGTATGTGTTAGGTAGTTGTTGTGGAATTGTTAGATTACTTGTTCGATATTGCTGCACTGCCGGAACTAGAAGCACAAGCATTTCGCTACACTCGCAATAACATCTGCTAGCCATGTGTATGTGACCAATAAAATTGGATTTGATTTATATAACAAGACACGATCCATTTTCGTGAACGGGGTGGTGTACCTAATAAACTGGGGTGTATATGCATGCAGTTTTCCTCTTGTCTGTTCTGTCGGGGGTTTCATTGACGTGTGTCTGTTTTGATGTGTTCCAGAGTGAAAGACATGTCCAATAAGGAGGTTCTGGGAATCCTGGTGTCTTACAGAGTCAAGGTCAAACTAGTGGTGTCCCGTGGAGGGTATGTTACATCTTGGCTCATACACATGTATTAATGGTCTGTCTTACATAGATTCACGTAATGGTTCTAAGTAAACATTTCCACCTGGATTAAGCTGGAACGTTTTAATGAGTATTAGTTCACCTCTGCCTGATATCTGAGTGGTCTCCGACTGGGGACAAATTTAGGTGAATCAACGTTGTTTCGATTTCATTTGTCAACCTATTTGTGCCATTGAATCGACGTGGAAAATACATTCGAATTGAAAAAAAGTAGTCAACGATAACTGTTGTTTGAGGGTGACATTTCAACCACAGGATTGTGTAATCATGGTAAGGAAATTTCAACATAAACAAACCGTGTATAAAATATGTTGAATTTGTACCTTTTAAAACAACGACAGATTTTCAACGTTATATCCACTATCAGAAAAACAAACAATAGGCTAGGCAGTACTTCCTACTGGAGAATTTCTATATCAACAGCTATCCTTTAGCCTCCCATCCAGGGTTTTAATCAAGCTCAGCCTTGTTTAGCTATGATATTTGTCATAGACTATTACCAATGTCCTATCGTGAGAATGAATGTTGAGAGATCTCCACTTATAAAGTAAATAGATTCAGTGTTGCTGTCGAAGTCATTCCGAATGGTCGTTTTAACTTTGCATCTGCGCTGTTTCAAGTAAATGTGTTTTTGCTAAATTGTCAGTGGAAATTGTTAAAAGTCGTCCTTGTGAATCGAGTTGAATGGTTTGTTTAACTTTAATCAACGTTTTTTTGTTTGGCATACATTTTAAATTCTCAGTATCATTCTGCTACCTTGGAATTGACCTTTATCTTCTGCTTGGATAGTTTGGACTGCTTGGATAGTCTGCTTGGATCTGTGCACCTGGCTAGGTCTGGCTTGAATTCCAGTTTGTCTACAAATGTATAATTGAATTGTAGTATTCACATCAACCAAAACAATGGTTGTTTTTGTAAAATGTTCAGTACAAATTGTTAAAAGTCATCCTGGTGCATAGAGTTGTATGGTTTGTTTAACTTTGCAATCATTGGATTTTGTTTGACATACATTTTAAAGTGAAAAATCTGAGTTTCCGTAGTCTCTGTTAGTGGAATTGCCCTAAATCTCCTTTAAGTGTGTTGACAACAAAACACAATTCAATTACACTTTTGAAGAACAATAAATAGCCTATTAACTTGTCTACAAGTTAACAAATGATATGTTGGATTCACGAGATTAAGCCAGTGGCTCAGATGGAACTTTCCAAACAGCAGATGCATATCCTTTAAATGTTGATATTTGGTTGGGTTGTCAACCAAACAGAATTCAGTATTACTTTTGTAATACAGTAAATAACCTATCGTACAAGCTAATGTAACATTCAACTTGAAAATGAGTAACACATTTTGAAGTACCTGTAACTATAAATGTCTTCTTATGCAATCATATGGGGTGGCAGGGTAGCCTAGTGGTTAGAGCGTTGGACTAGTAACCAAATCCCCGAGCTGACAAGGTACAAATCTGTCGTTCTGCCCCTGAACAAGGCAGTTAACCCACTGTCAAAGGTCAAATAAAATAAAAAAAATATAAAGCGTGCTTGTTCAAGATCGCATGCAATTGTCCACGTTGAAATGACTTGGTGTGCCCAGTGGGCTGTTATTGCTTTAACATTACTGTGTATGTCCTCTGTACAGCGACGTGTCAGTGGAGCTACCTTTTGTCCTGATGCACCCCAAACCCTCAGACCAACACATTTCCAGACCTCAATCAGGTACAGACCAGTGTGTGTGATCGAGAGAAAATATGTTTTAGAAATAGAAGTGTTTTGCAGTGATCGTTACGTCTTTTGTAATGTCATTACTTTCTCCCACAGCCGTCCCAGAAACTGATGCCCCAGTGGACACTAACCTTATAGAGTTTGAGACAAAGTAAGAGAGCGAGAGAGTGTTTCTCAGATTTCAATTTAACCTTGTTTGAACACAATTTCAATCTCTTCCTCTTCCTCCATTCCTTCTCTCTCCCTCTCTCTCAAGTAATTTCTCTCAGGATGATGACTTTGTGTTCGAGGACTTTGCCCGTCTCCGACTGAAAGGAATGAAGGATGATGAGGATGACCACTTCTGCTAATTCTCCCTCCCCCAGGACCAGGCACCCAAACCTGGGGAGAGGAGCTAGGCGAGTCACTGGTCTAGTCTCAGCACCAGACAGTAGGCCCAACTCCAGAAAAGGGGTGCAGGAGCACTCAGATATTTTTAAAAGCCTCCCCCCTTTCTCTTCATATTCAAATTGTTCTCCCCTCTTCTTTTCTCCTACATTTGCGATGGCATTGTTCATTTCATCTCCTTCGTTTTGTCACTCCTTTTTGTTTGAGAAACAGAGATGATGAGAGAGATGGAGATATTTAAAGGGCGTGTCGAGTCAACTGTCTCTGTTTTCAGGAAATCATTCTATACGTTTTGGGTCCATTCGTTGATTCAGGGTTGATCTTATATGTTCTATAGGTCCCACTTTATAAGAAGCGGTCAGATATACGTATTCAAAATCCCCAGGTTTACCTTAAATCCCGGTTGGATGATTCCGGATTTCCTGCTTATTCCCTTCTGATTCCGGCATCTTCCAACCGGGATTTCTGGAAAATCTGGGAATTTTTGGGGGAATCTGGAACTTGAATGTACAGGGACTACATTGCTGCACAACTACTTAGAGGGAACACGAGTTTAATAGTTTATGCAATTGCATTATTACATGGTTATAACCTGTTATTACACTGTTATTACGTTATTATCAGTGGTGGAGTGGAGGGTAAAAGCACCTAAACGACATTTACGCAGATTTTTTTTCTCGCCCACCTTTTGTGGGAAAATGCATTGAAAGTATAGGGAGCATTACTTTAGTCACCGCGAATGGTGACCAGCGTTTACCCACCTATTTATTTTACCACAACATGACGGGTTATTATGCTACGTTATCATTACAGCTTTTCACTTACCCTTAACACACGCTCACTACCCAATTTGTAGTAACTCAATACCCAATACTCTATCCATTATGGCAAGTGCAGAACGATTCCATATCGTCACAGTTGAGGGAGGGAGTGTGTAAGTGTAGTGCACTTACAGTGAGGACGGGTGTGAGTGTAGTGCACTTACAGTACAGTGTGTTTTAAGTGCAGTGCACTTACACTGAGGGTGCGAGTGTGGCGCACTCATCGTGACGATACAGGGAATCGTATGTACAGACAGTGTGGCCTTTTCTGTTAGGGACTATATAGGAGACTTACGGCATCTAAACCTACACACACATCCTACATGCAATGATTGCCATGAACACGATAAATAACTATTCTTTTACATTTATGATTTGCCAAAAGTTTATTATTTGACAAAGGTCAGATGGCATGTCCTGGTTGCAGTTTGATTGAACCTCACAATCGATAAGATTAGGGCTCATGTCTAGGATGTACTGTACTGAGCTAGGATCAGCCCCCGGTCCCGTCCATGTAGTGTTATTCATTATGATCAACCTGGCTAAAACTGATTCAAAATCAGCCAAGGAGATTTTTTGGGGAAAGTCACAAATGTGTGTTCAATGGCACACCTGGTGTGTGATAAGCAGTACTGCAGTCTTCTTGCAGGTCTCTCGAATATACTGTAGATTCTGGAAAGAAAGCTTGATGCAGGTTGAAGTTTTCCCCTAATCACCGATACACCGATTAAAACAATCTGACCGTGTAATGGTAAAGGTTAGGATTGATGGTAGAGTTATTTGATCCTAGATCTGTGGTTAAGGTGCATCTTCTACCTCAAATCTGCTAAATTTATCATTGACCAATCTCTCAAACTTACCAGCATCCAACATTGGCCTCAATCATCAGAATCACCAATGTTGGGAGGAGTGGAAAGGGCGATGGGAGGAAACGGGGGAAAAGCCAGGCAAGGGGGATGGGAGGTAGGGGAAATAATGGCGGGAAAATAATATTTTTGTTGTTGTAATAATCGGCAGAGATATGTGTACTTAAATGTTGCCATTATTTTAATTTTATTCTAAAGACATTTTATTTTTCATTATCAAAAAGTCACAAGTGACATGATCTAACCTTATGATAATTCCCTGCTGTATTCTCTCAACTGCTGTAAATATTATTATTGTAAATGCAACTCAACAGCCAATAAGAGTTCACTATAGAACATTGCAGTCCAATCAGAGCACATTTTATAGGATAGTCAGACTCCCCAATCCAGGTTCTCCAGGACCTCTTAGTATGTTGGTTTTAGTTCTGAACTGGTTTCACAGTTAAAATTGTTTAAACTGAACTTTAAAAATTCTACATCAATTGAATGTCGGTTTCACAAGTCCACGTTAAGGTCAATAGATATGTTTTGTATAGGAAACCGGTATAACCAGGGGCCCCTCTGGAACAGGATATGGAGAGATACAGTGAATCCCAAACCACCCCCTCGCCCCTACCAACTCGCTCTGAGGACCCTCCGTCGTCACGTGTTGCTGACGAAAGTCTGAGGGTGACTTCCAGAGGGTGACGATGGGATAAGCAATAAACCCATCAACTTTGGGACACACTCGAATGAATAAAACAAGCATGAAATTCAAGTGAACAAATCCCCTCTGGCGTTTTACAAGATATAAACCTCAGTTAAACATTTAACTTGGGAGGTATTTCATCTTTTACATGTGTCAAGTCTTGAAATCAGACAAAAAAACAAATGCATGTGACATATAATTAGGCACGCCTCTACATTCTTTTGTGTGAAATTGCGCAAACTCCAAACATACAGCAGTACATGTTGGGATTGCACTTCACTCTGAAGCCTGCGACCTTGTTATCTGAGTCTAATTAGCCCTTACACCCTTGATCATTTTCACTCCCTCAGCTTTGGGACACTTGTGCAAATGGGGGAGGAAAGCGTGAATGCGCAAATGGAGTGGCGAGGGGAAGGGGGTGATTTGAGATTCAGCCATTGGCTACTGCTGTAGTATCTAGATTGTAGACACTTGATAGGATAGTACAGAGAAGTACATTGCGGTCAATTACGTGTGTCTATAATGGCGTGTAGGTGCAGAACAAAGGCAGATAAGGAGGATTGATTGATTGCAACTTGGCTCACTTATCAGATTGGAAATCACTGTGTTTGATCAGGTTATAGATTTATATAACGTAAAAACATAAAAGGTAAAGTATCCACCTGATGTACAGTTTCAGAAGAAAAAGCTTCAAGTACAGCAAGCCAAGAGTTACAAATTACTAAGCCAGCAAATGCAATGTAACAACAATGACCACCTCTTCTTATCAGATGTATTTTAATATCAGGGTAGAGGTGTGTTTTAAATTGATTAGATTGTAACTGTCGCCATTTTGGTTCAATGACAAGAATGTGTTTGTTTTTTTCTTAACATGTGTTGCCTAATTCAACAACTGTCCATGGTTAACAAGAGTTATTGGTCACGTTAACAAAACATTTTGTACATTGGTTGGTTTTTACACATTTGAACGCACCCAGATGATTGAGGTTGTAACAATTATAGAAATATAATTACTAGAACGGAAATCTGCATTCAAGTTAATGTTTTGCTTTTGTGTAAATATATTTCCAGGGGTGAGATGTCAGTCACAACACATTGGTTATGAAGTTTCACATGAAGGTTATAAAGGTTCATAAGAAGGTTACGAAGCTCATACTCTGTTCATGTTATGAATGGATCAACGCATGGCATGGTATTCTAACAATGCACTGCAACAATATGGAAAATGTTGTGATATTTGTGATATAGAACTTTTAGAACCTCCAGAAACTCTTAGGGACCATGTAAACGTTACAATGAGCTTTTTGGTAACTCTGTACTTTAAGTGGCATCTTACGAAGCGTTATAAGGCCTTATGAACATTCACAGCACCGTAGAGGCTATAGAGGTTTATTAAACTGTGTAATTAAGCAGTAGGGCCGTTATATTGATAATATATCACAGCTAAGGCCAGGGGCCTCTTGTTTTGTTACTATATTATACAGTTACATGTGCTATGAATGTTTAATAAGGCATAAGACTTCATAATAAACCACTTCAGGTAGAAGTGTTACCAGCTTTTTTTTTTGTTTGTAAATCTGAATGGCGATTGTCCTCATGTCTATAAACCAGTGAAGTGTAGAAAAAATTAAAGTAGAAGTTCAGTATTTTACAACTTAACAATGGATTACAGTTTCTCCTGGCCCAATGAATACTTTCAGGGTGAGGAACCATCTAAAATACTCAGTAAAATACTTAACTTCCCCTTTTTAAAAACAAATATTTTATTTTTGTTCCCTTCAATCTTAGTTGAGGTATCTATCCACGGAAACGCACGCAATCATGTCAATTTGTAGGCTTGTGTATTGAGTCAGACATTTTATTTTAAGGACAATTTTAAGCTACTACAAAACTGTAGATTCATAGAGAACTATACTTAAATGCTACCTGATACTTTATCTGTGAATTAATTAAATTAAGACAAAGTATATTGTTATCAAGGAAACCAAGATGCTGTATAAGCAATGTTATTTTACTCAATAAAATGGAACAAAATGACAATGAAAAAAATGTAAAAGATTATAAAAAAAATTACATTGGAGAATATATGTCGCTTCTTTATTTTGTACTGCATTTTAGAAAATGTCAAATAAAAAAAACTTAACATACAAAATGGTCTATTTGTAAGTGCGTGTACGTTCTGTGTATGCATGACAATGTAATGAAGCACTAACTTTATTACAGAACATTGCCAGATACATGACTGATATCATATAAAAATACGTTTTTCAGTCCCCGCCTCTCTTCGGCAGGTGGTCCTAAAACACCACGGTGACGGCAAGCGATGGAAACATCCCCCTGCTGCGCTCTGCCGAGTGCCGACCATGTGCATTCTCTCAGGGTTGTGGATCCAGCATGACTTCGCAGGTGCGTCCCAGCTCTCCCAGTTTGACCCTGGTGTATTCTGCTCGGTTCAAGGCCATTTGACAGTCTTTTCTGGCCGAGTACGTGGAGCCTTCGTGGGGCTGGCCTGTGGCAACCTACAGGGGACGGCGGGAGAAGGAAGTGTGGTGGGGGGAGAATTGTTAGGTGAATGTGGACCGTTCTGGCTGGCACAAGGCTACACTACTAGTTGAATGTGAAACATGCATAACTTTGATGTAGAAAGAAACGGAAACTACATGTATTTATTTATTTAACCAGGAAGGGCTCATTGAGATTTAAAATCTCTTTTTCAAGAGCGTCCTGGCCAAGATAGGCAGCGCCAAGTCATTACAAAAATGACAGACAAACAACATGGAAAAACTACAAATAATCTAGTAAAAACCATAGAATTCATAAGAGTATAACAAAATCAAAAACAGCAAATTAAAAACATTGACATGTCAGGGAATCAGTCTCAAGATCATTCATCAGTGATTTAAAAATACCATTCGGGACAAGTTCTTCCAGTTTAAAAGTATTTTGTAAGGCGTTCCAAGACGATGGTGCAGAGTACATAAAATACCTTTTACCAAATTCAGTTCGGACATTTGGAACAGTTAGCAGGATAAAGTCCAGCGAACGAAGAGAGTACCCACCACATTTCTGAACAATAAAAATACATGAGAGCTATATCTACACTACCAAGTTACATATACAGTACCAGTCAAAAGTTTGGACACCTACTCATTCAAGGGTTTTTCTTTATTTAAAAAAATATATTCTACATTATAGAATAATACATTTCAGATAGACATCAGATTTCCACTGGTCTAATGTCCATTGCTCGTGTTTCTTGGCCCAAGTAAGTCTCTTCTTCTCATTGGTGTCCTTTAGTAGTGGTTTCTTTGCAGCAATTCGACCATGAAGGCCTGATTCACTCAGTCTCCTATGAACAGTTCATGTTGAGATGTGTCTGTTACTTGAACTCTGAAGCATTTATTTGGGCTGCAATCTGAGGCTGGTAACTCTAATGATCTTATCCTCTGCAGCAGAGGTAACTCTGGGTCTTCCATTCCAGGGGTGGTCCTCATTACAGCGCTTCATGGTTTTGGCGACTGCACTTGAAGAAACTTTCAATGTTCTGGATTGACTGACCATGTCTTAAAATAACGATGGACAGTTGTTTCTCTTTGGTTATTTGAGCTGTTCTTGCCACAATATGAACTTTGGTATTTGACCAAATAGGGCTGTCTTCTGTATACCACCCCTACCTTGTCACAACACAACTGATTGGCTCAAACGCATTAAGAAGGAAAGAAATTCCACAAATTAACTTTTAACAAGGCACACCTGTTAATTGAAATGCATTCCAGGTGACTACTAATGAAGCTGGTTGAGAGAATGCCAAGAGTGTGCAAAGCTGTCATCAAGGCAAAGGGTGGCTAGTTTGAAGAATCTCAAGTATAAAATATATTTAGATTTGTTTAACACCTTTTTTGGTTACTACATGATTCCATGTGTTATTTCATAGTTTTGATGTCTTCACCATTATTCTACAATGTGGAAAATATTCAAATAAAGAAAAACCCTGGAATGAGTAGGTGTGTCTAAACTTTTGACTGGTTCTGTATACGTTTCAATTCACGGCATGGCACACTGTGTGAGGGCATGCGCGTGTGTGTCTGTTCTTTCTCCTACCTATGTGAGGTACTGATCTGGGACCTGAACTCGGTCTACTCTACACAGAGCTAGTGAATTGACTGGGCTGACTGTCTGTGCATGTCTGTGTCCCCCCTCTAACCTGTGTGAGCTGAGCTCAGTCTCCACCCTGTTGACGGCCCCAGTAAACGTACAACTGTGTCTGTCTGCGTTACCTGTGTGAGGTATCTGATTTGTGAGCTGAGCTCAGTCTCCACTCTATTGACGGATCCAGTAAACTGGCTGAGCTGTCTGTCCAGGAAACTGGCGTTGTGCTTGTCTTTAGACAGCTCCAACACAACGTTGCCTAGAGGAGATTAACACAGAAAACAGAATTAGGCCGACAGTTTATGTATTTATTTACAGAAACTGCCATGGCTTGTCTTAAACAACTACAGACATTGAGAAAGTAGAGCGACAATGAATGCCCATTCCATCTAGAGCTCTTTTCTATTACCATAAATGTGTGGCTAGGTACAGTTAGCTAGCTATGTAACGACACAGGTACTACTGTTAGCTCTGGTCCAGGGTTATCTCTGGCCCAGCGCTAGCAAGCCGCACTAACGCCCTGAATCAGAGCTAATGTACAGTGCATTCGAAAAGTATTCAGACACCTTCCCCTTTTCCCACATTTTGTAACGTTCAGCCTTATTCTAAAATTGATTAAATACATTTCTCACCAATCTACACACAATACCCCCATAATGACAAAGGCGAAAACAAGTTTAGCCATTTTTGCTAATATATTAAAAATAAACAAATACCTTATTTACATAAGTATTCAGACCCTTTGCTATGAGACTTGAAATTGAGCTCAGGTGCATCCTGTTTCCATTGATCATCCTTGATGTTTTTACAACTTGATTGGAGTCCACCTGTGGTAAATTAAATTGATTGGACATGATTTGGAAAGGCACAGTTGGCAGTGCATGTCAGAGCAAAAACCAAGCCATGAGGTTGAAGGAATTGTCCGTAGAGTTCCGAGACAGAATTGTGTCGAGGCACAGATCTGGGTAAGGGTACCAAAACAATTATGCAGCATTGAAGGTCCCCAAGAACACAGTGGCCTCCATAATTCTTAAATGGAAGAAGTTTGGAACCACCAAGACACTTCCTAGAGCTGGCCGCCAAGCCAAACTGAGTAATTGGGGGATGAAGGGTCTTGGTGAGGGAGGTGGCCAAGAACCTGATGATCACTCTGACATAGTTCTAGATGGACAATCATCTCTGCAGCACTCCACCAATTAGGCCGTTATGGTAGAGTGGCCAGACAGAAGCCACTCCTCAGTAAAAGGCACATGACAGCTCGCTTGGAGTTTGCCAAAAGGCACTTAAAGGACTCTCAGACCATGAGAAACAAGATTCTCTGCAAGGGTTGAAACCAAGATTGAACTCTTTGGCCTGAATGCCAAGCGTCACGTCTGGAGGAAACCTGGCACCATCCCTACAGTGAAGCATGGTGGAGGCAGCATCATGCTGTGGCAATGTTTTTCAGCGGCAGGGACTGGGAGACTAGTCAGGATCGAGGGAAAGATGAACGGAGCAAAGTACAGAGAGATCCTTGATGAAAACCTGCCCCAGAGCTCTCAGAACCTCAGACTGGGGTGCAGATTCACCTTCCAACAGGACAATGACCCTCAGCACACAGCCAAGTCAATGGAGGAGTGGATTCGGGACTAGTCTCTGAATGTCCTTGAGTGGCCCAGCCAGAGCCCGGACTTGAACCCGATCGAATGTTTCTGGAGAGACCTGAAAATAGCTGTGCAGCGACACTCCCCATCCAACCTGACAGAGCTTGAGGATCTGCAGAGAATGGGAGAAACTGCCCAAATACAGTGGAGTCAAGCTTGTGTCATACCCAAGAAGACTCGAGGCTCTAATCGTTTCCAAAGGTGCTTCAACAGAGTACTGGGTAAAGGGTCTGAATACTTATGTAAATGTGGTATTTCAGTTTTTTTATGATGAATAAATTTGCTAAAATTTATAAAAACCTGTTTTTTTGAGTAACAAAATGTGGAAAAAGTCAAGGGGTCTGAATACTTTCGGGAATGCATTGTATATCTAACTAGCTTGGTAGGCGTTTGTTATTACAATGTATTTGAACTCTTGTTGCTGCATCCAGGGGTAGACGAACCTGCGCACTGCAGAATCGTTGCAATTTGATTCTCAACCTCTTCCAAAGCTCGCAGTCGGTCATTCGCCATCAGGATCAATTTCACACACTGGGAGTAATTAAAATAGACGATTCTTATCAGAAGCGGCTACGTACTGCACACTATCGTACACTATCGTAGCAAATAGGTTGTTACTTAAATGCATTAATCCAAAATGTAGCCAAACTCCTGCTTAATGCCAAAAACACTACAGAAAGCGAACATCAACAAAACAAAAAGCTTTCCGAGTAAAGGCGCATATAATAACGTTAACATCTTCGTTGAATAACTACATCCGTCGCATTATTTTGACGTTTTAGCGTGGCTGAGTGGGACGATGGCTTTAACAGCGGCTTGGATGCATGGCCCCTCCAATATGCGACTAACGGAGGGTCTGGTGTCTGTTCTGAAAGAGCAGCGGCCCGAATATTTACCTGCACTTTTAGCGAATTACCGGGAGCACGGCGTGTTCTCGACACAGGTAAAACTGGCTTGCTATAATTGGAGTTGGCCACGCATGGCATCCCGTCTGCTTTCTATAATGTCGTTTTGCATCTAAAGTTTGTATAGCAGTGTTGATCGCCTGGTTGATGTCACTTCTCGCTCTTATCCCTCAGAGTACTGGAGCTGTCGGTGGACTCGTGGGACTCAGCAACGCCAAACTCGGCAACAGCAAAACCAAGTTCGAGGGGCTGTGTCTTCTCTCAGTGCTGGTCAAAGACAGTTCTAGTGATGTGTTCCAACAACACTGTCTCTCATGGCTACGGTCCCTACAACAGGTCATACAGGTAAGACACAGTATGAAGCTAAGACACTGTATGAAGACACCTGTAGACCAGTGCTTGACTTTGGCAGGAGCTCAGGAGGAGCACCACAAATGTTCTTCTGTTTGAGCTCCTGTTTCTCTTATAGAATATTGCACCTAAATATCCTGCACCTAAATATAACTGTACCGGCACCTATTTCAGTCAAGCACTGTTGTAGACTTTCACGATAAGCACACACACACACACACACACACACACACACACACACACACACACACACACACACACACCGGAGACACATCTGTCCAAAACATTCACTGAGACAAATCCAAGATACACAAGACTGCAGGGCCAGACGGATTACCAGGACGTGTGCTCTGGGCATGTGCTGACCAACTGGCAGGTGTCTTCACTGACATTTTCAACATGTCCTTGATTGAGTATGTAATACCAACATGTTTCAAGCAGACCACCGTAGTCCCTGTGCCCAAGAATACAAAGGCAACCTGCCTAAATGACTACAGACCCGTAGCACTCACGTCCGTAGCCATGAAGTGCTTTGAAAGGCTGGTAATGGCTCACATCAACACCATTATCCCAGAAACCCTAGACCCACTCCAATTTGCATACCGCCCATACAGATCCACAGATGATGCAATCTCTATTACACTCCACACTGCCCTTTCGCACCTGGACAAAAGGAACACTTATGTGAGAATGCTATTCATTGACTACAGCTCAGCGTTCAACACCATAGTACCCTCGAAGCTCATCACTAAGCTAAGGATCCTGGGACTAAACACCTCCCTCTGCAACTGGATCCTGGACTTCCTGACGGACCGCCCCCAGGTGGTAGGGTAGGTAGCAACACGTGCTTCGCTGATCCTCAACACTGGAGTTCCCCAGGGGTGCGTGCTCAGTCCCCTCCTGTACTCCCTGTTCACCCACAACTGCATGGCCAGGCATGACTCCAACACCATCATTAAGTTTGCAAACGACACAACAGTGGTAGGCCTGATCACCGACAACGACGAGACAGCCTATAGGGAGGAGGTCAGAGACCTGGCCGGGTGGTGCCAGAATAACAACCTCAATCAACAACAAACTAGAATGGTCCAAACACACCAAGACAGTCGTGAAGAGGGCATCTGCCATCCAGGACCTCTACACCAGGCGGTGTCAGAGGTAGGCCCTAAAAATTGTCAAAGACCCCAACCACCCCAGTCATAGACTGTTCTCTCTACTACCGCATGACAAGCGGTACCGGAGTGCCAAGTCTAGGACAAAAAGGCTTCACAACAGTTTTTACCCCCAAGCCATAAGACTCCTGAACAGGTAATCAAATGGCTACCCGGACTATTTGCATTGTGTCCCACCACCCGCCAACCCCTCTTTTATGCTACTGCTACTCTGTTCATCATATATGCATAGTCACTTTAACCATATCTACATGTACATACTACCTCAATCAGCCTGACTAACCGGTGTCTGTATGTAGCCTCGCTACTTTTATAGCCTCGCTACTGTATATAGCCTGTCTTTTTACTGTTGTTTTATTTCTTTACTTACCTATTGTTCACCTAATACCTTTTTTGCACTATTGGTTAGAGCCTGTAAGTAAGCATTTCACTGTAAGGTCTACACCTGTTGTATTTGGCGCACGTGACAAATAAACTTTGATTTGATTTGAAGACACACACCTGTACAGCACAATGCATAACCTAGAGAGAGGCACACATTTTATGAATTTGCTTAATCAAATGTGGATGGGGACATCAGAAAGAACTGGGTTAAATCTCTTGATATTGCTTATTTAAAAAAAAATCTACTTAAGCTAATTCAAACCCTTTTTTTCCTCTCTCCCCCAGTCCCAGGATCCTCTCCCGTCCGTCCAGCTAGCGGTGGGTGTCCTCCAGGACCTGCTCCAGTATTCCTCCCAGTTACCTGAGCTGGCCAGGGAGGTGGGCCTCAACTCTGTCCTGGGGATCCTCACATCCCTGCTAGTCCTCAGGTCTGAGGTAAGTTAGGGCTGGGGAATTGCTTGAATACAGTAGTAGTTAACTATAGAAGCTGGAGGATACTAAAAGGTGGCAAAGGAAACACTAGTGATTCATTCTCTGTTGGACTTTTTATTGAGGAATACTAGAGCAGAATTCGGTAACGGTGTGTGTATGTTTAGTGTCACCTAGCTAGAAAAAAAGAAACGCACACCTTTAAAGGCGAGGTGCTGGCTAGCGGAGTAGAACACTAGAAAATAAAGGAAAGCCGCACACTCTTAAGAGCTCAGATGCAAAAATTTTATAACCAACGTTTCGACAGCGAAGCTGTCTTCATCAGGGTATCATCAAACACTGCGAGATGAGTCATTTATATAGTGTCAAGAGACACACAGGTGTTTGTAATCATGGCCAAGTATGACCTAATATCATTGGTTAACTCAAATATTTAAAAAAATGGCATACAAAGAACATACAAAAAGACAAACAAATGGATAGCATACGATCATAGCATTTGTAGTCTAAAATGTATCTAACAAACAATTACAATGGCAAAATCACAATTATCACAAGAATGGCCATTGTAATTGTTTGTTAGATTGTTTGTATGCCATTTTTTAAAATATTTGAGTTAACCAATGATATTAGGTCATACTTGGCCATGATTACAAACACCTGTGTGTCTCTTGACACTATATAAATGACTCATCTCGCAGTGTTTGATGATACCCTGATGAAGACAGCTTCGCTGTCTAAACGTTGGTTATTACATTTTTGCATCTGAGCTCTTAGAGTGTGCGGCTTTCCTTTATTTTCTAGTGTCACCTAGCTGCCATGGAGGGGATGACTGCATGTATGACTTTCTATCCCCGAGCCTGTGGCTCCCTGAAGGTGACAACACACTCATTTACTACATTACAAATAAGATACTCTTTTAGTACATCATATTTGGGAGACACTGTGTTGTTGTTATTGATGTTGTTTTTATCTCTGTCTGACAATTTGTCTTCAACAGGACAAACTGGGTGCCTATTTCTTATCCAAAATGGACAGTGCCAACCCAAAAGTACAAGAGGTTTGTCTTCAGTTTATTTGTGACGCACCACCTGGATTCGGTCCTATGTAGTGAAATTTAGTTTTTTTTACATTGGATAAAAGTAGAGACTCCAATCTAGAAAATGGTAAATCATACACTGCAGTTGAGGAACAATGGGAAAGTAATTCTGCTTTGAAAGTTGATAAACTTGTAACCCCACTTTTGAGGAAATGGCCCGTGAATGTTTTGGTTCACCTGCTGGAGAGCTCTTCTTTGTCTACATGCATTCAGCATTGTTCACACCATCTTAAGCCTTAGTCCCACCCAACTCTTTAAGGATTCACAGTGTAGTAAACAACCAAAGATTTCAAGACTAAATGTGGTGAAAGTAGTAGCAAAAAGTAGTAGCAAAAATTCACTTGATCTAGTCCTTGGCCTACATCCTAATCTGATTTTGGTGCAGGTCATGTTCTTCACATTACCTGTCTCTGGTAAATGCACACTATATCAAATAAAATCTACGTTTATTTGTCACATGCACAGAGTCCAGAAGGTGTAAACGGTACAGTGAAATGGTTACTTGCATAGTAGAGTCTTTGGTTTGTCATGTACAGTTGAAGTTGGAAGTTTACATACACTTAGGTTGGAGTCATTAAAACTTGTTTTTCACACACTTCACAAATGTCTTGTTAACAAACTATAGTTTTGGCAAGTCGGTTAGGACATCTACTTTGTGCAGACAAGTAATTTTCCAACAATTGTTTACAGACAGATTATTTCACTTATAATTTACTGTATCACAATTTCAGTGGGCCAGAAGTTTACATACACTTTAAACAACTTGGGAAATTCCAGAGAATGATGTCATGGCTTTAGAAGCTTCTGATAGGCTAATTGACATCATTTGAGTCAATTGGAGGTGTACCTGTGGATGTATTTCTAGGCCTACCTTCAAACTCAGTGCCTCTTTGCCTTGACATCATGGGGAAATAAATAAAAAAAATCGGCCAAGACCTCAGAAAAAAAATTGTAGACCTCCACAAGTCTGGTTCATCCTTGGGAGCAATTTCCAAATGCCTGAAGGTACCATGTTCATCTGTACAAACAATAGTACACAAGTATAAACACCATGGGACCACGCAGCCATCATACCGCTCAGGAAGGAGATGCGTTCTGTCTCCTAGAGATGAATGTACTTTGGTGCGAAAAGTGCAAATCAATCCCAGAACAACAGCTAAGGACCTTGTGAAGATGCTGGAGGAAACTGATACAAAAGTATCTATATCCACAGTTAAGAGTCCTATATCGACATAACCTGAAAGGCCGCTCAGCAAGGAAGAAGCCACTGCTCCAAAACCGGCATTAAAAAGCCAGACTGGTTTGCAACTGCACATGGGGACAAAGATCGTACTTTTTGGAGGAATGTCCTCTGGTCTGATGAAACAAAAATATAACTGTTTGGCCATAATGACCATCGTTATGTTTGGAGGAAAAAGGGGGAGGCTTGCAAGCCGAGGAACACCATCCCAACCGTGAAGCACGGGGGTGGCAGCATCATGTTGTGGGGTTGATTTGCTGCAGGAGGGACTGGTGCACTTCACAAAATAGATGGCATCATGAGGGAGGAAAATATGTGGATATATTAAAGCAACATCAAGACATCAGTCAGGAAGTTAAAGCTTGGTCGCAAATGGGTCTTCCAAATGGACAATGACCCCAAGCATACTTCCAAAGTTGTGGCAAAATGGCTTAAGGACACCAAAGTCAAGGTATTGGAGTGGCCATCACAAAGCCCTGACCTCATTCCTATAGAAAATGTGTGGGCAGAGCTGAAAAAGCCTGTTTTTAAAAAAAAACTGAATTTTTATGTATTTGGCTAAGGTGTATGTAAACTTCCGACTTCAACTGTACATGGATGAATGCTTCTTTCTCTCTGTCATGGATGCCCTTAGTTTGAAGATGTAATCTAATCCTCTCTGCTTCCACCGGGCATTCCACTGAATGGTCAACTTCCGTGACAACGACACCGTTTCTTCCCCACCATTGTCATCAGAAGACTACAATGTCTGGTTCAATGAAGAATATTTTTACCGAAATCAAGGATTTCCTCATTGTCTGGTTAATTTTTCAGAGTCAGAGAGAGTCAACATGGCACGATCATCCTCCAGAAAGTAGTCCATCATACTACTGAGCTTTGTCGGTAGCGTTATTAACTTCAATGTCGAGAGCAGTAGCAGAAAATGTTTCAGTTCTTCATTATATCTTTAAAAAAAAGCTGCAGTAGACAGGATTATCCACACATACCTAGCAGCATGTTATAGACAGAAGCATGCTACATGGCAGACCAATCCGATCTCCTCTCTCGAGCAGGTCAAGCGGAACCATTATCTCAGCCAATCATGGCCAGCGGAAAGGTTCCTGTATTTTTCCGTGGCTAAACCAACTAGGCTCGTAATTTTAAATGTTTTATTCGTATTTACAGATGGTATACAAGTTTCTTATTAAGGCGCATGAAAGTTAACATGTTCCAGAAGGCATTTCTGCAAAAACAACGTTCTGTATTTTTTTGCCTTTCCTGTTAAGTAGTGACATGCGACATACACCTCGTTTCTTGAAAAGGGTCACCTTTTCTTCCATGTTAAATCTCTCTATTTGTATGCTTTATTTATATAACCTCATGTTTGTCAACTCCTTCACTTTTCTCCTCCATCTATCTCTCCATCTCCAGGTAGCATGTGAGTGTTATGGTCGTCTGACCCGTTTGGGCGGAGTGGTGGAGAGAGGGGGCGGCGGGTGCAGAGCCGAGGGATGGACCAATCAGCTTCACTGCCTGCTGGCCTCGGCCAATGCCATACTGGCAAAACTCTACCAGGGCTCTGAATCAGGTAGAGAATGCTTTTTCTTTCATAAAGTGTTTCAGAGTATGAGAGCTGATCTAGGCTCAGTATAGCCTTATAGATCTTAATGAATAAGATTACATGGTCAGGGGAGACCTGATCCTAGATCAGCACTCCTACTCTCAGATGCTTTCATGAATGATAAAAACATGAAAATTGTCTTCAGGGTTTTACAACCAGAATGATGCTTATCTGCTAGGGAGGTAATGATTCACCGAAACGCATCGGAATCCAGTTCAGATATGAGTGCACCGGTCCACGGGAGCCCAAACCGATGCAAATGTAGCATGAATCGGTCGGAAAATCGTTTCAAACGTAACGAACCGCCGATTCACTGATGTCTTTTACTCATCATTTTATTTCCCCCATTCGAAAATACCTCTTATCTTTTGTGACTGAATTGAGGCGTCCTCTCCTTCAGTACCCTATCTAACTAAGCACGTAAATGTGTGTGACAGTCATTGATCTCCAAGCCAGATAACTGTGTGTGCGCACAGAGCGCAGCTGCTCATGCCAACAAGAGCTAGGCATACCCCCGATTAGGGATGCTCCGATAACGAGAGCCAATATTTTCCTTGCCAAAAAAAGATATATAAAAATGTAGCTGCCTTTTAAGCATTCTAGTACAGTTAAATAGTTGAAACACACACACACACTGACCAAAAAGTTATTTAGTTGGCATTTACATATGTCCCCATTACCAGTAAAACATAATCAAAACCTATTTCTTTCACTTACTTGCTGTGCTGTTTCCTTGTTCATTTGATCAATCAATCAAATTTATTTATAAAGTGCTGTACAGAATCCCAGCCTAAAAACCCCAAACAGCAAGCAATGCAGGTATAGAATCACGTTGGCTAGGAAAAACTCCCTAGAAAGACCGGAACCAAGGAAGAAACCTAGAGAGGAACCAGGCTATGAGGAGTGGCCAGTCCTTTTCTGGCTGTGCCGGGTGGCGATTATAACAGAACATGGCCAAGATGTTCAAATGTTCATAGATCACCAGAACGATCCAGTAATAATAATCACAGTGGTTGTAGAGGGTGCAACGGGTCAGTGTCCGGTGAACAGGTCAGGGTTCCATAGCCACAGGCAGAACAGTTGAAACTGGAGCAGCAGCATGACCAGGTGGACTGTGGACAGCAAGGAGTCATCAGGCCAGGTAGTCTTGAGGCATGGTCCTAGGGCTCAGGTCCTCTGAGAGAAAGGGAGAGGGAGAGAATTTCAGTTCTGCCCACACATTTCTATAGGAATGAGTTCAGGGCTTTGTGATGTCCACTCCAATACTTTGACTTTGTTGTCCTTAAGCCATTTTGCCACAACTTTGGAAGTATGCTTGGGGTCATTGTCCATTTGGAAGACCCATTTGCGACCAAGTTTTAACTTTCTGACTGATGTCTTGAGATGTTGCTTCAATATACCACATCATTTTCCTGCCTCATGATGCCATCTATTTTGTGAAGTGCACCAGTCCCTCCTGCAGCAAAGCACCCCTACAACATGATGCTGCCACCCCCATGCTTCACGGTTGGGATGGTGTTCGTCGGCTTGCAAGCCTACCCCTTTTTCCTCCAAACATAACAATGGTCATTATGGCCAAACAGTTCTATTTTTGTTTCATCAGACCAGAGGACATTTCTCCAAAAAGTACGATCTTTGTCCCCATGTGCAGTTGCAAACCGTAGTCTGGCTTTTTCAATGGCGGTTTTGGAGCAGTGGCTTCTTCCTTGCTGAGCGGCCTTTCAAGTTAGGTCGATATAGGACTCCTCTTTCTGTGGATATAGATACTTTTGTACCCGTTTCCTCCAGCATCTTCACAAGGTCCTTTGCTGTTGTTCTGGGATTGATTTGCACTTTTCGCACCAAAGTACGTTCATCTCTAGGAGACAGAACGCGTCTCCTTCCTGAGCGTTATGATGGCTGCGTGGTCCTATGGTGTTTATACTTGCGTACTATTGTTTGTACAGATGAACGTGGTACATTCAGGCGTTTGGAAATTGCTCCCAAGGATGAACCAGACTTGTGGCGGTCTACATTTTTTTTTCTGAGGTCTTGGATAATTTCTTTTGATTTTCCCACTGAGTGTGAAGGTAGGCCTTGAAATGCATCCACAGGTACACCTCCAATTGACTCAAATGATGTTAATTAGCCTATCAGAAGCTTCTAAATCTATGACAACATTTTCTGGAATTTTCCAAGCTGTTTAAAGGCACAGTCAACTTATTGTATGTAAACTTCTGACCCACTGGAATTGTGATACAGTGAATTATAAGTGAAATAATAAACAATTGTTGGAAAAATTACGTGTCATGCACAAAGTAGATGTCCTTACCGACTTGCCAAAACTATAGTTTGTTAACAAGAAATTTGTGGAGTGGTTGAAAAAAAAAGTTTTAATGACTCAAACCTAAGTGTATGTTAACTTCTGACTTCAACTGTAAATTCACACAGGACACCAGATAAGACAGGAGAAATACTCCAGATTTAGTTCAGTCTCAACCAGGATTTCATCATACATGTCAAGCAGTTTAGTTTCAGCTCGGTCTCATCCTCGGTGCACACTGTCACTGTCCGTTTCCGTCTTGTCGAGCTGTGTCTGTAACATTTCAAGTAAACCCTGTTTCTGGTCTCCATCGAAGTAGCGGTACCTAGAACCGAGCATGATGGCGACACAGTAAAGAGACTCAGAGAGAATGCCACCGAACCGCTTGTTCACAGCCTCCTGTAGAGTACTTTTGCAAGTTTTAACCCCACGGTCTGTGTTGGCAGTTTTGTTGAGCAGGCATTTCAATGCCATGACAGAGGGTATCACGTCTGCTGCAGTTGATGAGCTTATTTCTCAAAGCAGTTGTTCGAATGGAACTAGGAATGTGTTCATGTTTCAACCATGTTCTCAAATGCCATTGAAGTGGCAGCAGTGCTATGAGAACCAGCACATTCTTGAGCATGCAATACGGCTTTCTTCAGTACGAAATCCTCGTCCACCCACTGTGCTGTCGGACTCGGCTTGCTCATGGGGCTGACTTCGCTGGTCCAAATGGCAGTCGTGAAGCTAATAGCAGTGACGCCCATAGCAAGTAGCTCATAGATGTGCGTTTCAACAATACTGTGTAACTCTGGTAGGGCAACATCTGAAAAATAGTGGCTACTTGGTAGTGTGTACCGGGGCTCGACCAGTCGGCGAAAGCCAACATCATCCACGACAGAGAACGGTTGATTGTCAAGGGTAATGAATTCCATTATCTTGGCATTAATGGATTTCACCTTTGAGTTGTCTTGCTGAAATGTTCTTACTCTTTCAAATGACTGCTTGACTTGAACTTGCAATGTCAAATCATAGGCTTTATTAGTTGGGTGACAACCATTGTAATTTGCTAGGTCATTGTTACCAAATGCGCTGTAGAAAATTGTTTTACCGGCAGAGTTGTGTAGACTACCGGAGTGGACACTTACATCTTGCTGATTGCACATCTAGCTGCTGATTGGGTCTTTTCGATTGCCAGGTTTGACCATAAGAAATAGTTTTGGTAGTTTTGCTTTTAACAGTCAGTGCATTTGGTCATTTTTACAGGAACAGGTTAAAAGTTGTAATTTCATAACAAGTGCAGCAATCATTTTTCGCGAGCTGCACCATTTGTTTTTGAGACGGGGGTGAAATCCAAAGCTGTGTTTTTATATTAATTGGCTATAAATATTGAATCATTATTAAAAAAAAAAAAAAAAGCATCTGTTAAACAGTATGTGATGGGGAGTTCAGATAAACCCCCCCCCCCTTATCTGGATGCTCAGGTCCTTAGCTCCATTTGCCTGGCAACCCAGACTCCTTGCTCCAGCCAAATGCTACGCCACGCCCACGGACATTAGTTTCTCCTCCTCAATGAATACCTCCCCAACCCTTCACCAAATTTGAACACATTCGCGCCGTCTGATTGGTCCAGAAGCCAATGGGTTGGGCCAGAGCGGCGGTTTGAAAATTAGCCTTTGGATTTGATACTCTGATTGGTTAGAGACGATCAAATCGCTGAGGACTTTTGTTTTGTACAAAGCCCCACGTGCCCTCGTCACCACAAACAACTTCAATGATGGCGGTCTCGGACTAAAGTCGGTAGCGAACAACAGAGCAGCGTGAGAATTTAGTGTGAATCGTCAGGCTATAGCACCGTCGGTAACAGATTTGAATTTAGAGCGGAAAATGAATGTGTTCATGCCTCGAATCGTATCGAGTTGTTCCCCTAATCAAACCGAAACATTTCAAACTAAAAGTATCCATATCAGAGCCCATGTATCTAGACCGTGCTTGACAGGAACAATTCCCATCCCTGTTATCTAGTCTAGTGAGTCATGCCTCTTTCCCTGCTGTGTGTTCTGCCCTCTTGTGTTTCAGAAGGGACAGTGCAGTATGAAGGGCCAGGTGTAGAGCTGCCCTACTCTCCTCTGGACGACTCAGACCCCCTCCTCCTGCTGCAGTTACAACACAGATACAGAGCTGCCTGCCTGGCTCTCAAACATACACTCAGGTAGGTACACACACACACACACACACACACACACACACACACACACACACCGGAAGCTTTTACTAACTACCCAAATTACAATTGTTCATGTCTCTCGCTCTCTCTTTGTCACATGTGTATGTGACAAATACATTTGATTTGATTTGTCTCTCTCTCTCTGTCTCTCTCTCTGTGTGGACCCGGCCTCTGCAGTGCGTCTACCTGTACAGCAGGTGCTCAACCTGGTCTGTCGTGCCCTGGCAGTCAGCTCCAAGAGCATAGTGAGTGCCTCCTCTCTCACTCACTCACTCACTCACTCACTCACTCACACCACTGTTTTGTCAAATACCCCCAAAAATGTAATAAACATTCAACCACCAAAAATGCAGTAAGGTTAGGTACACGCGTGTCCTGGTGTATCGTTAACATGGTTCTCTTTATCCACAGAATGTAACAGGTGATGGGTGTGTGAGGCTGCTGGTGTTGCCTGCCATTCACAAAGATACTCTACAGGTGCTGCACGCTCTCATCACAGCGTAAGTACCTACTGAAGGCAACCCGAGCGCTAGCCTGGTCCCAGATCTGTTTGCGCTCATGCCAACTCCATTGCTGTCATTGTCTAGTCAAACAATGAGTGACAAGGAGTTGGCATGACCGCAGAAACAGATCTGGGATCAGGCTACGCAAGTGCTGGCTTGAAAAGAAATCTAAATGCAATGGGTGTTTTATTAATTAGTGGAGTGATGGACTTTAATTCTTCTTTCCTGTCTCAGTTTAGGCAGTGGGTTGGTGCAGTACTCCAGTGTGCTACAGAGACTGTTCTCTCAGACCCTGTCTGCCTGGACCCCTCTACCTGAAACCAGCCTGGGACAACAGAGAGCATTCAGGTATCACACACACACACACACACACCCTGTGCGCTTCGCGTACATACAAACCACAGGAGGTTGGTGGCTCCTTAATTGGGGAGGCAGGGCTCGTGGTAAAGGCTGGAGCGGAATGAGTAGACTAGTATCAAATACTTCAAACGCATAGCTTGACGTCATTCCGTTCACTCCGTTCCAGCCATTATGGGCCGTCCTCCCCTCAGCAGCCTCCGCTGATACAAACACACTCCAAACCTCCTTTATTTGTATTCGTATGTTCATAATCTCTCTCCTTTTGACCCATAGTGCAGTGCGTGTGTCCTTGTACCGTACCTTAGAACTCTGGGTAAGAGTGGGAGGAGCCTCAGCCAGTGTCTTTCAGGGAAGCCCCACCCACTCCGAGCTCCTACTGGCCCACCTGCTGGGTGACATCACACCAGGGGCGGACTCTGTTAGGGTGAGAGGATCTGATTGGTATATTGCCAACGAGAAGCTTAGGATGGTCACTACTATGGCTATGTAGTGCACTACTTCTGGTCAACAAAATGTTGGTCAGTAGTAGTGCACTAAATAGGGATTAGGGTGCCATTGCACGTTATTTACCCACAATCCACTTAAGTCTAACGCCATCCCCCTCTCCTCTCTTTTTCCTCCTCCTCTCCAGCCCTCTAACTCTCCTCAGCTCCGTGATCTAGTTTCCAGCAAGCCCTGCCCGAAAAGCCGGAAGCCCGGATTGGCTGTGAGTGGCGGGGGCGGAGCCTCTTTCCAGAGGAAAGGAGACTCGCTGGCCAATCAGGACACCTGCCTGTCTGCACTCAGAGGTGAGGGGGGTGGGGTTTATCTAGTGTGTTGACATTTCATTGTTGATGTGTGTGAAGAAAACAAAGTGTACATTTTCCTGTCATGTTGCCAATGAATGACCAATCCGTTTCATAGTGTATTTTTAGCATTTACAATCAATCACAGTTCAATGGGATCTTGACGAGCTGTAATGTGTATAGTAATACAACATATGACTGTCTCTCTCTTTGCAGCATTGAGACAGGTCATACTAACCAGTGGATCTCTACTGAAGGAAGATATACACATTTACATTTTAGTCATTTAGCAGACGCTCTTATCCAGAGCGACTTACAGTAGTGAATGCATACATTTCATACATTTTTTTTTGCTGGCCCCCCGTGGGAATCGAACCCACAACCCTGGCGTTGCAAACACCATGCTCTACCAACTGAGCTACAGGGAAGGCTAAGGTCAGTTGTGTGTGTGTGTGTGTGTGTTATATGTGTGTTGTGTTATTAAACCTTCCCCGTAATACAGCCATGACTGAAATGATTGGCACCCTTGATAAAGACGAGCAAAAAAAGACTGTATATAGAATAAACAATACAAATACTGAGCTATGGTGTATGCTAATTTGTTTGGAAAATGATTTTACACTAATACAATTGAACAGATAAATATATTTTGTTTAACAAGTATTAAAAAAATACAATTATCTTAAAAGATAAGGTTTCAAAATGATTATATCAAAGATCCACTACCATATTTTACAGTAGGTATGGGGTTGTTCTCTGCTTATTACATCCTGCTTTCAACGGCAAACCTACTACTGGTGTGCTACTACAAAGAGCTCTATTTTGCTGTCATCTGACCATAGCACCGGTTCCAATCCAATTGCCAATGCCGTTTAGCAAACTCCAAGCATCTACATTTGTAAGATGACATGAAACTGAAAACTGTTTGGCCACGCACACCAGTGGTGGGTTTGGTGTTGAAATAAGTTGTGATAAGCAGAGAAGAACCCCATACCTACTGTAAAATATGGTGGTGGTGGATCGCTGATATTATGGGCCTATTTTGCTTATACTGGTCCTGGGGCCCTTGTTAAGGTCAACAGCATTATGAACTTTATCCAATACCAGGACATTTTAGCCAAAAACCCGGTTGCCTCTGCTAGGAAGCTGAAACTTGACCGCAAGTGGATTTTTCATACAATCCAAGACAATAACCCCAAGCAAACAGCAAATTCCACAAAGAAATGGTTAATTGACCACAAAATCAACATTTTGCAATGGCCATTTTAGTCTCCGGACCTGAACCCCAATGAAAACCTGTGGTTTGAATTGAAGAAGGTAGACGAAGGATATCAAGGATCTGGAAAGATTGCGTATGGATGAATAGCCTAAGATTCCCCCCCCCCCAATGTGTTCTCCAACCTCATAAAACATTTTAGAAAAAGGCTCAGTGCCGGAGTATTGAAAACAGGGATGCCAATAATTTTGACCGGTATCATTTTGAGTGAGAAAATATTACATGTTTAACAAAATCTTTCTCTGAGCAATTGTATTAGTACACTGCTCAAAAAAATAAAGGGAACACTTAAACAACACAATGTAACTCCAAGTCAATCACACTTCTGTGAAATCAAACTGTCCACTTAGGAAGCAACACTGATTGACAATACATTTCACATGCTGTTGTGCAAATGGAATAGACAACAGGTGGAAATTATAGGCAATTAGCAAGACACCCCCAATAAAGGAGTGGTTCTGCAGGTGGGGACCACAGACCACTTCTCAGTTCCTATGCTTCCTGGCTGATGTTTTGGTTACTTTTGAATGCTGGCGGTGCTTTCACTCTAGTGGTAGCATGAGACGGAGTCTACAACCCACACAAGTGGCTCAGGTAGTGCAGCTCATCCAGGATGGCACATCAATGCGAGCTGTGGCAAGAAGGTTTGCTGTTTCTGTCAGCGTAGTGTCCAGAGCATGGAGGCGCTACCAGGAGACAGGCCAGTACATCAGGAGACGTGGAGGAGGCCGTAGGAGGGCAACAAACCAGCAGCAGGACCGCTACCTCCGCCTTTGTGCAAGGAGGAGCAGGAGAAGCACTGCCAGAGCCCTGCAAAATGACCTCCAGCAGGCCACAAATGTGCATGTGTCTGCTCAAACGGTCAGAAACAGACTCCATGAGGGTGGTATGAGGGCCCGACGTCCACAGGTGGGGGTTGTGCTTACAGCCCAACACCGTGCAGGACGTTTGGCATTTGCCAGAGAACACCAAGATTGGCATATTCACCACTGGCGCCCTGTGCTCTTCACAGATGAAAGCAGGTTCACACTGAGCACGTGACAGACGTGACAGAGTCTGGAGACGCCGTGGAGAACGTTCTGCTGCCTGCAACATCCTCCAGCATGACCGGTTTGGCGGTGGGTCAGTCATGGTGTGGGGTGGCATTTCTTTGGGGGGCCGCACAGCCCTCCATGTGCTCGCCAGAGGTAGCCTGACTGCCATTAGGTACCGAAATGAGATCCTCAGACCCCTTGTGAGACCATATGCTGGTGCGGTTGGCCCTGGGTTCCTCCTAATGCAAGACAATGCTAGACCTCATGTGGCTGGAGTGTGTCAGCAGTTCCTGCAAGAGGAAGGCATTGATGCTATGGACTGGCCCGCCCGTTCCCCAGACCTGAATCCAATTGAGCACATCTGGGACATCATGTCTCGCTCCATCCACCAACGCCACGTTGCACCACAGACTGTCCAGGAGTTGGCGGATGCTTTAGTCCAGGTCTGGGAGGAGATCCCTTAGGAGACCATCCACCACCTCATCAGGAGCATGCCCAGGCATTGTAGGGAGGTCATACAGGCACGTGGAGGCCACACACACTACTGAGCCTCATTTTGACTTGTTTTAAGGACATTACATCAAAGTTGGATCAGCCTGTAGTGTGGTTTTCCACTTTAATTTTGAGTGTGACTCCAAATCCAGACCTCCATGGGTTGATAAATTGGATTTCCATTGATTATTTTTGTGTGATTTTGTTGTCAGCACATTCAACTATGTAAAGAAAAAAGTATTTAATAAGATTATTTCTTTCATTCAGATCTAGGATGTGTTGTTTAAGTGTTCCCTTTATTTTTTTTTGAGCAGTATATAATATCATTTTCCATTTTATGGAGCATATGATATAGCTCAGTATTTGTATAAAATAGTATTTTTTTCACTCATCTTTACCAAGGGTGCCAATCATTTTGGTCATGTTTGTGATCATGTTTCTTTATGCGTGTGCTCCTTTCCTCCCCGCTCTCTCTGCCTGCCCCCCCCCCCCTCCTGCACCTTTTGTGTATCTATGTGATCGCTGTGTATGTTAACCCTGTATCTCCCTTCCCATCCCTCTCCCCCTAGCGTCTCCACGACGTCGTCCTCCCCCTGTGTGTGTGTCTGCAACAACAGCATGGCGCTAACTGGAGTGACAGCGGGGCTGGGGGGGTGAGTGGCCAGTATGGCAGTGCCCCCCCCCCGTAGGGAGCTGTACCGTCTGCTACTGGCTCTGGTCCTAGTGCCCCCACCGCGATGGCCCCCACCCCTCACCTGTACTGTTTCCATACTCAGCCACGGGAGGAGGGATAGGAGTCTGAAGGTAGGGGGTAATATACCCACAGGGACCACACACACACACTAATAGACATGCATGCACACACACACACATGCAGGAACACGACCTACACACACAGGGACTGCAACCTGAAAGTACGCGCGCACACACACACACACACACACACACTCAGGGAGGGGGACTAAAGGGTTATTTGGGGACTGTGACTAGCACACTGTCGTGTTTTGGTTTGGTGGTCTGTGTTTAAGCAACCAAGTAAACATTATTCTGCTTCTTCTGTTCCACTTTAAATAAGAACATATACGCACACACTCACCAACTCATACACTGCAAGCACAAAATCGACACATGCACAAACACAAAACTACACGTATAGAACACACACACAGATCTATCTATCTATCTATACAAGCATACATACATACAGTGCCTTCGGAAAGTATTCAGACTTTTTCCACAGCCTTATTCTAAAATGGATTAAAAAAATAATATTCCTCAGCAATCAACACACAATATCCCACAATGACAAAGCGAAAACACATTTGTAGAAATGTTTGCAAATGTATTAAAAATAAACAACAGAAATAACTTATTTACTTAAGTATTCAGACCCTTTGCTATGAGACTCGAAATTGAGCTCAGGTGCATCCTGTTTCCATTGATCATCCTTGATGTTTCTACAACTTGATTGGAGTCCACCTGTAGTAAATTCAATTGATTGGACATGATTTGGAAAGACACAACTGTCTATATAAGGTCCCATAGTTGACTGTGCATGTCAGAGCAAAAAACCAAGCCATGAGGTCGAAGGAATTGTCCGTAGAGCTCCGAGACAGGATTGTGTCGAGGCAAAGATCTGGGGAAGGGTACCAAAAAATGTCTGCAGCATTGACGGTCCTCAAGAACACAGTGGCCTCATCATTCTTAAATGGAAGATGTTTGGACCCACCAAGACTCTTCCTAGAGCTGTCCTCGGCCAAACTGAGCAATTGGGGGGGAGAAGGGCCTTGGTTAGGGAGGTGACCAAGAACCCGATGGTCACTCTGACAGAGCTCTAGAGTCCATCTTGGAGATGGGAGAACCTTCCAGAAGGACAACCATCTCTGCAGCACTCCACCAATCAGGCCTTTATGGTAGAGTAGCCAGACGGAAGCCACTCCTCAGTAAAATGCACGACAGCCCACTTGAAGTTTGCCAAAAGGGACCTAAAGACTCTCAGACCATGAGAAACAAGATTATCTGGTCTGATGAAACCAAGATGGAACTCTTTGGCCTGAATGCCAAGCGTCACGTCTGGAGGAAACCTGACACCATCCCTAAGGTGAAGCATTGTGGTGGCAGCAAAATGCTGGAGGATGTTTTTCAGTGGCAGGCACTGGGAGACTAGTCAGGAACGAGGCAAAGATGAACAGAGCAAAGTACAGAGATCCTTGATGAAAACCTGCTCCAGAGCACGCAGGACCTCAGACTGGAGTGAAGGTTCACCTTCCAACAGGACATCGACCCTAAGCCCACAGCCAAGACAACGCAGGAGTGGCTTCGGGACAAGTCTCTGAATGTCCTTGAGTGGCCCAGCCAGAGCCCGGACTTGAACCCGATCTAATATCTCTGGAGAGTCCTGGAAATAGCTGAGCAGCGACGCTCCCCATCCAACCTGACAGAGCTTGAGAGGATCTGCAGGGAAGAATAGGAGAAACTCCCCAAATACAGGTGTGCCAAGCTTGTAGCGTGTGAGGGGAAAATGATGTATTCACCTTATTTGTTTGAGATGAATAGTTAGCAATTATTAACTTAACTAATACTGTAGTAAGACATTTATTTCCTTCATTCTGTGTGAACTGAGAGGAGTTTTTTTAAGCTGGCAACTAAGTGATGGCCAGGTAAAAACCAACAGCTGGCTTTCCATAGATAAGATGTGGTGGGTGTCACTGAGATGGAGAGAGAGCCTGGGGGAACAAAGGCCTCAGTATTCCTAATCTTCATGGCATCTGGGAGACAGTACCAGAGGCAGAGCACCACTTCATTAAGTCAGGATTCCTATTTGACTCAGGCATGCCTCCTTGCCCGTCCAACATTTCCTCATCTCCCACCCCTTCTAATTCGACTATCCGTGATGCTTCTCCCTCTTTTTCCTCTGCCCCGCTACAAAGTTTCTCCCTGCAGGCAGTCACTGAGTCCGAGGTGCTAAAGGAGCTCCTTAAACTTGACCCCCAAAAAACATCTGGGTCAGATGGTTTAGACCCTTTCTTCTTTAAGGTTGCTTCCCCTATCTCCAACCTTTTTAAAATTTCTCTCCTTTCTGGGGAGGTTCCCATTGCTTGGAAGGCAGCCACAGTTTGTCCTTTATTTTAAAGGGGGAGATCAAGCTGATCCTAACTGTTATAGGCCTATTTCTATTTTGCCCTGTTTATCAAAAGTGTTGGAAAAACTTGTCAATAATCAACCGACTGGCTTTCTTGATGTCTATAGTATTCTCTCTGGTATGCATTCTGGTTTCCACTCAGGTTATGGATGTGTCACTTAAAGGTCCTCAATGATGTCACCATTGCCCTTGATTCTAAGCAATATTGTGCTGCTATTTTTATTGACATGGCCAAAGCTTTTGATACGGTAGACCATTCCATTCTTGTGGGCCGGCTAAGGAGTATTGGTGTCTCTTAGGGGTCTTTAGCCTGGTTTGCTAACTACCTCTCTCAAAGAGTGCCGTGTATAAAGTCAAATCTGCTGTCTCAGCCACTGCCTGTCACCAAGGGAGTACCCCAAGGCTCAATCCTAGGCCCCACGCTCTTCTCAATTTACATCAACAACATAGCTCAGGCAGTAGAAAGCTCTCTTATCCATTTATATGCAGATGATAGTCTTATACTCAGCTAGCCCCTCCCCGGATTTTGTGTTAAATGCTCTACAACAAAGCTTTCTTTACCCTTAACCTGTTAGGGCTAGGGGGCAGTATTGACCCGGCCGGATAAAAAACGTACCCGATTTAATCTGGTTACTACTCCTGCCCAGTAACTAGAATATGCATATAATTATTGGCTTTGGATAGAAAACACCCTAAAGTTTCTAAAACTGTTTGAATGGTGTCTGTGAGTATAACAGAACTCATATGGCAGGCAGAAACCTGAGAAGATTCCAAACAGGAAGCGCCCTCTCTGACAAGTTGTTGTTCATCTTGGCTCTTTTTATTGAAGACTGAGGATCTTTGCCATAACGTGACACTTCCTACGGCTCCAATAGGCTCTCAGAACCCGGGAAAAAGCTGAATGATATCGAGGCAGCCTCTGGCTGAAACACATTATCGCGTTTGGATAGTGGCTGGTCAGAGTACTCTGAGACTCACGCTCGTGCACGAGGGCACGAGATGTATTTGTTTTCTCTCTCTTTGTACGTATACAGGCTTTCCCGGTCGGAATATTATCGCTTTTTTACGAGAAAAATGGCATAAAAATTGATTTTAAACGGCGGTTGACATGCTTCGAAACACGGTAATGGAATATTTAGAATTTTTTTGTCACGAAATGCGCCATGCTCGTCACCCATATTTACCCTTTCGGATAGTGTCTTGAACGCACGAACAAAACGCCGCTATTTGGATATAACAATGGATTATTTGGGACCAAACCTACATTTGTTATTGAAGTAGAAGTCCTGGGAGTGCATTCTGACGAAGAACAGCAAAGGTAATAACATTTTTCTTATAGTAAATCTGACTTTGGTGAGTGCTAAACTTGCTGGGTGTCTAAATAGCTAGCCCTGTGATGCCGGGCTATCTACTGAGAATATTGCAAAATGTGCTTTCACTGAAAAGCTATTTTAAATTCGGTCACATCGAGTGCATAGAGGAGTTCTGTATCTATAATTCTTAAAATAATTGTTATGTTTTTTGTGAAAGTTTATCGTGAGTAATTTAGTAAATTCACCGGCGGTGTTCGGTGGGAATGCTAGTCACATGCTAGTCACATGCTAATGTAAAAAGCTGATTTTTTTTATATAAATATGAACTTGATTGAACAAAACATGCATGTATTGTATAACATAATGTCCTAGGATTGTCATCTGATGAAGATCATCAAAGGTTAGTGCTGCATTTAGCTGTGGTTTGGGTTTATGTGACATTATATGCTAGCTTGAAAAATGGGTGTCTGATTATTTCTGGCTGGGTACTCTGCTGACATAATCTAATGTTTTGCTTTCGTTGTAAAGCCTTTTTGAAATCGGACAGTGTGGTTAGATTACCGAGAGTCTTGTCTTTAAAATGGTGTAAAATAGTCATATGTTTGAGAAATTGAAGTAATAGCATTTCTAAGGTATTTGAATAACGCGCCACGGGATTACACTGGCTGTTGAGTAGGTCAAGCGTCCCACCTAGCCCATAGAAGTTAACCTTGTTCTGAACACCTCCAAAACAAAGGTCATGTGGTTTGGTAAGAAGAATGCCCCTCTTCCCACAGGTGTTATTACTACCTCTGAGGGTTTGAGCTTGTGGTAGTCACTGCATACAAGTACTTGGGAGTATGACTAGATGGTGTACTGTCCTTCTCTCAGCACATATCAAAGCTGCAGGCTAAAAGTTAAAACTAGACTTGGGTTTCCTCTGTCGTAATCGCTCCTCTTTCACCCCAACTGCCAAACTAACCCTGATTCAGATGACCATCCTACCCATGCTAGATTACGAAGACATAATTTATAGATCGGCAGGTAAGGGTGCTCTCGAGCGGCTAGATGTTCTTTACCATTCGGCCATCAGATTTTCCACCAATGCTCCTCATAGGACACATCACTGCCCTCTATACTCCTCTGTAAACTGGTCATCTCTGTATACGTCGCAAGACCCACTGGTTGATGCTTATTTATAAAACCCTCTTAGGCCTCACTCCCCCCTATTTGAGATATCTACTGCAGCCCTCATTCTCCACATACAACACCCATTCTGCCAGTTACATTCTGTTAAAGGTCCCCAAAGCACACACATCCCTGGGTTGCTACTGTTTTCAGTTCGCTGCAGCTAGCGACTGGAACGAGCCGCAACAAACACTCAAACTGGACAGTTTTATCTCAATCTCTTCATTCAAAGACTCAATCATGGACACTCTTACTGTGTCACGTCCTGACCAGCAGATGGAGCTGTTGTAGTAGTTTTGGGGTCAGGACGTGGCAGTCTTGTGTGTGTGAATGTTCTGTGTTGGTCTTGTGACTCCTGATTAGGAACAGCTGGGGATCGTTGTTCCTGATTGGGAGTCATATATGTAGGAGTATGTTTGTCACTTGGTTTTGTGGGTAGTTGTTTTTGCACTGCGTTTGTAGAGCCTGTAAAACTGTTGCTGTCGTAAGTTCTGTTTATTGTTTTGTCAAGTGGATGCTTTACTCCTTTTTTTGGTAATTAAAATATGAGTATTCACATTTTCGCTGCGCCTTGGTCCTCATCTCTCCAGTACGACATTTTTTGTGACATACTGACAGTTGTGGCTGCTTTGTATGTATTTTTGTCTTTACCTTCTTGACCTTTTGTGCTGTTGACTTTGCCCAATAATGTTTGTACCATGTTTGTGCAGCTACCATCTTGTTGTCACCATGTTGTTGTCATGTAGTGTTGCTACCATGCTGTTGTTGTCATCTTAGGTCTTTCTTTATGTAGTGTTGTCTGTCTTGTTGTGATGTGTGTTTTGTCCTATATTTATATTGTATTTATTTTTTTAATCCCAGGCCCCTGTCCCAGCAGGAGGCCTGTTGGTAGGCCGTCATTGTAAATAAGAATTAGTTCTTAACTGACTTGCCTAGATAAAACCAGAGGATGAACCCAAAGTGGCTTATGGTGCCCCCAATCTATATCGGGGGGGGGGGGGGGGGGGGGTTGAACCAGGTATGACAGCAATCTTGGTATGAGGTATATAAGGAACAGCATAGGCTCTCAGCCTAACAGTCAAGACTGTTGGGTCGACGGTTTCATTATTGCAAAAATGAATCAATATTAAATAAAGATGATTGTTTGAAGAAATGACCAAGTCTCTCTGAGCTGAATTTCCACGACAAACATCACACCCAAGAAGACTCGATGCTGTATTCACTTTCAAAGGTGCATCAACAAAGTACTGAGTAATGGGTATGAATACTTATGTAAATGTGATACTTCATTTGTGTTTTTTATAAATACAATTTAAAAAAATAAAATGATAACGTGTTTTTGTCACTATGGGGTATTGAGTGTAGATTGACGAGGAAAAAATTCAAGGGATCTGAATACTTTCCGAAGGCACTATGCATACATACTGAACAACAATATAAATGGAACGATTACAACGACACATACAAGCACTGTGTGTGTGCACAGTACCAGTCAAAAGTTTGGACACACCTACTCATTCCAGGGTTTTTCTTTATTTTTTACTATTTTCTACATTGAAGAATAATAGTGTAGACATCAAAACTATGAAATAACACATATGGAATCATGTAGTAACCAAAAAAGTGTTAAACAAATCAAAATATATTTTCTATTTGAGATTGTTCAAAGTAGCCACCCTTATAGTTTAACCTTATGAACAGGTCCAACGAAAGCATTTACAACAGCGGATTCATTTTCTAGAGTTGATTGTGTAGTTTGTTTTGAGGCGTGTGATAGTGTATGTAATTACTATCTGATTCTGGCTATTGGACACAGCTCCATGCATTTCAGCCATTGTCTCTTAGCTGAAGCTCAGTTGATAATGCTACTGTACTAACACCGAATATGTTTAGTGGTGTCATGTTACCCTCGTGCTGTAGAGGACTATTTAGACTGGTTTAGAGAGGTGTAATACTCTGGGAAGATTTGTTTATAGTGTAGGAGTATTTTCCATGTGTGCTGTTATTTTCTGCTTTTGGTTAGCTCAGGCAAATTTGCATCCTTAGTGAAATGTACTGGACTAGCAAGCGACCTTTTGGAATACATTTGCTTACTGAATCTATTTCTCTTTATCCCCGTCTCTCCCTCTCTCTCCAGGTATCCTCCTTCTGTACAGAGGCCCTGACCATATGCAACTCCCTCCTCCGTCCGCGCACCCCCTCCCTCTCTTTCACCCCCCCCCCCCCCAGGCATCCAACCTCCTAGGGGGGCCCACCCCTGGACCTCCCTTCCCCAGCTCCCTGGACAACCACCTACCTCTGGTTCTTCCAGGGCTCTCCGGCGGCCAGAGACCCGTTTTCATCCGTTACGACAAAGAGGTCGAGGATGTGGAGATTTCGCTAGAGAGCGATTCGGACGATAGCGTGGTCATCGTGCCACAGAGGATGCTGATGTTAGAAAGCCAAGATGGCACCAGCGCTGCGGCCACTCTTCCCAGGTCTTCCTTAGCACCAGGTGGCGTCACACTCCCCGTGCCCTGTCCAGGGGGCGACATCTCCCTCCCCCTTTCCAACGACCTTCCCTCTACCTCCCTCCCTCACCCTCTCCTCCCCTCCTCCACCATCAACTTGTTCCCTCCATCTCCGCTAGTCTCTCTGGTTCCCCCTCTCAACTCCACCGGTGTGGCCCAACTCGGGGAACCCTCTGTGGGGTTAGGAGTCGGGGCTGACTCCCTGCATGGAGCCCAGCTCCAGCAGATGTTGCTCCAGGGCAAGCCTCCAGCACCAGGTCAACCTACAGCACTGGGTCTCCCCATACAGGTACAAAAAAATCACTTAAATGTCCTGTCGTTAAGTTTCGCTTGTGTGTCTTTTATCTTTTGGTTTTGTACACCAGCTGAAAATACAATATTTTGGGTTATTGAAAATACATTTCACAACGGTATGGATGGTACAATGATTATCTACACTACACATAGCTTGTTTTGTCACAAACTGAAATCAGGCCCAAAAAAATTGAATTTTAGAAACCAGGAAATGGCAGAGCTATTTCTACGTATTGCGCCTTTTAAATACAATTCTCGAACTCTACAGGTTCACCAGAACCAGTTAGCCCAGTCCAGCAGAGCCCTACAGCAGCAACAGCAATCCATTGACGAAGATCACACTGTCATTAATATCAACAGCTCTGATGAAGAAGAGGAGGAGGGAGAGATGGAGGATGAGCTGGAAGAGGAGGAAGAGAGCGATTTCCCAGATCAGGAAGAATATGATGATGAAGAGCTTGATGATTATGAGGCGGAAGAGGGGGAGGATGAAGAAGAGGGAGAGATTCGGCTGTTGGACGGAGAAGGGAGGAGAGGAGGGATGGGAGGACGAGAGGAAGGAGAGGTGCTCAGAGGGTTGGCGGAGGAGGGAGGGATAGGAGGATTCCGAGTGGAGAGCGAGGGGGAAGGAGGGATAAAGGCTCAGGAGGTAGAGAGCATCGGAGTGCTGGAGGAAGAGGGAGAGGGAGAGGAGGATGAAGGAATGAATGACCCGACCATGCCTCAGATCCTGTGTGTGACGGGCGGAGCTCAGAGAGAGAGAGAGGAGCTAGATGAGGAAGAGGCCGGGCATGGGCAGAAAGTGAGGTCATGGGAGCAGAAGGGAGGCAATCGGCCGGAGGGAACGTCCTCTTCTGAAGACGGTCCTGCTGCTCAACACCAACAGGAGGCGGAGCCTGCACCGGAAGTGAGGGTGGACGCTGACGATCAGCCATCCAATCAGGAGGGAGAAATATCCAAACAGGGCGGCGACAATACCGGACAAGATATGAGGTCATCAACCGCTCCGAGGGAGACCAAGGGAGAGGGGCCTGAACGAGAGAAAGAAGGAAAAGAGGGAGAGGATGGGAGAGGGATGAAGAGGAAGAGAGGGAGAGGAGGAAGGAACAGGACAGGGAACAGAGAAGAAAAAGGTAAGACAAGGACTCTCTCAAACACACTGTTCAAAAAGTGTCCATATAACCATTATACAACTCAGGCTTTTTGTACTGTACAACCCACACGTTTCCCATGTGTTACACGGACATGGCTTAGGGGGAATACTTTGTAGATATACAAATTATGTTGGTTAATGACTGCTGTGCATTTCCTCTGCCACAGAATTAGGTCAACAAACGTTATCTAACAACCCACTCTCTCTCTCTGTTGGATGAAGAAGCGATGGCGTCCATGCTAGCCGACTTCGTAGCCTGCCCTCCGGACAATGTAGAAAATGTGCCGTCTGCATCCAACCGGCCATCCTAAACCAGGCCAGACACGGCTCCATCACAGTACCATCAGAAAAACTCGATTTAGAGCCTCTTCCATAGTCTCACACATTCTTTCATTATCAACATACTGCTAACACAATGTTCCAAACATCAACACACTGAGGCTGGGTTTAGACAGGCACCCCAATTCTGATCTTTTTTCCACTCATTTGTCTTTGTTTTATTTTTTTTACACCACTTTTTCTCCCCAATTTCGTGATATCCAATTGGTAGTTCGTCTGGTCTCATCGCTGCAACTCCCGTACGGACTCGGGAGAGGCGAAGTTCGAGAGCCGTGCGTCCTCCGAAACACGACCCGACCAAGCCGCACTGCTTCTTGACACAATGCCCGCTTAACCCGGGAAGCCAGCCGCTCCAATGTGTCGGAGGAAGCACCTGGTGACCGTGTCAGCGTGCACTGCGCCCGGCCCGCCACAGGAGTCTCTAGTGCTCGATGGGACAAGGACATCCCTGCCGGCCAAACCCTCCCCTAACCAGGACGACGCTGGGCCAACTGCGCTGCCCCATGGGTCTCCCGGTCACGGCCGGCTGCGACAGAGCCTGGACTCTAACCCAGAATCTCTCGTGGCACAGCTAGCGTGGCGATGCAATGTCTTAGACCACTGCACCACTTGGGAGGCCTCTCACTAATTGGTCTTTTGACCAATCACATCAGATCTATTTCAGAGCTGTTCTAATTGTTCAAAAGACCGATTAGTGAAATAAATATAATCTACCATTCCAGTGTTTTACTTGCTATATTGTATTTACTTTGCCACCATGGCCTTTACCTCCCTTATCTCACCTCATTTGCTCACATTGTATATAGACTTATTTTTCTACTGTATTATTGACTATGTTTGTTTTACTCCATGTGTAACTCTGTGTTGATGTATGTGTCGAACTGCTTTGCTTTATCTTTGCCAGGTCGCAATTGTAAATGAGAACTTGTTCTCAACTTGCCTACCTGGTTAAATAAAGGTAAAATAAATATCTGAACTGGGCTACCTGTGTAAACACAGCCAGCCATAGAGGTTGGAATTAGATCGGTCTTAAACGATCACAGTAGATGCATTTGTAATACAATTCTCTGGACTATTATTTTACATCAACCATAAAGATTATTTTACATCAACCATAAAGACTTTGCAGCTCATACTGGTGTGTGTGCTATTCTATGGTTAGTGAGTGTAGTAGTAGTGTGTTTTTGATCACATATCATCATGTTTTTGGATCTTTATATACAGTATAACTTCTGTTCTTTTTGTTCTCCCATCTTTTCTTATAAAATAAAACGTCAAATGCAAACATGTTGAAACGAATAACTGTCAAGTCTCTATTGTATCGTCTCAGGAGCAGTTTCAGTTTGTGTGTTCACTTTGGGAACGAATCATCTTGGGTTTTTATGCTGTGTTGAGGGTGTGAACCCGCCTTGTCAATGCTTAATTTAGAGGCGTAAGTGTATGCAGACATTCTGTGAAGGTTTTAAGATGTTTCTTCATTCTACATACACTCAACAACGTCACTGCTAAAAACCGTTTTGCAATACCAAATGTTCTTCACTGTGGGGCCGATTCGATTTAGGAAACGTACGCCTTTCCTACACACTTCTCATTAGTTGGTATTCAGACGTACTTTATGCAGGTGGGTAAACGGGCTTTGCAGGCGTGGTTCCCATGCGCACGCTGAATACCCTCCCACTTGCTGGCCAACGGATTTTCTCTTGAGTTTTCATTAAATTGATCTTAAGTCATCCCTTTAAATAAGGTGTACCTTTTTCAATTAGAATTTAGTCAACAGACTCGCTAGAATACATTGAGAGAACGGGTGCAGAATATAGGGATCAATGAAAGAAAGACCTCTATACTCTATACTGAACAAAAATAGAAATGCAACAGGCAACAATTGTGAAGATTTTAATGAGTTACAGATCATATAAGGAAATCAGTCAATTGAAATAAATGTATTAGGCCATAATCTATGGATTTCACATAACTAACCCTAAATATTTATTTCGTAACTCCATTTCTTGAACTGCATTGTTGGTTAAGGGCTTAGAAGTAAGCGTTTTATGGTAAGGTTGTATTCGAAGCATGTGACAAATAACATTTTATTTGAATACTGTGTCAAAACTAGGTTGAATCCTGGGGCATCTTGACTGATCGTTTTTAAAGTTCTTAAAGAAGAGTGTGTGACTGTGACCTGTCAGTTAAGTCTTTGCCCAAAGATTAAATGTTTAGAACAAGCATGATTCTAGCCCACAGGATGAAGCTGAAAATCATGTCAAAGTCTACACATTCCACCCTAACGCTCACAATCTATCCCCGTTGGACGAAACACAATAGGGCAGTCTCTAAGGCGACTCAAATTTTGCAGATAGAAGTAAGGTCTACTCAGACCACATCTCATAGATGTGTGAAAGCTATAAGCAGAGTGACATTATGCATGTTGACATATGTGAGAACCTCATTTGAATTTGTGAAGTCATATTTTTTCAGGAATACATTTCATTTTTTTAATTTTACTCAGTATTGTGCTTCTCTGTAGGGGTTGTCTGAAGAGAACATCGGATATGACACTATAATTATATATAACAGTGTGTGAACGATTACATGGAGGTGTAAGTTCAGGAGAGATGCTTGTTGGGTTGTTTACATATTTTTAGACTAGGTTTTGCATGATGCCTCTGATATTTTGTATACCTTATCTCTCTGTATGCTCAGAGGTTGGTGTACTTCTCATTTCCTTGTGCTAGAGAGAGAAAGAGAGAGAGAAGGGGAGGGGTGCCAGAGGGAGGAGGGCATGAGAGAGAGAGGGAGGGGGAAGAGAGAGAAGCCAAGTCATTAGCTTGGAAACGTGGACAGGTTGTGAGAGGGTGTGAATGAAAGAGAGGATTTTTATTCAAGTGTATTTTGAAGTGTAGAAGACTGCTGTTGGATGACTGAACCGGTTGACAGTGGAGTGGACTGACTAACTTTGAGTGAGATTTCAGAGAGGGGGAAGAGAGGAGAGAGAGGGTTGCTCTGGCGTGAAGAAAATTTGCACTCTACACAAAGAAAGAAAGAGAGAGAGAGAGAGAGAGTGAGGGAAGAGGAAATAGGGACGGGGAAGGGTTAGTGACACGGAAATTAACAAGCGAGGTAGAGAGAGAGAGAAAGAGGTGTAGAGAAAAGTGTTTGGAGCCAAACAGTGAATGTTCTCTCTCTTTCCCTAACAGCAGTGAGGTAAGTTCTTCCTTTTGCTGTTATAATGTCTGATGAACAAACTGTACACACATTCTGAATGGATATGAATGAATGCATTTTATTCTGCAATAGATTACATACGGACTAGGCTTTTACCTAAGGGAATGCTATAGGAATGCAAGGTAGAAAAGTACTGAAATGTAAAGTAGAAAAGTACTGAAATGTAAAGTAGAAAAGTACTGAAATGAAAAGTACTGAAATGTAAGGTAGAAAAGTACTGAAATGTAAGGTAGAAAAGTACTGAAATATAAAGTAGAAAAGTACTGAAATGCAAGGTAGAAAAGTACTTGTTTCCAACAAGTTAGTTCGTCAAATTTCTGCCCTGCTGGAGCTCTTCAGGTCAACTTTAAGCACCGTTATTGCAAAGTTGGAAACGTCTAGGAGCAAAAACGTCTCAGCCGTGAAGTGGTAGGCCACACAAGCTCACAGAACGGGATCGCCGACGGCTGAAGCGCATAAAAGTCGTATGTCCTTGGTTGCAACACTCACTACTGATTTCCAAACTGCCTCTGGAAGCAACATCAGCACAAGAACTGTTTGTCGGGAGCTTCATGAAATGGGTTTCCATGGCAGAGCAGCCGCACACAAGCCTAAGATCACCATGTGCAATGCCAAGTGTGGTGTAAAGCTCGCTGCCATTGGATTCTGAATCAGCGGAAACGCGTTCTCTGGAGTGATGAATCACGCTTCACCATCTGGCAATCAGACTGAAAAATCTGGGTTTGGCGGATGCCAGGAGAACACTACCTGCCCAAATGCATAGGGTGCCATTTGGAAGGCAGGCAAAGTTAATAAGTGATATTACCGTTGGGAAAGGGCTGGACGGGCTACACGCTGTAAAAAAAAGCGATAAAAGCACAAGTGCAAACATAAGCTTTAAGTAATGAGTCTTGGGTACATTTTCTTAGCTCACAGTCTCTCCATTGTTTAGAGCGAGGGGTGCCGTACCTATCAGGTATGTACCGAGAACTGTGTGCCTGATGTAGGCTATTAATCCATGCAAAGTTTCAAAGTTGATTCACCACGTACACAGGATACAACAGTAGAGTTCAATTCTTCCCTTGAGAGCTCTTTCCCAACAATGCAGTGATAATAATAATAATAATAATAATAATAATATAGATAATAATAGAAAATATAATATAAAAAATATTTTAAAAACACATGAACTACAATAAGAGTTAAAGTAACATTAGAATGCAAGTATATACAGGTCAGTACCAGAACCTTATTCAATGTGCAGGGTTACTGGAGCGGTTCAGGTGGGTTTATAAATAAAAAGCGACTGGTAGTAGGATATACATGCAAACAGGGCCGAAAAGCCAAACCCAACACAATATCTGGCAATTGATTTCCAGCAATATTGCCAATCTGTCTGTGTGGTGTGTTTGTCTGTCACTCTGTGTGTACCAGTTGATGTGATAACAGTCTTGTGGTTGGACAGAAACACTTTCCCCAAAAAGTTCTCAATTAGGCCTAAATGTTAACTGCAAAAGTAGGCTAACCTGGCAAAAAAGGTATGTCATGAGTAAGTAAATTATTTGGATCCATTTTTTTTGTATTGTTATTTGCTAACTTTGCCATGAAATGAGCAGCAGCAGTACAGAAACACGTCTAGACCGGCACATTAGATCACACATTCTTCACTCGCTAGATGTGCAACTAAAGGGCCAGATGGCAAACAAAGGGGAATTACACTCAAAAATCTATTTGTTCGTTTTTTTTGCCAGACCTAAAAAAAATTATTGGTCTTCTGGTGTGATTTAAGCATGACGTGGACTCACAACATCCAAATTCGTTGTTTCTCTATGAACAATTGTAATTTCTAGTGCAAATAATAATCTAAAACCAGGAAAAATGTCCCAGGTCATTTTGCTTGGGGAAAATACTAAACTGATATCATAGCGCTTAACCCTTAAAGTTAAGCACGACGCAATGCAGAGTGCCTGGATACAGCCCTTAGCCGTGGTATATTGACCATATACCACAACCCCCTGAGGTGCCTTTTTGCTATTATAAACCGGTTAACAACGTAATTAGAGCAGTAAAAATAAATGTTTTGTCATACCCGTGGTATACGGTCTGATATACCACAGCTGTCAGCCAATCAGCATTCAGGGCTTGAACCACCCAGTTTATAATAACCATTATTTTACCAGGTATATTGACAGAAAGCACTACTTTCTCTTGTACACTAAGGACCTGGGAGAAGAGTTGCAGGGGAGAGGAGAAAAGAAGAATGTGCCTATTTGAAAGCTAGAAAATAAATTGTAACTCGCGACATGTTTCTTTTTTTTTAAGTAGCTCTCCTGCTAGAAAAGGTCGGAGTCCCCTGGTCTATGGTGTCTGGGATGATGGAGATGATGTATGCCATGACCAGCATTTCAAAGCACTTCATGATTACAGATGTTAGTGCTTCAGGGAGGTAGTCTATGAGAGCAGGAATGATGGTGGTCAACTTGAGACATGTTGGGATTATAGACTGGGATAAGGAGAGATTGAAAATGACCATGAAGTTGCCTGCCAGCTGGTCTACCTTTAGGCACTGATATAGGATCAGGTTATCCTCCTCAAGTCTTAACCTGAACCATAAGAGGATAAACATTAAACTGACCTGAGATCAGTGTTTGAGGACACACAAGACTCCTCAGCCCCTATACATCACACTCAGAAATGTTCTGACATACAGCCAACAGCCTCAGGCTTATGTCTCCTTGTGTTTCACTGCATCTCTCTGTGTGTGTGTGTGTGTGTGTGTGTGTGTGTGTGTGTGTGTGTGTGTGTGTGTGTGTGTGTGTGTGTGTGTGTGTGTGTGTGTGTGTGTGTGTGTGTGTGTGTGTGTGTGTGTGTGTGTGACCAGTGTTTTTAGATGGAGGAATATAAGGTGACAGTTGCTACAGGCACGTCAGAGTATTCGGGCACCAATAACTACATATATGTCACCCTGGTGGGAGAGAATGGACAGAGTGAGAGAACAATCCTGGACAACCCTGGACTGGACTTCTGTAGAGGAGCAGTAAGTAGGGCTGTGTTGCGCGTGTGTGATCCAGGAGGAGTACAAGGTGTATGTGTGCGTCATTTTTAGGTAGGTTCATATCAAGCGTATAAAGTGTGTATGTGCGTCTCTCCCTCCCTACCCCCCAGGTGGATGAGTACAAGGTGTGTAGCTCGGCCCCTCTGGGTCCTCTCCTCCTGGTTCGTCTGGAGAAGCAGCGTTACTGGGTGGAGGATAACTGGTTCTGTCGCTATGTCACCGTGGAGCCACCAGGTGGTGGTACAGCCCTCACCTTCCCCTGTTACCGCTGGCTCATAGGAGACGTCAAGGTGGAGATACGAGAAGGCACAGGTAATACCGCTCTCGAGTCAGATTGCGTTTTTTTTCTTCCCTTTAGTGATAAAGGTTATGTTTTGGGGTGAGAAAGCTGATCCTAGATCTGTGTCCTAGATTTGGTCAAACAAAGGGCACGAGCCACCAGAATAGCTTCGATGCACCTTGGCATAGAAATTCGATCATTTGATGTTTAGTTGTTGGTGGCGCAAAAACGCTGTCTCAGGGGCAGCTCCAAAAATTCCCATAAGTGTTCACACACACACCCGTTAAAACCCCTATGCTCCTTTGAGACCCCTCTTTCAAAGTCACTGAGATCTCTTCTTCTAGCCATGGTAGCCAAAATAATGGGCAACTGGGCATTTTTATACATGACCCTAAGCATAATGGGATGTTACTTGCTTAATTAACTCAGGAACCACACCTGTGCAAAATGACGCCGGAGGGGAGGGCTGCCGTTTTATTGGCTCTTAACCAACCATGCTATTTTTATTTTAATTTTTCACATTGTTCGTAACTTGTTTTGTACATAATGTTGCTGCTACCGTCTCTTATGACCGAAAAGAGCTTCTGGACATCAGAACTGGGATTATTCACCTCAAATTGAAGAACTCCCGCTCGTCGGATGTGGCAGGGCATGCAAACTATTACAGATTACAAAGGGAAGCACAGCCGAGAGCTGCCCAGTGACACAAGCCTTCCAGACGAGCTAAATAAATTCTATGCTCGCTTCGAGGCAAGCAACACTGAAACATGCATGAGAGCATCAGCTGTTCCGGACGACTGTGTGATCACGCTCTCCACAGCCGATGTGAGTAAGACCTTTAAACAGGTCAACATTCACAAGGCCGCTAGGCCAGACATATTACCAGGACATGTACTTCGAGCATGTGCTGACCAACTGGCAGGTGTCTTCACTGACATTTTCAACCTCTCCCTGTCTGAGTCTGTAATACCAACATGTTTCAAGCAGACCACCATAGTCCCTGTGCCCAAGAACACTAAGGAAACCTGCCTAAATGACTACCGACCTGTAGCACTCACGTCTGTAGCCATGAAATGCTTTGAAAGGCTGGTCATGGCTCACATCAACACCATTATCCCGGAAATCCTAGACCCACTCAAATTTGCATACCGCACCAACAGATCCACAGATGATGCAATCTCTATTGCACTCCACACTGCCCTTTCCCACCTAGACAAAAGGAACACCTATGTGAGAATGCTATTCATTGACTACAGTTCAGCGTTCAACACCATAGTGCCCTCAAAGCTCATCACTAAGCTAAGGACCCTGGGACTAAACACCTCCCTCTGCAACTGGAACCTGGACTTCCTGACGGGCCGCCCCCAGGTGGTGAGGGTAGGTAACAACCCATCCGCCACACTGATCCCCTCAGGGTACTCCTTGTTCACTCATGACTACACGGCCAGGCACAACTCCAACACCATCATTTGATGATGACACAACAGTGGTAGGCCTGATCACCGACAACGATGAGACAGCCTATAGGGAGGAGGTCAGAGACCTGACCGTGTGATGCAAGGACAACAACCTCTCCCTCAACGTGATCAAGACAAAGGAGATGATTGTGGACTACAGGAAAAGGAGGACAGAGCACGCCCCCATTCTCATCGACGGGGCTGTAGTGGAACATGTTGAGAGCTTCAAGTTCCTTGTGTCCACATCTCCAACAAACTATCATGGTCCAAGACAGTAGTGAAAAGGGCACAACAAAACCTATTCCCCCTCAGGGGACTGAAAAGATTTGGCATGGGTCCTCAGATCCTCAAAAGGTTTTATAGCTGCACCATCAAGAGCATCCTGACGGGTTGCATCACTGCCTGGTATGGCAACTGCTCGGCCTCCGACCACAAGGCACTACTGAGGGTTGTGTGTATGGCCCAGTACACCACCGGGGCCAAGCTTCCTGCCATCCAGGACGTCTATACCAGGTGGTGTAAGTGGAAGGCCCTAAAAATTGTCAAAGACTCCAGCCACCCTAGTCATAGACTGTTCTCTCTGCTACTGCACGGCAAGCGGTACCGGAGCTCCAAGACTAGGTCCAAGAGGCTTCTAAACAGCTTCTACCCCCAAGCCATAAGACTCCTGAACAGCTAATCAAATAGCTACCCAGATTATTTGCTTTGCCCCCCCTTCTATGCTGCTGCTAATCTCTTTTATTTTCTATGCATAGTCACTTTAATAACTCTACCTACATGTACATATTACCTCAATTACCTCGACACCGGTGCCTCCGCACATAGACTCTGTACCGGTGCACCCTGTTTATAGCCCCACTATTGTTATTTACTGCTGCTCTTTAATTATTTATTATTCTTATCTCTTACATTTTTGGGGGGGTATTTTCTTAACTGCATTGTTGGTTAACTTCTTACATCTAGGGGGTTCCGTTCCGCCAGCGGAACCCCTAGCCAACAGCCAATGGGATCGCATGGCGCGAAATACAAAAACAACTAAAATACCACAATTCAATTTTCTCAAACATATGACTATTTTACACCATTTGAAAGATAAACCTCTCCTGAATCCAACCACGTTGTCCGATTTCAAAAAGGCTTTGCAGCGAAAGCAAAACATTAGATTATGTTAGGATACCACCACAGCAAAAAAACAACACAGCCATTTTCCTAGCAAGAGTAGCCGTCCAAAAGCACAAAACCAGCTAAAATTATGCACTAACCTTTGACGATCTTCATCAGATGACACTCCTAGGACATTATGTTAGACAATACATGCATTTTTTGTTCCATCAAGTTCATATTTATATCCAAAACACCCATTTTACATTGGCGCGTGACGTTCAGAAAATGTATTCACCCCAAAATTACCGGTGAATGGGCACCATAATTTACAGAAATACTCATCATAAACGTTGACAAAATATATAACAATTAATTAAAGAAGTATAGATGAACTATTCCTTTATGCAACCGCTTTGTCAGATTTCAAAATAACTTTCCAGAGAAAGCACATTGTTCAATATTCTGAGTACTGAGCCCCAAGCTATTCAGTTAGCCGTCCAGCCACGGCATCCACAAAACGCTGAAATATGTTACAAATATTATCTTACCTTTGCTGATCTTCGGCTGAATGCACTCAGGTCTCCCACTTCCACAAGAAATGTTCATTTGTTCGATAAATTCCATAATTTATGTTGCAATAAATCCGTTTTGATGGCGCGTCCAGATCACCATTCCAAAATGCATCTATCCACCGTCGACGAAATGTTATAAAGTTCCCTCAGCGTTTGTAGAAACATGTCAAACCATGTTCACAATCAATCTTTAGGGTGTTTTTAATGTAGAATTTTGATAATATTCCAACTGGACAATAGCAGATTCATTACAGAAGAAAAATAAAAATGGCTAGCCCTGCGTGAGCGCGCACGAGGTAAGTCAATGACCCCAGCCCGACCACTTACTGTTCCGGGTATTATTCAATCAAATTGCATTCTAGAAGCCTCAAACAAGGTTCTAATGACTGCTGACATCTAGTGGAAGCCTTAGGAAGTGCAATATGACATCACAGACACTGTAGTTTAGATAGAACATCATTTGAAATGACTACAACCATGTGAGGTCAAACTTCCTGGTTGGATTTTTCTCAGGTTTTTGCCTGCCATATGAGTTCTGTTATACTCACGGACATCATTCAAACAGTTTTAGAAACTTCAGAGTGTTTTCTATCCAAATCTACTAATAATATGCATATCCTACCTTCTGAGTCTGAGTAGGAGGCAGTTTAATTTGGGTATGTTTTTCATCCGGCCGTGAAAATACTGCCCCCTATAGTGAAGAGGTTTTAAGGGCTTGTAAGTAAGCATTTGACTGTCAAGTCTACACCTGCTGTATTTGGCGCATGTGACAAATACAATTGGATTTGATTTGTGTGGAAGCACCTGCGTTCAATATAATTTCTGTCCCTCATTTATTCAAGTGCTTCCTTTACTTTGGCAGTTACCTGTACGTGTGAGTGAGTCATCCCTCTCTCTCGCTGTCTCTCTCCCTCCTTTAGCGAAGATACTCTGCGATGATACCTCTCCTCAGCTATTGGCTCACAGAAAAGCAGAACTGCAGGAGAGACAAACGATATACAGGTCAGTGAGATTACAGAAATGTTGTCCCAATTCCAATCCCTCCAGAAAGAGAGCCTAGATCTTAACAGTTATGTTTGTTTATCCAGATGGGCTGCATGGGCTTCTGGGATTCCCAAGTGTATCGATGCCAAGACCGAAGCAGACCTGCATCAGGATGTACGTTTTGACAGCGAGAAAAGGAGCGACTTTGAAGGCTCCTTACACTATGCGTGAGTTACACACACATTTTTCTCTGTGATGTTATTCTTATGCATTGACATTCACACATGCTGGTCAAATTTCCCCTAAATCTAATGTAAAATGTCCCTCACTTGCTCAAACATATGTCTTACCCACATTACGTGTCTCAACTTCCCCCTTTCTTAAAAAAGATGTTCCATTTCTCTCTCTTTACCCCACCTCCACCCCTCGATCTCTTTCTCTACCCCTCTCTCACCCATCGCCCCCCTTCTCTACCCTCTCTCTCGCACCCATCGCCCCCTCTCTCTACCCTCTCTCATCCATCTCTCTCTCACCCATCTCTCTCACCCTCCTCTCCCTCCAAGTATTCTAGAGCTGTCTCTGAAGAAACTAGCCATCAGGTTTGGAAAGTCATGGGATGATCTGGAGGACTTTAAACGATGCTTCTGGAAACTCAAAAGCCCCATAGCTGGTAGAGTACAGTAAAACAAATATACAGTATTTACATTCAGTGCTTTAGCCCTCCCTCCTATCTGCATCAGATGTGCTATTGGTTGTAGAGTACAGGCCGCCACTTTTAATTGCCGTCTCTTCCTGTTCATAATTCTAGACATTTAGGAAGTGAGGCCTCGGAGTAATGCAACAACAGTTTTCACCTAACTTAATCAGTGTTTAATCTACTGTTTCACATTGCAATACATGTTCATATAAAGTAACTAGGTAAATTTGTTATATTTTAAAGAATTTATTAAATAATTGTTTCATATATGGTCAATTCATTTTCCCACATTACGTATAAGACTTCTCTATATTTACTCTCAGTCCTATTATTATACAGTATATCATATATTACAGTTTTTTTATTGCTTTGGTGCAATTTTCTCAAGTATGTTGAACATTTTTACAATTCTTAGTAGAAAACTCAAAACACATCATCAAAAAGGAAGTCGTTTCAAAACTCGAAGCACATTTTCAATTGACTAAGTACAACACACAAAACCTATAGAACTGGTTCGTCTACTACAGATTTTGAGAACAAATTCAAATGTATGTCTGTAAAGTAGAAACATAAAAAGTATATATACTCAAATTTACTACTATGATGATTACTTATGATTTTACTTCATAGCAATTTTTTTTTTTCATCTGATATTGACAAGATCAGAGATGTACTGTATGTAACAAATCAAAGTTTATTGGCTGCGTACACAGATTAGCAGATGTTACAGCAGGTGCAGCGAAATTCTTCTGTTTCTACCTCCTACAGTGCAGCAATACAATACCACTACGCAAATAATCCAGAAAGTACAAAACAAGAAAGAAACGCATCCCCTATACACTAAACATGTATCCAGTATTGTATTTACGTACAATACTGTAAAATACAATACACGATTACAATACAGGTGGAAGATGTATGATTGCCATCACCATGAGCGTACCACCCTCCTTCAGGCCGTGGATGAGGCATGCAATGATTTCAATCCAGACCTGTCAGGCTTGGATTCGCTATGCCAAAAGGTTTTTTCCCCCAGGTGCATGAACAATTGGGATATTTACTGTGATTTCGATGAGAGCCTATTTCCAAATGCTCAAAACAGGCTTGATGCAAACTAGTGCCTTCAATACATAATGTTTCTTTAATTTGATTACATTGTGAAAGATGTTTGCAATGATCACACCTTTGATCACCCATGGGATAGAAGTTATGGACATTTTCTGTTCAGTCAATTGCCTAATATGAAAACAGTGTAGTGCACAGTCATTTACATTGCTGTAGCATACTACATTCAACAGGCAATTATGAAACATGTATTTTAAATGTTTTGCTATTGGATTAACTGGTTGTTAAAATAACTAAACTGAGAAAATATCATTATTTATTTTACCTTTATTTAACCAGGTAGGCAAATTGAGAACAAGTTCTCACTCATGGTGGCTATTTGAAGAATCTTAAATTAATTTTGATTTGTTTTTTGATTATTACATGATTCCATGTGTGTTATTTCATAGTTTTGAGGTCTTCACTATTATTCAACAATGTAGAAAATAGTGAAAATAAAGAAAAACCCTTGAATGAGTCGGTGTTCTAAAACTTTTGACCGGTAGTGTAGATTATTATATTAATTAATGATCATTGATACATTCAGACAGTACTTTTTTCATTCTGTGGTTGATTGATTTATTGATTATCCCTATGGTTCCAGAGTACTGTATGGAGCATTGGAAGGAAGATTGGTTCTTTGGGTACCAGTGTCTGAATGGTTCAAACCCCCGCATGATCCAGCGCTGCAAGGAGCTTCCAGGAAACTTCCCCGTCTCTGGAGACATGGTGCAGGGGTCGCTGGCACCCAGGACCACCCTGGACAAGGAGCTCAAGGTAGGGCCCCGCGATCTATCTGACCACCCTGGGGTCCATCTCCCTGTTCTTCTGTCTACGTACCAAAATAGCACCCTATTCCCAAAATAGTGCCCTACTTTTCACCAGAGCCCTAATTCCAAAATAAGGTACTTTTGTCCAGAGCCCTATTCCCTACACTCTTAGAAAAAAGGGTTCCAAAAGGGTTCCTCGGCTGTCCCCATAGGCGAACCCTTTTTGGTTCCATGTAGAACCCTCTGTGGAAAGGGTTCTACGTGGAACCCAAAAAGGTTCTACCCGGAGCCAAAAAGGGTTCTTCTAAGGGTTCTTCTATGGGGACATCCGAAGAACCCTCAGATTCTAGAAAGCACTTATTTTTTCTAATAACGTATATAGTGCACTACTTTTGACCAGAGCCCTATTCCCTATATAGTGTATTACTTTTCACCAGAGTTCTTTTCCCTAGTGCACTACTTTTAAACAGAGCTCTATTCCCTATATAGTGCACTACTTTTGACCGGAGCCTATTCTGTATATGGGTGATTCTACAGAAGTGGTGTAAATTGCAGTCCCACACCAAATTATTATTTTTTTAAACAATTACGTCTTCAAACTTAGGACATTTATTTACATCATGATATGTTCTAATTCAATCCAAGGCAATAACAAACATAGAAGTTAATATAGTACACAGTAATCGTTTATACACCTGTCCCAAACCCTGAATTCCTAAACTTCATGTTTGAAAATAAAGCAATGTAAAAACAAAATTACACTTTCATTTCAAAAGAACATCTAAAGTTGTTCTATTATTACATTGAAAGATACTGATCTAATTATTTGTTAGGGTTATTTTTAAACACATTTTGATGTCACTACCTAAACACACACTTTAAAAGACTGTAGAATGAAGGTGCCTTAAGCTACAACCCTACAAATATCACCAGGTGATGGGATTGCACCCCTCTCCAGGATGGCCACATGATGAGTAGTCTGTCTGAAAACATTTTGGAGAAATTGTGTGAGCAAGTTGGTAAATCTTAATGTATTTTTAAGTGTCACTACCGAACATCTAATACAGTTGAAGTCGGAAGTTTACATACACTTAGATTGGAGTCATTACAACTCGTTTTTCAACCACTTCACAAATTTCTTGTTAACAACCTATAGTTTTGGCGATAGAGTTATATAGTTTTGTCGGTTAGGACATCTACTTTGTGCATGACACGTAATTTTCCCAAAAACTGTTTACAGACAGATTATTTCACTAATAATTCACTGTATCACAATTCCAGTGGGTCAGAAGTTTACATACACTAAGTTGACTGTGCCTTTAAACAGCTTGGAAAATTCCAGAGAATGATGTCATGGCTTTAGAAGCTTCTGATAGGCTAATTGACATCATTTGAGTCAATTGGAGGTGTACCTGTGGATGTATTTCAAGGCCTACCTTCAAACTCAATGTCTCTTTGCTTGACATCATGGGAAAATCAAAAGAAATCAGCCAAGACCTCAGAAAAAAAATTGTAGACCTCCACAAGTCTGGTTCATCCTTGGGAGCAACTTCCAAATGCCTGACGGTACCACATTCATCTGTACAAACAATAGTACGCAAGTATAAACACCATGGGACCACGCAGCCGTCATACCGCTCAGGAAGGAGACGCGTTCTGTCTCCTAGAGATGAACGTACATTGGTGTGAAAAGTGCAAATCAATCCCAGAACAACAGCAAAAGACCTTGTGAAGCTGCTGGAGACAACAGGTACAAAAGTATCTATATCCACAGTAAAATGAGTACTATATCGACATAACCTGAAAGGCCGCTCAGCAAGGAAGAAGCCACTGTTCCAAAACCGCCATAAAAAAAAGCCAGACTACAGTTTGCAACTGCACATGGGGACAAAGATCGTACTTTTTGGTGAAATGTCCTCTGGCCATAATGACCATCGTTATGTTAGGAAGCCGAAGACCACCATCCCAACCGTGAAGCACGGGGGTGGCAGCATCATGTTGTGGGGTTGCTTTGCTGCAGGAGAGACTGGTGCACTTCACAAAATTGATGGCATCATGAGGGAGGAAAATGATGTGGATATATTGAAGCAACATCTCAAGACATCAGTCAGGAAGTTAAAGCTTGGTCGCAAATGGGTCTTCCAAATGGACAATGACCCCAAGCATACTTCCAAAGTTGTGGCAAAATGGCTTAAGGACAACAAAGTCAAGGTATTGGAGTGGCCATCACAAAGCCCTGACCTCAATCCTATAGAACATTTGTGGGCAGAACTGAAAAAAGCGTGTGCGCGCAAGGAGGCCGACAAACCTGACTCAGTTACACCAGCTCTGTCAGGAGGAATGGGCCAAAATTCACCCAATTTATTGTGGGAAGCTGGTGGAAGGCTACCTGAAACATTTGACCCAAGTTAAACATTTTAAAGGCAATGCTACCAAATACTAATTAAGTGTATGTAAACTTCTGACCCACTGGGAATGTGATGAAAGAATTAAAAGCTGAAATAAATCACTCTACTATTATTATGACATTTCACATTCTTAAAATAAAGTGGTGATCCTAACTGACCTAAGACAGGAAATCTTTACCAGGATTAAATGTCAGGAATTGTGAAAAACTGAGTTTAAATGCATTTGGCTAAGGTGTATGTGAACTTCCAACTTCAACTGTATATCAAGAAATATGTCACGTACGGTTTTAGGATTAAAATATGTTTTGCTGGAATGTAAATATGTCCAAATGAAAGATATCCAGACATATGTTAGTTATGGAGATTCTTTAAATTACAAAATAAGTCAAAAAACAATTAACACCATAGAGATATAGAGGTCTCATATTTGTATTTGTGCCATTATGGATTCTGTGACAGCCTCAATGGCGCTGCTTGTGCCATCTCAAATTTAAAGTTGTATGCGCCATGCTCTACCAACTGAGCTACACAGGACCACCATGTGAGAAGTGGACAAGTGCACACTTCAGAAGAAAGTGTAGAGTATTGAGATGTATAGCCAGCAAGGGGGCTCCAACCTTTCAAGAGCCCAAACATTAACATCTATTTGGCCAAAACATAGACATCTATAATATGCTATACTGTACTCTACTCGTACAGTGCTCTACTATAATATAATGTTACCTGCTCTACTGTGCTGTCTGCATCAGACCAAAGAACAGATTTCCAATGGTCTAATGTCCATTCCTTATGTTTCTTGGCCCAAGCAAGTCTCTTCTTCTTATTGGTGTCCTTTAGTAGTGGTTTCTTAGCAGCAATTTGACCATGAAAGCCTGATTCACACAGTCTCCACTGAACAGTTGATGTTGAGATGTGTCTGTTACTTGAACTCTGAAGCATTTATTTGGACTGCAATTTCTTAGGCTGGTAACTCTGCAGCAGAGGTAACTCTGGGTCTTCCTTTCCTGTGGCGGTCCTCATGAGATCCAGTTTCATCATAGCGCTTGATGGTTTTTGCGACCACACTTTCAAGTTCCTGAAATGTTCCGTATTGACTGACCTTCATGTCTTAAAGTAATGATGGACTGTCGTTTCTCTTTGCTTATTTGAGCTGTTCTTGCCATAATATGGACTTGGTCTTTTACCAAATAGGGCTATCTTCTGTATACCACCCCTAACTTGTCACAACACAACTGATTGGCTCAAACACATTAAGGAAAGAAATTCCGCAAATTAACTTTTAAGAAGTCACACCTGTTAATTGAAATGCATTCCAGGTGACTACCTCATAAAGCTGGCTGAGAGAACGCCAAGAATTTGCAAAGCTGTCATCAAGGCAAAGGGTGGCTACTGTGAAGAATCTAAAAAATATTTAGATTTGTTTAACACTTATTTGGTTACTACATGATTCCATGTGTTATTTCATAGTTTTGATGTCTTCACTATTAATCTTCCATGTAGAAAATAGTAAAAATAAAGAAAAACCCTTGAATGAGTAGGTGTGTCCAAACTATTGACTGGTACTGTATATATATTGTCAAAAAATATATATGGGATTTGGAAATGATGCAGACAATTACATTGACAGAAGCCACAATCTATCTGCAATATTAAAGCTGATCTACCCCCTAAAAGAAAAAATACTATCTTAACCCTAGCCTCAGCTGCCTCTACAGATTTTGCGCTCTCCTCCCTTCATCTCTAGGCTGGCAACATCTACTTGATTGACTATGCCATTATGGATGGTGTTCCCACCAATGTAATCAGGGGGAAACCACAGTACATCGCTGCACCTCTGTGTCTACTATATGAGCACCCTGACCAGGGACTCATACCCATTGCCATACAGGTAGGACTGGGACGCACGCACGCGCACGAGCACACACACACACACACACACAGACACACACACACACTTAATCCCTTCTCTTCTCCAGCTAGGACAGACTCCTGGCTTGGACACCCCCATCTTCCTGCCTAATGACCCGCCCCTGGCCTGGCTATTGGCTAAGATCTGGGTCCGTCACTCGGAGTTCCAGGTGTTCCAGTTGCTGTCACACCTGTTGAGAACGCACCTGTTGGTAGAAGTGTTCTGTGTGGCTACGTTACGTCAACTTCCCGCTGTACACCCTGTATACAAGGTAGATGTGTGTGTGTGCGTGTGTGTGTGCATGTGTTTGTGTGTGTGTGCGTGTGTTGCCGTCTCATCCCTCTCTCTGTCTTTAGCTCCTGGCTCCCCACCTGCGCTACACTCTGGAGATCAACTGCAGGGGACGCACTCAGCTCGTCTCTGCTGACGGCATCTTCAAAAGGGTCAGCAAACTATTCTCTTCCTTGACGATTCTATTTTCCCCATTTCATATTTTGTAACCCCCCGAATGTGCGAAATGTCATAGGGACACAGATAGGACAGCTTTGAAAGTGGTGGACCAGTGGTTCGATTTCCCACCATTGCGGTCTAAGCTGACAGCATCCTCCTGCTCTCTTCCTCCAGGTGGTGTCTACAGGAGGGGAGGGCCTGCTCGTCCTGTCCCAGAGAGAGTACAAGGTCCTGACCTACCGCTCTCTCCAGCCCTGCTGGGACTTCCAACAGCGCGGAGCCACCACGCTCAAAGACTACTTCTACAGGGAGCACAGCCTCATGCTGTGGGACGCCATACACAGGTTTTTACTTCTATTTTTACTCCTATGTGGCTGTGGTCGAAATGGCATCTTATTCCCTATAGGCCCTGGTCAAAAGTAGTGCACTAAATGGGGAATAGGGTGCAGAGCCACTAAGCTCAGAGACTACTTCTACATGGAGCACAGTCTGATACTGTGGGACGCCATACACAGGTGCAATGCCCGTGTGACCACTTCTTTATGACCACAGACACATTGTTTATTAGGTTGTAAGCGGTGAAGCAAGGAGGAGGCATGCTCTTAGGCCTGAAATATGGACATGCTCAACTTCATATTGGGAAAATAAGACGTTTTAATCTTTGTGCAGTATTACGTCCTTTCATTAGCCTACTCTTATTCTCCATCTTTATTTCTACCTCACTGTTTGTTTACCTCTTTCTCCCCCCTCCCCCTCTCTCTCCCTCTCTCCACCCCTCCATAGTTTTGTCTCAGGGATGATATCTGTGTACTACCATTGTGACAGTGATGTGGTGGAAGACCCTGAGCTACAGAACTGGATAAAGGACATCGCTGAGGAGGGCTTTGTCGATGTCCCCACGTTTGGCTTGTCCAACGAACTAAAAAACAAAGCAGAGCTGGTTACCTTGCTGAGTGTAGCCATCTTCACGAGCACAGCACAGCACGCGGCCACCAACAACGGACAGGTACTTCACAAACACACACACACACACACACACACACGCCAGGCACACGAGCGAGCAAGCACACATTTCTATTAACTTACTCTGCTCTCTTTAACATAGTTTGACTGGTGTGCTTGGGTACCCAACACCCCGTGCACCATGCGTCACCCCACGCCAACCGACAAGGATGCTGTTACCATGGAGATGATCATGGACAGCCTGCCTGATGTCAGCCAAACATGTTTGGAGATGGCGATCACATGGCACCTGGGGCGGCCACAGCCTGATGCAGTAAGTTAAAGGGTTACGCTAACGCTAGCTGAGCCCGTAGAATTCCAGTCAAACATGTGAGTAGTTACACATATTTTTTTAAGTGGGGGTGGTACCACCTCAACATACATTGTTGGTTCCATTTCAAAACGCTTTCTCCCGTTTGCTCCTACTGAATGAAACCCTTGTCTCCCACCTCCTTTCGTTCTCTTTCTCTCCCGCTCTCTCTCTCCCCCTTCCCCTATCCCCCTCTCTGCTCCAGGTCCCGTTGGGTCAGTATCCAGAGCAGTACTTCACTGAGCCCCAGGCCCAGGAGGTGATTGACAGGTTCAGAAAGGAACTGAAGGATATAGAGGAACACATCCTGAGCCAGAACCAGGGACTGGAGCTACCTTACCTCTTCCTCCTGCCCAGCCGCATCGAGAACAGCATTACTATATAGATTAGACCCCAATGTCTTATCACCATTACTTTTTTACTTACTGAGGAGCAGGGCCGGACTATCGCATTTGGGGCCCTGGTGAGGAGCATCCCACTTGGCACAGACGTCAGCTCAACTTCTAGTTTTGATATACAGTTCCAGTCAAAAGTTTGGACACACGTACTCATTCAAGGGCTTTTCTTTACTTTGACTATTTTCTACATTGTAGAATAATAGTGAATACATAAAAACTATGAAATAACACATATGGATTCATGTAGTAACCAAAAAAGTGTTAAAACAAATTCTTCAAAAGTAGCAACCCTTTGCCTTGATGACAGCTTTGCACACTCTTGGCATTCTCTCAACCAGCTTCATAAGGTAGTCACCTGGAATGCATTTCAATTAACAGGTGTACCTTGTTAAAAGTTAATCTGTGGAATGTCTTTCCTTCTTAATGTGTTTGAGCCAATCAGTTGTGTTGTGACAAGGTATGGGTGGTATACAGAAGATAGCCCTATTTGGTAAAAGACCAAGTCCATATTATGGCAAGAACAGCTCAAATAAGCAAAGAGAAACGACATGAAGGTCAGTCCAAATGCAGTCGGAAAAACCATTAAGCGCTATGATGAAACTGGCTCTCATGAGGACCGTCACAGGAAAGGAAGACCCAGAGTTACCTCTGCTGCAGAGGATAAGTTCATTAGAGTTACCAGCCTCAGAAATTACAGCCCAAATAAATTATTCACAGAGTTCAAGTAACAGACACATCTCAACATTAACTGTTCAGTGGAGACTGCGTGAATCAGGCCTTCATGGCCGAATTTACTACACACAAAAAAAACACCACTAAAGGACACCAATAAGAAGAGATCTTGCTTGGGCCAAGAAACACAAGCAATGGACATTAGACCGGTGGAAATTTGTCCTTTGGTCTGATGAGTCCAAATTTGAGATTTTTGGTTCCAACCGCCGTGTCTTTGTGAGACGCAGAGTAGGTGAATGGATGATCTCTGCATGTGTGGTTACCACCATGAAGCATGGAGGAGGAAGAGTGATGGTGTGGGGGTGCTTTGCTGGTGACACTGTCTGTGATTTATTTAGAATTCAAGGCACATTTAACCAGCATGGCTACCACAGCACTCTGCAGTGATACACCATCCCATCTGGATTGCGCTTAGTGACACTATCATTTGTTTTTCAACAGGACAATGACCCAAAACACAACTCCAGCCTTGTATGGGCTATTTGACCAAGAATGACAGTGATGGAGTGGTGCATCAGATGACCAGGCCTCCACAATCACCCAACCTCAACCCAATTGAGATGGTTTAGGATGAGTTAGAGTGAAGGAAATGCAGCCAACAAGTGTTCAGCATATGTGGGAACTCCTTCAAGACTGTTGGAAAAGCATTCCTCATGAAACTGGTTAAGAGAATGCCAAGAGTGTGCAAAGCTATCATCAAGGCAAAGGGTGGCTACTTTGAAGAATCTCAAATATAAAACATATTGATTTATTAAAAAAAAAAATGTTACTACATGATTTCATATGTGTTGTTTCATAGTGTTGATGTCTTCACTATTATTCTACAATGTACAAAATAGTAAAAATAAAGAAAAACTCTTGAATGAGTAGGTGTGTCCAAACTTTTGACTGGTTCTGTACATTGGTTGAGTTCTCAACTAACATGAATTCAACGTGAAATCAACAACAAAAATGCACCATGTCATTGGAGTTAGGTTAAAAGTTGGGTGAAAAAAAGACTAAATGCGTTACATTGATCGCTTTTTGCAAATCCAATTTGTTTTCCACGTCATCACATTCATTTTTGGGGTTGAAATTATGTGGAAACAACATTGATTCAATGTTTTTGCCTAGTGGATAGGCCATCAACTATAGCTCTCCAGCAAACACTGCCTTAACCTTTATCTCAGTTAACCCAGAACTAAAATCCAGACCCTGCACCAGGACTAAGGGAGCAGTTGAAATCGGCAAGGTGGATACATTTTGGGGGGGTTCTTGCATCGGAATTATATTGAATTCTGCTTATATAATTACTCAATACCACAATAAACATAAAGTTCAAATGCAGAGGCTCTGAGATCTTTGAGTGCTTTTGAAATCTGTAGCCAATCTCTGCTGCGCTGTATCAGCACAATGGACAGCACCCAATCAGCTAGGCCATTTTGGTAATGAATTTAAGCAACAAGATAGATAGGGCAATTCACATACTACAAACAGCCTATATGAATGCAGCCTTACACACAGCTATCTTACCAAAATCATGCAAACTAGTTGTTCATGCATGCAAACAAAAATACTGAATAGCAGTTTGGCTTAGAATACCGACACAACTGTGAATGTGAAAGAATGGAACAGAACAAAACAGCGGTACCAAGTAGTAGGCCTAGTAAACAAAATATCACTTCGATAAAGGCATGAAACAATCCATATTTAGGCTAATTACATTAACTGAACAAAATTAGAATGGATATCAAAATAACCAAAACATAGCCAACTACAGTGAGATCCAGCCAGCTGTCTTGCCAAATAAATAGGCCGGCTTTAAACATGGGAAAGCATGCCGCTCGCTCATGAGTTCAGCAACACCTTGTGACATGGCACAATACACTTCTGTGAATAAAATCCGACCCACGTAATTAATTAAGCAATGCCAGCCTAACATAAACACGTTTCCAATACGTACAGTTATTTATACATCAACGAAAACCAATAGGAAACCAAGAAAACCATAATAGAATGTAGTCTATTTATTTCTATGATGACACATACTGGTAGGTATGCGTCATTTTGGGTTCTTGCATTGCTAATTTCACGCTATACCACAATAAACACAAACGTTTAAAACATGTTTTTGACCAAGCAGTGACAGGTTCAGTGCCACGAAATCTCGCTGCGCTCTATCAGCACGATGGACAGCGCCCTACACACTAAAGCAAGATTAACATTTTATTTTCATCTCTCGATTGTTTCAATCTTACCCTTTCAAGAGAATTGCAGCTTCCTTGATGCTCTGTGGAACTTCCTGAGTAATCGATCATTCCATTCTCCCCGAAATCTTTAGCATGGTTCTTCTGAGGTTACTGAACACGTTTGTCAAAGTGGAAAATTAGTTATCGCATGTAGCTGTGGACGCCCCAAAAGTCAGTCCATGTTTCAGTGCAGTAAAGCACGGTCGGCATAGCGGAGAGAGGCCCAGAGAATCATTGCAGGATATCAAGTGGGGTCCATTTGTTCTCATTGGAGCCAGAGCAGGCGATTTCAGTCTTCAAAAACTGGCGAGCGACACTAAACTCAGCTTCCACCAAATCAGTTTTGCTCAGATCCAGCATTGGTTTAACCTTTTTCACATCTACAAAGTCATGGCTCTCTGGGTCAAGGGCACACAGAGCCGCCACCAGTTGGCTGTTGCGCTCGCTGAATCATTCTGACATTTCACCAATGACAGCATCCAACTACAACGTGCAAGAAGAAAATTGTTTACACTCAGTCTCTTCTCATCTGTCCTACTGTACTGGTCACTACCCATTGCTGGAGATTTGTACTTACATAACGTCTTCGTTTGCGTGAACCTGGTGCGTGCCACTGTCACTGCGCCCAGATGGCTTCGAACTCGTCGCACCTCAACTTCTCGACGCACTGCGGACCACTTTGACTCCAGTGTGAAGACGGTCCGTTGCTTTTGCGACGCTTGCGCAACTATGGGGCAAAACAGAAGGGTTTGGCTTAGACTTTTGACAACATGTAGGCTTACGTTAGCTATATTTCCTCTGCAATGTTTATTTAAAAAATGTTTTATACATTATCACAATGAGCACTTGTTGTCTCTCAAATACTTCCTTACAGTTGTTGGTTAGCTAGCTAGCGAATTCTAACCATATTAGCATCATTGACATGAAATCAGTCAAAAGACATGGTATCAAAACATGAAACGAGTTGAAACGACAAATTACGATTCCCACGTGGCAGTTTCTTGGCATTATTGCTAGCAATCTGGACAAGACATCCAGAATCACAACAACGTGCAGACTTCTGCCCCATGGAAGCGCGCACATCCGTATCCGTGATGTTGTCAGCTAACCCATCTATTTGTTTAGAGGCTGGAGAAGACAGAGGGTTCTGTGCAACCCTGTAGCCTCGCGTCTTAGTTCTGTGTTGTAGGAACGCTTGAGTTGTTTCCCCGTTTTTTATGGAAATCCAAAGGAGTCATACCTAACCGCCCAATGGATTTCCATAGCTCCCCTTCACACCGCGTCGCGCTCCGTCCATTGTGCTGACACAGCACAGCGGAGATTTGTTTTACGGCACCTGACACTCAATCATTTTATATAGTAACATAAAATTAAAAGGAAGGTGCTAAAGTTTGTACTGAGAGGGCTAAACCCCCTAGCGTAATAATATATCGACGAGAGATTACATGACTCTAACCTTTAGGCCTATCATTTATGGAGTATGGGGTGCATGCCAATAGTTTGCAGTGGCTTCCTCTCCCTTAACCTCAACGTGTTGGGCCCAATAGTAGTCTTGAGTGGTGTCCTCTCATTTGACCTCAATGTGGTGCACCCCAATAGGCTCTCGTCATCCCCACTGAACTACTGTATAGTTAGAATAGAAGCCAACAGAGATTGGTCGATACAAGGGAATACACTGTGATTAATTCCTGTACTATTTATAATAATGTAGTAAGATGTGTTCTGTAACTAGGACTTTTTTTCTATAGATTTCTATAATATGGTTGTAGCCTACTGTAAACTTTGTACTTTTATTGAAACTATTTCATACAGTGATGCACATGATCCGAGTAGGCTACTACTGCCTACATCACATCTTTGCAATAAAGAAACTCATTGGCTTTAATTAGGCAATGAGTTTAGGGGTGGGGGAAAGAAATCAAGTAAACACCAAATAGCCAGAATGCAATATTGAATACAATGTTAAAGATGTGTAATTGATTAACTGAACTGTTGAACATTTGCTGAAAAACATATTCTTTTTAAACAAATCTATTCTACTGTAGTTTTCTTCATAAGAACATCAATACTTATTTTTCATGAAACCACTAAACTTTGCACCCATGCAGGGGATCCATTCAGGTCCGAGATAGACACATTGATGCAAGTAGTGGTAAAAAAAAAGTGGTCAACCTTCCCTCATAGTTTTTGAAACCTGTAGATCTTTATATATCCTTTCAACTAGGATGTCCTCCTGTGCCCAGATGACAAAGTCACACCAGCTACAACCTGTGAGAAGGATGAGACCTTACACCTGCCAGTAGTAAGCATGAGATCTCTTCAACTTCAGCTCTCCATTCTGCATCTTCAGGTAAGGGCAGTCAACATAACTTGGTACATTTGGGCACTCGACCTCTAAGAGTCCAAAGTGTGGTCTCACACTGGGATCAAATATGATGCCACCTGGAGAGGATCCTAACCACAGAGCATCTGGGTGCACTACGAAGCCACACGGAAAGAAGTTAACATTCTTCAGTGTGCCTTTGGCTCCATGGCTAGCCCCCTCTTCATCTCCATGGTCTGCATACCAGTTCCCTTGAACAGGCACACAGCTAGGTGGTCAGCTGAGATCTCTCCCCTGACATGGCAAACCTCTTGGAAACGAGAGGATGTTATTTTCATTTTCCTGAGCTGATGCCATTCCGGGCTGCTGCTCTGCTCCCTTGTAGCAACCTCAACATTGTGTGACACCTCGTAGGTTGTCTCTGATGCCTTGACGTGGAACTGCTCCTGATGTCTAAGGACGTAAGCACACTGGGAAGACTGAAGCCTGTAGCCATCTAATGGAAGTATTGGTGGAAAAAGGGGCATCGGCAATCTTCACAATTTCACGGGTCTTTGGCTGTGGAAGTTGATAGGACAGCACACTGCCAGCTTGCACTGGCCCAAAGGCGGACTCAACCAGGGGCACGTCAGCTGACATTTCCATTGTTGTCACAAGAGGGGCAGTAAGTGGAGAAAAGTTGGCATACGTTTCTGAGACGCGGAGAAGGCCCATGTCAGGCATGTATCCATTGAGTGCTTTGTAGAGAGAACTTCTGCAAAACATTTTAAAACCTTAACATCAGGTTGGAGTGATTACTATGACAAAGATTCATGTAACTTTTCCAGAAACAGCACAAGCCTGAAAGTTCCAATATTTTTTTTTATTTCACCTTTATTTAACCAGGTAGGCTAGTTGAGAACAAGTTCTCATTTGCAACTGCGACCTGGCCAAGATAAAGCAAAGCAGACACATACAACAACACTGAGTTACACATGGAACAAACAAACATACAATCAATAATACAGTAGAAAAATCTATATACAGCATGTGCAAATGAGGTAGGATAAGAGAGGTAAGGCAATAAATAGGCCACAGTGGAGAAGTAATTACAATATAGCAATTAAACACTGGAATGGTAGAATGTGCAGAAGATGAATGTGCAAGTTGAGATACTGGGGTGCAAAGGAGCAAGATCAATAAATAAATACAGTATGGGGATGAGGTAGATTGCATGGGCTATTTACAGATGAGCTATGTACAAGTGCAGTGATCTGTGACCTGCTCTGACAGCTGGTGCTTAAATCTAGTGAGGGAGTTAAGAGTAAAGAATAAAATGGATTAAAATATACAGATTTATAGATTCTATATTTCGCCCCAGTCTTCGTCCCAAACATTTGTCATTACATCGTAAAGATGCCACTGTTTAGGCTTATCATCTGGATACAAAAAAAATAAAAATAATCACAAGAAAATGTTTTCATTCTAGGAACCTCCAACTTACCTTATTCCATCAGCACACAAGTTAGTAGGTTTACGGAACTCTATCCCATCAACTGGAACCTGGCTTCACACCCTAATAAACAAGTATTTACTATTACATAGGCTGAACACTTTTCAGGTGCATTTTTGTTATGGATATTGAATGACTCATAAATAACAAAACATAGTGTCTAGTCTTCTTAACTAGGGGCTCATTTAACTATACAGGAATACATTGTCTCTCAGTGACACAATTACCAAACACTGCATCAACAGATCTTTATCAAATAACCTGTTAAGTGGGCAATTCGAAATTGGGATTGGGACCCATCATTAATATCTATCTATTGATAAGATTAAACATTGACACTGTCTCCAACACATTTTGACCATGATGATAGTGTCCTACAGGAGATGTTTAACAAGGTCCCTAGAAGCTATCTATAACCTTTCCCTACTCTCATGCTGTGCGGCTTTTCACTCTTCCTCATGGAGCTGTAACAGGCAGCCCTCACGGTGATCACCCCTGTCAATGTATCTTTGTTTGATACTGTGTAGAAGACATGAATAACAATTATTTTTTGCTAACAAATATAGCTAGCAAGCATAAGCTAGCAAGCTGGAGTCTCGGAGGCTGATTTAACAATTCAATGTACATCATTAATATTAATTTGAGGCAAGTGCTGAGGACACCCAGTAAAAACTGCGACATAGTGGTAGTAACGTTATATCGTCGATAACTAGACTGACTTCCGTTCTATAGTATGCGCCACCGGAAATTGCCACGCCGGTAGGAAGTGTGTTTAGAACGTTGGATCATTGAATGTGGATAAGAGCTATTGATGAGCCTGTTCTACTGTAATCAATAGCGCGCACAAATTAAAGCACTCACATCGATATAGTATAGAAATCAATGGAACCGGGAAAATAACCGTGGCGACATGTACCGTTTGCGCACTTCTAAAAGACAAACCACAAAGAACTTGGGTAGACTACATATACTTGTCGATAACTAAGAACGTGAGGTAGCCATTTATCAACTAATCCTCTGCCACAATGTTTACGTTAGATGGCCAATAGAAAAAGGAAACGCAACACTTTTTTTTGACTGGATAATCATCACCTCGCAGTAGTTCTACATATTTTTGGGTTCTACATAGTTTGGCTTTCGTTTGAGTGATAGCTTAACTGTCAAATCCGTGTATTTCTTTGTGGCCAGCAACTTTTAGAAAGAGAGCGCCCCGATTTTTCCTTGCCATTGAGTTTGATATAGATCAACTGTGTTCTAAATCCTGTGAAGACCAGGCGAGTATGATAACATCAACAGTACCAAACCAAATATATTAATCTGTTAAAGCAATCGATTTAGTATAATCTTGATGACTATACACTTGTATATTAACATCACCAATCTGCAGTAAAAAGGATGTGTAATTCCATCTAATTTATGTGGTGAAAATGCAAACTTGTGTAAAGTGGTAGGCCTAAACAAACTGTCCACATTAAGGAAATTTGCCTATAAAATAATTTAATACGACAATAATTCAACATGTCAATTTAGGATGATAGTATATGTTGCCCATTCTCAAGATATTGCAAAAATTACAATTTAACTGGTGCTCTAGACCAGGGGTTCTTAAACTTTTTCAGCCTGGGACCCAAATGAGAAATTCTGTGTTTTCCTGGGACCCAAGTTTAGGAAAATATGCAACTATACGTAAATATCGGAACATTTCATTGCCCTTATGCCTAAAAAATATGCAATATATACAAAAATAAATAACAATGAAATACCCAGAAATGTTTTCCTGTTTATTTTTCCCCATTATAAACACTCTTACATACCAGTCTAGGTTGGAACTGTTGCTGTTAAAATACAATAAATAATTTCATTCTGAACTGGAATAAACAGATTGATCACATCACACAGATGTATAACAGAATACACACACACACACACACACAGGCTTTTTGATCGTGCAACCCTAAGTAACAGTACAGATACAAAAAATCTGGCCTACTGTACATCTTACTGTATAAATTATTGTTGATAGAAAATCTAGGTTGGAACTGTTGCTCTTAAAATACATATTTTTTTATTCTGAACTGGAATAAACTGATTGATCACCTAACACAGATGTAGACCAGAAAACACACATATACACAGTCCTAATGAGAAGTGTGTGGCTGGTTGAAGTTTTCAACAAGCATGTCTACTCTGGGCTCAGTTTTTGGCAGTGCAAAACTGAGGTCATGCTCAGCACTGACACTGTTTCTGTACTTGAGAACCCTGACTTGCATAGGTATGTGGTGCCAAACTGGATCTGAACATCTTACTGCTTTCTCAGGCAGGCAGGAGACATCAGAACTGTGTGAGTGTTTGTCTAAAAAAGTATCTTGCTTCAATCAGTTTATTCCAGTTCAGAATAAAAAGTATTACTTGCAACAGTTCCAACCTAGACTTGTTTTCAATAATACTTTTTACAGTAAAATGTACAGTAGGCCTGAAATTTTCATCTCTACTGTTTCTTTGGGTTGCACTATCAGTAGCTAGTTAGCTTGCTTTGGCTAACGTTAGCTATTAGCTGTGTAACGTTACAATGCCAGCTGATTGTTTGAAAGAGAAACTCGCATCTACTACTATGAGAGATAGTACTCCCTCATTTCTGTTTATCGCCGGTTATTAAATGACAATGTCTTGCTAATCGACTTTTCCACTTTCGAAGCACTATTTCCTGAAGCATTCTGCCCTGTTCTGAAATAACTCCCTGGGTTTACTGTCATGTTGTGCCTGGATGTTTGGTCAGGACGTGTCGTTTTATTAATTTGTTCGTTTCGAGAGACTCATTACTAAGCATTTCCCCACACAAAACACATTGTGGGCGCTCCTCGTTATTTCTCACCGTGACTGTCTCTTTCATACACACGTTATTTGCGTTTCATGACGATTGAGCTCAGTCAGAACTTGTGGCAAGCATGAGTCCATTTCATGACAGCGGTGAGTGATGGCGAGCGGGAAAAACAAGTCAGTGGCTTGAACGATCGCGGAGTGATCTTCAAGAAAACTGCAGAAAAAAAAGATTCGGTAAACAACGAAGCACATGGGCATCTCCCTCTACAACCTCTCCCCAAACTGAGCAGAGACCGCTGATAAGCAGAGAGCGCACTGAACCGAGAGCGCAGTTGCACTTGGCCAAATTAATTCAATTAATGAAATAATTATACATTTACGTCACGACCCACAATTAACAAGTCCGCGACCAGACCCATACTTTAAGGAACGCTGCTCTAGACTATAGCTTCCATAGTGTTTGTGCAGCAGTTCGTCTTCGCTCAACATTTTTTTTTTTTTTAATAACTAGGCAAGTCAGTTAAGAACAAATTCTTATTTACAATGACGCCCTACCAAAAGGGACGGGGGCTGGGATTTAAAAAATTGGACAAAACACACATCACTACATAAAGACAGACCTTAGACGAGAACATAGCAAGGCATCAACACGTGACAACAAAGCATGGTAGCAGCATTAAACATGGTACAAACATTATTGGGCACAGACAACAGCACAATGGGCAAGAAGGTAGAAAAAAACTATACATTACGCAAAACAGCCACAGCTGTCAGTATAAGTTATAAAACAAACTAACGAAACTTCCTTGCATCTGCTACACAAGCTAAGGCCTCAAACTGGTTTCAAACAAATACAACTGTCATTTGATACATTTCTACAGAGATTTTTTTTTACCTGAGGGGAAGACAGGCACAGCGAATTAACAGGGTAGTTATCATTCCCAGTTCTGAAGACATTAGCTAGGAAATCATACAACTCTGGTGATTTAATTTTAGTAGATAAATAATAGCAAGGTGTTAGTGATCAATAGATTTGTTAATCATACACAGACAAAGGCTGTCTCCTGATTCTCCACCCTTCTCCAAAAGTGTGCACTTGCACACTCCCTCTCATGGATTTAATAACAGTGGATACTCCCTTCAGCCAATGCTTACATTTTTTATTTAACTAGGCAAATCAGTTAAGAACACATTCTTATTTACAATGACGGGCTAGGAACAGTGGGTTAACTTCCTTGTTCAGGGGCAGAACGACAGATTTGTACCTTGTCAGCTCGGGGATTCGATTTAGCAACCTTTTGGTTACTGGCCCAACGCTCTAACCACTAGGCTACCTGCCACCTCAATCCCAATGCTTTTAAATCCATGATGGAGAGTGTACAAGTGAACACTTTGGGATAAGTGTTGAGAATCAGGACACAGCCAGACAATAACAACGCTACCATTCATTCAGACTCAGTATAGAACATTTACGGAAAAAGCCACTCTTCTTCTCCAGACAGTGTTTTGCTGTGTTGCAGAAGTAGCATGCCCAGTCCAGCAGGTGGTATTAGTGCACCATGTACTCCTTGCACTTGTTCAGTTTGATCTGGCAGAAAGAGAGAACTGCAACCAGCATGTAGATACCCGCTGCGATGAAACAATTATAGCCAACTTGGTTGTACAGGTCGTAGATGATATGTGGAGGGTTTTGACTGCGAGGAAGAGATATGGTGAGAAAATAAAAGAGTAGGGCTCTACCTCAACTTGTCTTTCCATGATTCCTCACAGGTTGGCATTTGTTGTAATGAATCTTGCCCTGGAGGCAGCTCTGCAGAGTGGTCACTAGCTGCCACAGCCAAAAAGTTATAAAATCATATTTTAAACCTAACCACACTGCTAACCCTAACCTTAAATTAAAGATAAGGGTTTGAATATTTTTATGCAGAAATGTTTGTTTTAATACATGTTTACTATATAGCCAATTTTGACTGCTGCTGGCCAAGATTGCGGAAATTGCTCAGTTCTGCCTACAGGTCAAGATTCATGACAATAAACGTCATCCGCTGATTACTCGCCGCCTCTCTTCCTTTTCAACCTTTTTGGTCCTCCCCTCTGACCTTCTCCAATGAGTTATGAGCAGGAGGTGAGGAATCAAGGAAAGACGAGCCCTCTTTTCTACATCCTCTACTGTATAGACATAGGCTGATTCCTATGGGGCGGCAGGTGGCCTAGAGCGTTGGGCCAGTAACTGGAAGGTTGCTGGATCGAATCCCCGAGCTGACAAGTTAAAATGTCCTTCTGCCCTGAACAAGGCAGATAACCCACTGTTCCCCGGTAGGCCGTCATTGTAAATAAGAATTTGTTCTTAACCTACTTGCCGAGTTAAATTAAAAATATCCTCCCCTCCCTATGTTACATTACACCCATGTGCATGTCTCCATCTCCTGTGCTACATTTCTGAAGTTATTCTTCCATAGTGAGTCAGAGGTGTGTGTGTGTGTGTGTGTGTGTGTGTGTGTGTGTGTGTGTGTGTGTGTGTGTACTCACTCGTTGTGCATGTCTTCCTCATTGAAAGGCACATCCTCTATCAGCACAGCAGAATGTGGTGAAGAAAATACCGAACATTGCCTGAGGGATAGCGAGAGAGAATCTGATTATTGCTAGGTTGCAAATGACTTGCCGTGATGACATGACTATTCTAAAACAAACATGGATGTGATGAGCAGAACAAATAGCCTAAAGGGAAATTAAACCTCACAATGAGATTTCCTTTGATAACAAACACCTGTAACAGAGTAAGCCTGGATGCTGTTAATCCATATCGACTAACCACTCAGTATAAATTCTGACTAAGTCCTTGTGAGGCAAACCAATGTGACATGAGAACTATACAATTCACTGTCATAGCTAAGTGATTTAGCTTGTTAGCTAGCTATGTGCATTGATCTCACACACAAAAGGGTGGGTATAGTTGGTGGAACGTTCCAACAGGAATCTGTTCCAAAAACTTCGTAAAGTACAAGGTTGCCAACAAACAACGCATACAAAGTAGCACGATCAATTCACCTAGCTAACTAGCTGCCGAATAGGCATCAACTCACCACGTAGCTTATTCTTAATGTTTGTCCATAGGCTTCCAGAGACATTTTTCTGAATAAACGTGGTGAGTGAAAACTTTATGAAATAGCCCACTCCATACCCGGTATCTTATTCGGCCGATATACAAGTTTGAATGCGTTGTTTGTTGGCAATTCCTGTTGGAACGTTCCACAAATTATACCCACCCCACACAAAATATTGTCATTGTGTAGCGTGGTTCGTTCTGCGTTGTGTACTTTTAATTAGGACACTGCCACAACTGGAGGTCTGCTGGTTGGATTATTTTTTATTTGCCCTGCACACGAAGAGACAACACACAATACTTTAGCCCTTGGCGCAGTCACAGCTCTCAGACACCTTAATAGCCGAAGGTCAGGCAAAAGAGAACAATAAGCGGGTACGGAAATACAGATAACCCGCGATGGGCCAAACCAAAATATACAAATCTTTTACAATCACGTGTATGTACAATATTGATATAAAAAGTGTTTGTACACCAAAAAAATTACATTAGCTATGCAGCTGTAATTAAATAAAAACTCACTGAACTATTATTATTAAGATCCCCTCTTGACGTGGCCTATTTGAATTGGTCCTTGTGTGCAATTTGGTGCATAATCTAGGGGAACAACATCCCACTGCTACATTTGCATGCAAATAACTGTAAACAACCCATACTTTTTCACCATCTATCAATAACCTAGTCTTCAAACAATCACTGACAATGACACATACTAATCAGTTAAGAAAAAATTCTTATTTACAATGACGGCCTAGGAATAGTGGGTCAACTGCCTTGTTCAGGGGCAGAACAAAAGAGTTGTACCTTGTCAACTCGGGGATTCTATCTAGAAACCTGCCGCCCCCATAATAATAAGCAATTTAAACCAATATAGTTAAAGTTACAATTTATATCTTACAAGCATTATGATTCCCCACATACTGACAACAATACCGCAGGCGGCCAACTTGGGACCGTAAAACAAACACAAAACCCTCCTTTAGACTCAAATAACGACTTAAACTCAAAATACTATTTTCACTACGGGAACTGTTGTAGTTCCCAATTTGAAAAGCGAAAAGGCACTTTGGCGTCTATTTGTCCATTTGATTTAGTTTGTCGAACTAGCTGTTCCGAGGAACTCCAGTGTCAGGTGATTTAGTATGGAGAAAAAAATGTATGACATGTATGCATTCACTACTGTAAGTCGCTCTGGATAAGAGCGTCTGCTAAATGACTAAAATGTAAATTTACGGAAACCGGAAGAACGTTTTCAGCCAGGATATGTTCAAATATCTAGTAAATTAAAAAAAGTTGCCAGAAAAGTTGACCGAAAATATGTACTTTAAATATATTTTTTATAGGAACCCAATCAGTTCTACTTATTATTATTTTCCTCCACAAATAGTTGCAGTGATATAGCTCAATAAATACTGTAGACTTGAACACAATGCATTCGTTTTGGGAACAGGGCACCCCCGGGCATAGCCCAGAGCGAAGTCGGCTCAAAACAAAGTGAGTGGAGTAATGAGGAGTAATGAGTAATGTGGAGTAATGAGTAGGATTCGGTTTTCACATGCAGAACTGTTTGCTTTTGATAAAAACGCTTCATCTCCCTTCCCAACGAAAAGTAGTTTGAAAATGTAAAACATATATTTTATGGAAAGGAGATGGATGTTTTTGAATTGCACCATGCTGCCTTGTTGACAACATGGCCGAGCAGCGCAGATTAGTGTTCTATTTGAGAGGGGTCTTCTCCATCGTCACTTTTGCCGTACATGTGACCATAGAACAGCGCCCTGTGGCTCAGCATTTTCGAATACACCCAGTGTAAAAGTGTATACAAATCAAAGTTTATTGGTCGCATACACAGATGAACAGATGTTTTCACAGGTGCAGTGAAATGCTTGTGTTTCTAGCTCCAAATGTGCAGTAATAATACCTGACAATATGTACATAATCACAAAACTAAAAAGACAGCAATTAAGACATTTCAGAACGAGCAATGTTCTGAAATATAAATTGTAATTTATTAGCACACGGAGGCAGGGATGCGTGTAGAAGAATCACGTTAATCAGATGTCATGGGTCTAGTGCAAGTACAGATGACCACATGTAGTAGTTAGTAACAGCGACACCCTCAGGCACGCCAAGTAATTACATGTACAGTGCATTCGAAAAGTATTCAGACCCCTTGACTTTTTCTACATTTTGCTAGGTTACAGCCTTATTAAAAAATGGATGAAATAGTTTTTTCCCCCTCATCAATTTACACACAATACCCCAAAATGACAAAGCAAAAACAGGTTTTTAGAAAGTTTTGATAATTTATTAAAAATAAAAAACTGAAATATCACACTTACATAAGTATTCAGACCCTTTACTCAGTACTTTGTTGAAGCACCTTTGGCAGCGATTACAGCCTTGAGTCTTTTTGTGTATGACTCTATAAGCTTGGTACACCTGTATTTGGGGAGTTTCTCCCATTCTTCTTCTTTCAAAATATATATAATATATATACACTACCATTCAAAAGTTTGGGGTAATTTAGAAATGTCCTTGTTTTTGAAAGAAAAGCTTTTTTTTGTCCATTAAAATAACATTGATCAGAAATACAGTGTAGACATTGTTAATGTTGTAAATTACTATTGTAGCTGGAAACAGCATATTTTTTATTGAATATCTACATAGGCGTACAGAGGCCCATTATCAGCAACCATCACTCCTGTGTTCCAATGGCACGTTGTGTTAGCTAATCCAAGTTTATAATTTTAAAAGGCTAATTGATCATTAGAAACCCCTTTTGCAATGTTAGCACAGCTGAAAACTCTTGTCCTGATTAAAGAAGCAATAAAACTAAATACAATTAAATAAAGGTTTTAATTTAACCTTTATTTAACCAGGCCAGTCAGTTAAGAACACATTCTTATTTACAATGACGGCCTACCGGGGAACAGTGGGTTAACTGCCTTGTCCAGGGACAGAACGACAGATCTTTACCTTGTCAGCTCTGGGATTCGATCCAGCAACCTTTCGGTTACTAGCCAATGCTCTAACCACTAGGCTACCTGCCACCTATGTATATTTGTAAACAACCGCTGGTGAACGAAATCTAAGGAAGTCTCGAGGTTTTGCTTGCCTGAGGTAGAGTATCTCATGATAAGCTGTAGACCACACTATCTACCTAGAGAGTTTTCATCTGCCTTTTTCGTAGCTGTCCACATACCACCACAGACCGATGCTGGCACTAAGACTGCACTCAATGAGCTGTATACCGCCATATGCAAACAGGAAAAAGCTCATCCAGAGGCGGCGCTCAAAGTGGCCGGGGACTTTAATGCAGGGAAACTTAAATTGGTTTTACCTAATTTCTATCAGCACGTTAAATGTACAACCAGTTGGAAAAAAACTCTAGACCACCTTTACTCCACACACAGAGACGCATACAAATCTCTCCCTCCCCTCCATTTGGCAAATCTGACCATAAATCTATCCTCCTCATTCCTGCTTACAAGCAAAAATGTAAGCAGGAAGCACCAGTGACTCGGTCAATAAAAAGTTGTCCGATGAAGCAGATGCTAAACTACAGGACTGTTTTGCTAGCACAGAATGGAATATGTTCCGGGATTCTTCCGATGGCATTGAGGAGTACACCACATCAGTCACTGCCTTCATCAATAAGGTGCATCTATGACGTCGTCCCCACAGTGATTGTAAGTACATATCTCAACCAGAAGCCATGGATTACAGGCAACATTCACACTGAGCTAAAGGGTAGAGCTGCCGCTTTCAAGGAGCTTGACTCTAACCCGGAAGCTTATGAGAAATCTCGCTATGCCCTCCGACGAACCATCAAACATGCAAAGCATCAATACAGGACAAAGATCGAATTGTACTACACCGGCTCCGACGCTCGTCGGATGTGGCAGGGCTTGCAAACTATCACAGACTACAAAGGGAAGCACAGCTGAGAGCTGCCCAATGACACAAGCCTATACCTTATACCCTGATGAAGACAGCTTGCCTGTCGAAACGCTGGATATTACATTTTTGCATCTGAGCTTCTAGTGTGCGGCTCTCCTTTATTTTCAAGTTTTCTACCCCGCTAGCCAGCACCTCGCCTAAATAGGTGTGCATTTATTTTTCTTCTACAATGACACAAGCCTACCAGACGAGCTAAATTACATCTACAGTTGAAGTCGGAAGTTGGAGTCATTAAAACTCGTTTTTCAACCACTCCACAAATTTTTTGTTAACAAACTATAGTTTTGGCAAGTCGGTTAGGACATCTACTTTGTGCATGACAGAAGTAATTTTCCCAACAACTGTTTACAGATAGATTATTTCACTGATAATTCACTGTATCACAATTCCAGTGGGTCAGAAGTTTACATACACTAAGTTGACTGTGCCTTTAAACAGCTTGGAAAATTCCAGAAAATGATGTCATGGTTTTAGAAGCTTCTGATAGGCTAATTGACATCATTTGAGTCAATTGGAGGTGTACCTGTGGATGTATTTCAAGGCATACCTTCAAACTCAGTGCCTCTTTGCTTGCCATCATGGGAAAATCAAAAGAAATCAGCCAAGACCTCCAAGATTGTAGACCTCCACAAGTCTGGTTCATCCTTGGGAGCAATTTCCAAACGCCTGAAGGTACCACATTCATCTGTACAAACAATAGTACGCAAGTATAAATACCATGGGACCACGCAGCCATCATACCGCTCAGGAAGGAGACGTGTTCTGTCTCCTAGAGATTAATGTAATTTGGTGCGAAAAGTGCAAATCAATCCCAGAACAACAGCAAAGGACCTTGTAAAGATGCTGGAGGAAACGGGTACAAACATATCTTTTTCCACAGTAAAACGAGTTCTATATCGACATAACCTGAAAGGCCGCTCAGCAAGGAAGAAGCCACTGCTCCAAAACCACCATAAAAAAGCCAGACTACGGTTTGCAACTGCACATGTGGACAAAGATCGTACTTTTTGGAGAAATGTCCTTTGGTCTGATGAAACAAAAATAGAACTGTTTGGCCATAATGACCATTGTTATGTTTGGAGGAAAAAGGGGGAGGCTTGCAAGCCGAAGAACACCATCCCAACCGTGAAGCAAGGGGGTGGCTGCATCATGTTGTGGGGGTGCTTTGCTGCAGGAGGGACTGGTGAACTTCACAAAATAGATGGTATCATGAGGGAGGAAAATGATGTGGATATATTGAAGCAACATCTCAAGACATCAGTCAGGAAGTTAAAGCTTGGTTGCAAATGGGTCTTCCAATGGACAATGACCACAAGCATACTTCCAAAGTTGTGGCAAAATGGCTTAAGGACAACAAAATCAAGGTATTGGAGTGGCCATCACAAAGCCCTGACCTCAATCCTAAAGAAAATTTGTGGGCAGAACTGAAAAAGCGTGTGCGAGCAAGGAGGCCTACAAACCTGACTGTTGCATCAGATCTGTCAGGAGGAATGTGCCAAAATTCACCACAATTATTGTGGAAAGCTTGTGGAAGGCTACCCAACACGTTTGATCCAAGTTAAACAATTTAAAGGCAATGCTACCAAATACTAATTGAGTGTATGTAAACCTCTGACCCACTGGGAATGTGATGAAAGAAATAAAAGCTGAAATAAATCATTCTCTCTACAATTATTCTGACATTTCACATTCTTAAAATAAAGTGGTGATCCAAACTGACCTAAAACAGGGAATGTTTACTAGGATTAAATGTCAGGAATTGTGAAAAACGGAGTTTAATGTATTTGGCTAAGGTGTATGTAAACTTCCGACTTCAACTGTATGCTCGCTTCGAGGCAAGTAACACTGAAACATGCATGAGAGCACACAGCGGACGACTGTGTGATCACGCTCTCCGCAGCCGATGTGAGTAAGACCTTTAAACAGGTCAACATTCACAAGGCCGCAGGGCCATACGGATTACTAGGACGTGTACTCCGGGCATGTGCTGACCAACCGGCATGTGTCTTCACTGTCATTTTCACCCTCTCCCTGTGAGTCTGTAATACCAACATGTTTCAAGCAGACCACCATAATCTAAGAACCATGGGACAAAACAACTCTTTCTGCAACTGGATTCTGAACTTTCTGAGGGTAGATAACAACACATCCGCCACGCTGATCCTCAACACAGGGGCCCCTCAGTGGTGGGTGCTCAGTCCCATCCTGTACTCCCTGTTCACTCATGACTGCATGGCCAAACACGACTCCAACAACATCATCAAGTTTGCCGATGACACAACAGTGGTAGGCCTGATCACCGACAACGATGAGACAGCCTATAGGGAGGAGGTCAGAGACCTGGCCGTGTGGTGCCAGGACAACAACCTCTCCCTCAACGTGATCAAGACAAAGGAGATAATTGTGGACTACAGGAAAAAGAGGACCGAGCACGCCCCCATTCTCATCGACGGGGCTGTAGTGGAGCAGGTTAAGACCTTCAAGTCTTTGGTGTCCACATCTCCAACAAACTATCATGGTCCAAACACACTAAGACAGTCATGAAGAGGGCACGACAAAACCTATTCCCCCTCAGGAGACTGAAAAGATTCGGCATGGGTCCTCAAATCCTCAAAAGGTTCTACAGCTGCACCATCGAGAGCATCCTGACTGGTTCCATCACTGCCTGGTATGGCAACTGCTCGGCCTTCGACTGCAAGGCACTACAGGGGGTAGTGCGTACTGCCCAGTACATCACTGGGGCCAAGTTTCCTGCCATCTAGAACCACTATACCAGGCGGTGTCAGAGGAGGGCCCTAAAAATTGTCAAAGACCCCAGCCATCCTAGTCATAGACTGTTCTCTTTGCTACAGCACGGCAAGTGGTACCGGAGCGGCAAGTCTAGGTCCAAAGGGCTTCTTAACAGCTTCTACCCCCAAGCCATAAGACTCCTGAACAGCTAATCAAAGGGCTACCCAGATCCCTTTTTTACACTGCTGCTACTCTCTGTTTATTATCTATGCATAGTCACTTTAACTCTACCTACATGTACATATTACCTCAATTACCTTGACTAACCGATGCCCCCGCACATTGACTCTGTACCGGTACCCCCTGTATATAGCCTCGCTATTGTTATTTTACTTCTGCTGTTTAATTATTTGGTATTTGTTATTTTCAATTTTTTACTTAACAATTTTTTCTTAAAACTTCTCAAAGCATTGTTGGCTAAGGGCTTGTAAGTGAGCATTGTATTCGGCGCATGTGACAATTAAAATTTGATTTGTGGGAACTCCTTCAAGACTGTTGGAAAAGCATTCCTCGTGTAGCTAGCTGGTTGGGAGAATACTAAGAGTGTGCAAAGCTGTCATCAAGGCAAAGAGTGGCTACTTTGAAGAATCAAAAATATATGTAACATGTTCGACCACACAATCCCGCACAGTAGGTGGCGGTATGCACAAACAAAATGTGCGTCATGATACCAAAGAAGAATCATGAACACGTGGTGTGAATTTTGGACCAATCAGCATTTGGGATTTATTTGCGCACGTTAAGTCTTTCCTTCGTCCACATTGTCATTTGTGTACGTCATTTATTTTTATCTACATATTTCTGATTATTGCAACAACAACAACAAAAAACATAAGATCCGTGTTAATAAAATGTACAGGCTCACTGAAAACAGTTGCGGACTGCAGACAAAAATATAAATATTGTAGGACGTGGACGAAGTTGGTATTTGTATTGCCAGCTGAGCCTGCAGTGCAAGCAGGCTAACTAACCTGAAGATTAGCTAACTAGCATCACTAAACGGCGTTATTCACAGGAAAATCTGCATCTGTTCAGCAACTACAAAAAGAAAAATGACTTCAGCCTCAACGAAGGTAGGTTATTCTCACGTTTTGATTTTAGCCGTATCTCTTGCTGTTAGCTAGGTCCTGCACAAATCTAACGTTAGCTCATGTTAGCTACCTAACGTCGTCAGCTAACAAGCGAATTCGAATGGCAGCCATGTAACCGCTATTTAAGCGCACCTGGGTTATTCCAAAGATACATTTGCATTTTACTGTCTTTCCTATACCAGACAACTCAACGTTTGAAGGAAGAAAAAAAAACATTCGTCTTATAATAAGTCAAACACTCAGGACGTGGCTGAATTTTGTCAACTTTTTTTCTCACTTCCATGTACTTTTGTATGGAAGCTACCACTCGAGGGCACTGTCTGCATGGAGGAAAACCCCTCATTGATGATCTCTTAAAATAAAGATTAAGTCTGCATTGCAACCGTACAAAACACCAATGTTGAATAAAATTGACTAATCCTGTTTTGATTTTATGATGCCATCAAATCAATCTTTATTTGTCACATGCGCCGAATACAAGTGTAGACCTTACGGTGAAACGCATACTTACAAGCCCGTAACCAACAGTACAGTTCAAGAAGAGTTAAACTTTTTACTTTAGTTTCATGTTAACACAACAATGAGGCTGCTATATACAGGGGGTGCCGGTACTGAGTCAGTGTGTGGGGGTACAGGTTAGTTGAGGTAATTTGTACATGTAGGTAGGGGTGAAGTGACTATGCATAGATAATAAACAGTGAGTAGCAGCAGTGTACAAAACAATTTGATTAATTGTTCACTAGTCTTATGGCTAGGGGGTAGAAGTTATTAAGGAGCTTTTTTTGTCCTAGACTTGGTGCTCCGGTACCGCTTGACGTGCGGTGGCAGAGAGAAGTCTGTGATTGGAGTCTGACAATTTTATGGGCTTTCCTCTGACACCGCCTATTATATAGGTCCTGAATGGCAGGAAGCTTGGCCCCAGAGATGTACTGGGCCATACGCACTACCCTCTAGCGCCTTACGGTCAGATGCCAAGCAGTTGCCATACCAGGCGGTGATGCAACCGGTCTGAATGCTCTCAATGGTGCAGCAGTAGAACCTTTTGACTATCTGGGGACCCATGCCAAATCTATTCAGTCTCCTGAGGGGGAAAAAGTTTTGTTGGGCCCTCTTCACAACTGTCTTGGTGTGTTTAGACCATGATAGTTTGTTGGTGATGTGGACACCAAGGATCTTGAAGGTGTTCCTTTTGTCCAGGGGGGAAAGGGCAGTGTGGAGTGCGAATGCGTCATCTGTGGTTCTGCTTGGGCGGTATGCGAATTGGAGTGGGTCTAGCGTATCCGGGAGGATGCTGTTGATGTGAGCCATGATCAGCCTTTCAAAGCACTTCATGACTACTGATGTGAGTGCTAAGGGGCGGTAATCATTTAGGCAGGTAACCTTTGCTTCCTTGGACACAGGGACTATGGTGGTCTGCTTGAAACATGTAGGTATTGCAGACTCGGTCAGGGAGGGGTTGAAAATGTCAGTGAAGACACTTGACAGTTGGTCTGTGCATGGTTTGAGTACACGTCCTAGTAATCCGTCTGGCCCCACGGCTTTGTGAATCTTGACCTTTTTTTAAAGGTTTTGCTCACATCGGCTCCCGAGAGCGTTATCACACAGTTATCCAGAACAGCTGGTGCACTCGTGCATGCTTCAGTGTTGCTGGCTTCGACGCGAGGATAAAAGGCATTTAGCTCATTTGGTAGGCTCCGTCACTGGGCTGCTCACATCTGGGTTTCCCTTTGTAGTCCATAAAAGTTTTCAACAAGGCATTGCCTTGTAATAGAGTTGATCATACAGTGCATTGGGTTTCTTTAAAGCCTTATTTTAAAATGGATTACATAAAATCAATGTACACACAATAACCCATAATGACAAAGTGTTAAGTTTAAAAAAATTAAATGTTAGCTAATTCATAAAAAAAAACCATCTTATTTACATAGGTAATCAGACCCTTTGCTATGAGACTCGAAATAGACCTCAGGTGCATCCTGTTTCCATTGATCATCCTTGAGATGTTTCTACAACTTGATTGATGTCCACCTGTGGTAAATTCAATTGATTGGACGTGATTTGGAAAGGCACACCTGTCTATATAAGATCCCACAGTTGACCGTACATGTCAGAGCAGAAACCAAGCCATGAGGTCAAAGGAATTGTCTGTAGAGCTCAGAGACAGGATTGTGTCGGCACAGATCTGGGGAATGGTACTCTTAACATTTCTGCAGCATTGAAGGTCCCCATGAACACAGTGGCCTCCATTCTTAAATGGAAATAGTTTGGATCTACCAGGCCTTTATGTTAGTGGCCAGACGGAAGCCACTCTTCAGTAAAATCCACGACAGCCCGCTTGGAGTTTGCCAAAAGGCACCTAAAGGACTCTTGGACCATGAGAAACATGATTCTCTGGTCTGATGATTGAACTATTTGGCCTGAATCCCAAGCGTCATGTCTGAAGGCGACTTGGCACCATCCCAACGATGAAGCACGGTGGTGGCAGCATCATGCTGTGGGGATGTTTTTCAGTGGCAGGGACTGGGAGACTAGTCAGGATCGAGGGGAAAGATGAACAGAGCAAAGTACAGAGAGATCCTTGATGAAAACCTGCTCAGGACCTCTGACTGGGGCAACGGTTCACCTTCCAACAGGACAACAACCCTAAGCACACAGCAAAGACGCAGAAGTGGCTTCGGGACAAGTCTCTGAATGTCCTTGAGTGAACCAGCCAGAGCCTGGACTTGAACCCAATCAAACATCTCTGGAGAGTCCTGAAAATAGCTGTGCAGCAACACTCACCATCCAACCTGACAGCGCTTGAGAGGATCTGCAAAGAAGAATGGGAGAAACTCAAATACAGCTTGTAGCGTCAAACCCAAGAAGACTCGGCTGTAATCGCTGCCAAAGGTGCTTTAATAAAGTACTGTGTGAAGGGTCTGAATACTTATGTAAATGTGATTTATAAAAAAAAAAAAAATGTCTCGTGTTTTTGCTTTGTCATTATGGGGTATTGTGTGTGGAATAAGGCTGTAACGTAACAATGTGGAAAGTCACGGGTCTAAATACTTTCCGAATGCACTGTACATACTGTACTTCAAACAACCTTAGCTACTGTCTCAAAAGAAAATAGGATAATTCAAAAGGTATTGATTTAGGTGTTTTCTGCTTTAATTTTCAAGGTTGGGGAGATCTTCTCAGCAGCAGGAGCTGCTTTCACCAAGTTAGGGGAGCTGACCATGCAACTGCACCCCGTGGCTGACTCCAGTCCCGCAGGGTGAGAATACACACACCAAGTTAGAGATAAATATCTGTATCGATTATGTAGAGTTGCAAGTCTAGTCTGATTTATAAGTCTACTGATCATGACTTTGTAATTTTTGGGCTTGTGTCACTTGTAGCACACTGTACACATTACACTGATATGTGCTCCGTCTTGAATATCCCCGCCAAGAAGTCATTCTGAGGAAACGCTGTTGCGTCATTATTACCAGAAAGCACTCGACACCCACCCACGCCATGTCCACCCTCTCTTCGTCTCTGACCGCGTTCAAGGGCATCAATCGCTGATCACCAACTGACCAGACTGATCTACAAAATCATAATGTGTAGTTATTTAAGATGCTAGGTGATTTGTAGATCTGTGCAGAGCAACTGCAATGTAGTCTAGTGGATCTGTAACGCCCTGTGTGTCGTTGCAGAGCTAAGTGGACGGACACTGAGATTGGGCAGCTGAGATCGGCCGTGGTGAGGTTTGGTGATGACCTGAACTCCCTCAGCTCTGTCATCAAGGAACGCACTGTGTAAGGATCCCCCCGTCTCTCTTCTCATTCCTTATGGCCCTCTATTGTAATCCTTCACCCGGTCTTGGTCTCTTACCCCTTGTATCTCTCTACTTTGCTCCATTCGCGTCTGGGTGACGTGTCCAATGAGAGGTAGCTCTAAAGCAATAGGAAGATAGTCTATCAGTGACACAAGCCCTGATGAGCTAAACCATCACTAGAAGATCTAAAATATCACATTCAGATCTATTTACCTACACATGCATTGTACTATCCATCTGCTAGTGCTAAAGATCTATCAATTCATGATGGTTTACTTTAAAAAAACATATTTGACAGGTTACTGGTTGAATCACCACCGCTAACCTGATCCTACCTTGTCTCCTCTTCCGAAGGGTCCAGATTAAAAGTACAGTGAAGAGGAAGCTCTACGACGAGAGTGGGATGCCCATTTCCACCGACTCCCCAAAAAAGACCGTCAAGAAGACTGCTGTTACCATGGCCACCGCGGCAACCCCAACTGTCATTGCTATGCCGACCTCACAGGTCATCATGAAGGCAGGTGTCCAGGGCAATGTGACTCTGGCCATTCCCACCATGAAGAAACAGAAGTCTGCAGGTGAGTGGAGATTGATTCCTTCCTTCATCCATCAATACATTTTGTAGTTGCCATCTTGGCAATGATTTGTAATTAGTCCCACCCTCAGCCTTTTTTTTTTTTTTTTTTTTACCTCAATATTGGAAGTGTAATAGTAAAGGATTGTTTTTCAACAAAATATGTGTGATGCAATTAGAAAAGTCCTTGCAGATCCAATTGAATAGTTTAACTGTGAAAATATTTAGTCTTTGTCTATTATATTTGAAACAATGGGATAAAGAAAAAGACTTGGCTCTTCCTGCCTGTGTGTTCCAGCTGATGTGACTCTGAGTGCTCTGAATGACTCTGATGTCAACTCTGACCTGGTAGACATAGAGGGACTGGGAGAGGGATCCAACTCCAAGAAACTCAACTTCGATCAGGGTGAGAGAGAACGGGCTTATTTTGACTACTATTTAGTGATAATGCACAACCTTTCCTATTGCCCGAATGAGGGGACACCAATAATTACTGGTCTTCAAGACAGGAATAAAGAACTCTCTGGGAAGAAGAAAGGTATGTTTCATGATCAAACACTCATGGTGTGATTGTGATTAACATACAGAAACTAAAGTCCTTTTGTTCACCCGACCTAGAATACCACAATCAAATGCCCAAGATAATTCTCTTCGGTTATAATCACAGCCCTGTATATTCCCCCTCAAGCTGATACCACAATGGCCCTAAAAGAACTACACTGCACTTTTTGCAAACTGGAAACCACATCGGAGTCCATGCTTCAAGATTGTTTTGATCACGCGGACTAGGATTTGTCCCGGGTAGCCTCTGAGAATAACATTGACGAATACACGGATAACCATGACTGAGTTCATCAGGAAGTGTATAGGAGATATTGTACCCACGGTGACTTAAAACCTACCCAAACCAGAAACTGTGGATGGATGGGCAGCATTCGCACAAAACTGAAAGTGCGAACCACAGCATTTAACCATGGCAAGTGACTGGGATTATGGCCGAATACAAACAGTGTAGTTATTCCATCCGTAAGGCAAACAGGCAAAACGTCGGTGCAGAGACAAAGTGGAGTCGCAATTCAACGGTTCAGACATGAGACGTACAGTTGAAGTCCTAAGTTTACATACACTTAGGTTGGACTCATTTAAGTCATTTTTCAACCACTCCACAAAATTCTTGTTAACAAACTATAGTTTTGGCAAGTCGGTTAGGACATCTACTTTGTGCATGACAAGTAATTTTTCCAACTATTGTTTAGACAGATTATTTCACTTCTAATTCACTGTATCACAATTCCAGTGGGCCAGAAGTTTACATACACTAAGTTTGACTGCCTTTAAACAGCTGGGGACAGCTGGGGACACATGGGGACAAAGATCATACTTTTTGGAGAAATGTCCTCTGGTCTGATGAAACAAAAATAAAACTGTTTGGCCATAATGACCATCGTTATGTTTGGAGGAAAAAGGGGGAGGCTTGCAAGCCAACGAACACCATCCCAACCGTGAAGCACGGGGGTGGCAGCATCATGTTGTGGGGGTGCTTTGCTGCAGGAGGGACTGGTGCACTTCACAAAATAGATGGCATCATGAGGAAGAAATTATGTGGCTATATTGAAGCAACATCTCAAGACAGTCAGGAAGTTAAAGCTTGGTTGCAAATGGGTCTTCCAAATGGACAATGACCCCAAGCATACTTCCAAAGTTGTGGCAAAATGGCTTAAGGACAACAAAGTCAAGGTATTGGAGTGGCCATCACAAAGCCCTGACCTCAGTCCTATATAGAACATTTGTGGGCAGAACTGGAAAAATGTGTGCGAGCAAGGAGGCCGACAAACCTGACTCAGTTACACCAGCTCTGTCAGGAGGAATGGGCCAAAATTCACCCAACTTATTGTGGGAAGCGTGTGGAAGGCTACCCAAAACATTTGACCCAAGTTAAACAATTTAAAGGCAATGCTACCAAATACTAATTGAGTGTATGTAAACTTCTGACCCACTGGGAATGTGATGAAAGAAATAAAAGCTGAAATCACTCTACTATTATTCTGACATTTCACATTCTTAAAATAAAGTGGTGATCCTAACTGACCTAAAACAGGATTTTACTAGGATTAAATGTCAGGAATTGTGAAAAACCTAGTTTAAATGTATTTGGCCAAGGTGTATGTAAACTTCCGACTTCAACTGTATGTGGCAGGGTCTACAGACAATCACGGACTACACAGGGAAAACCAGCCATGTCGCGGACATCGTCTTGTTTCCGGACAAGCTAAACACCTTCGCCCGCTTTGAGGATAATACAGTGCCACCGACGCGGCCCGTTTCCAAGGACTGTGGGCTCTCCTTCTCCGTGGCCGACGTGAGTAAGACATTTAAGAGTGTTAACCCTCACAAGGCTGCCGGCCCAGACGGCATCCCTAGTTGCGTCCTCAGAGCACGCACAGACCAGCTGGCCGGAGTGTTTATACTAGCGATACACCGTTATGACATTTTTGGCCGATACCGATATCCAATATTTTCCTTGCCAAAAAAAACCCGATACCGATATTTACAATTTGTGGCCTTTTAAGCATTCTATTACAGTTAACTATTGTTGTAACTTTAATGGGTTGTAGAGTTAATGTTTAAGTTAATTCATTGAGCTGTATCTAAAGATTTCCTTTAGTTGTTTTACATATGTAATTGTATTAGAATTTGTGTGTTGGAGATTGAGAGAACTACATACATATTTTGTTGTATTGGATTACGCTTTGACTGTAAGTTCCAGAATGCCTTGCGACAGGAAGTAGAGAGAGAACGCGGCAGTTATGTACAAGTGATTATCCTGACTTTCGCTAGCAACTTTCTTTTGTTTTGTAGAATCTAAAGTTGTTAAATGTAACGCAAACAAGTAGTATTACTAAAAGAAGCTTTCATTTCAAACCTGACGTCCCGAGTCATTACTTTGAAGATAGTTATTCTATAACTATTTAAAACACATACATGGACGCAGCGGTCTAGGGCACTGCATCTCAGTGCAAGAGGCGTCACTAGAGTCCCTGGTTCGAATCCAGGCTGTATCACATCTGGCCGTGATTGGGAGTCCCATAGTGCGGCGCACAATTTGGCCCATCGTCGTCATTGTAACTGACTGTAATCTGACTTGCCTAGTTAAATAAAGGTTACACGCACACCACACTGACCAAAAAGTTATTTTGTTGGCATTTACGTATATCCCCATTACCAGTAAAACATAATCAAAACCTATTTCTTTCACTTACTTGCTGTGCTTTTGGTCATTTGTTTCATTCTCAACGAGCATTTCTATGGAATGCCGTTTGGGTCTTTGCGTGTCAAAAAAGATATGACATCGGTTTCAGTAGCTATAGTTAGCTAGGTGTCGTCTAAAATAACCCTAATTTATAAGACTGTTCTTATTTGATTAATGGTGGTCGGACCCGTCTATGTGAAGCTAGCAACAATAAGGATTAGCCACAATAGTGGACTTTGCGGTTAGCCTTAAATAAAAGTATGGCATAATTCTACTATTTGTATTCATTTGCATTACTGTCAATGACTTTTATTTTGAAGACAAACCTCATTCCACTAATGTGGCTAGCGTCACAACACAACCCGGTGCGGTCGACCCTCACTAGCCAAATGAAGCTAGCTGCCTGCTTATAACATTAGTTTTGGGCAACAGGGTTAAGTTGCTGACTAGCTATTTATTTGCATGAACAGAAGTTCAATTTAAATAGGTGAACAACAAGTGGCAACCTAGCTAATACTTACGAGGATTCCTAAATCATTGCTAAGAATAATGGAACATTGTTTTCAGGCTGGTTGTATTGGTGCTAGCTAGGTACCAAGCTAAAGCTAGCTACCCCAGAAGTTGCGGTCGAACAAATGATGCTTTATTACCAACGCGGTGTTGTAAACCCATCGTTCGTGGCCGGTGTTTGCTTGTTTGCAGATTTTGTGCAGCTTTGACAGTGCTACTGTCTTTTTTGACACGCAAAGACCCAAACGGCGTTCCATAGTATGTATGTATGTCGTGAAGCTATTACTGTGTAAATCCGGTAGGGCAACATCTGAAAAAATAGCGTGCTTGGTAGTGTGTACCGGTGCTCGACCAGTCGGCGAAAGCCAACATCACCCACAACAGAACGGTTGATTGTCAAGGGCAATGAATTCCATTATCTTGGCTTTAATAGATTTCACCTTGGAGTTGCCTCGCTGAAATTTTCTTACTCTTTCAAATGACTGCTCGACTTGTTGACTGCTCGATCCACACAGCAGACATTGTGGGCTAGTTTAGGAATGCTGTGTTGCACGTATAGCGCCAAATTGTACGTGGCGTCATTACATCATGTACCTACGTTATATAGGTATGCACATCGGCCGATTTCCGATATGATCACCGTTTTTTTATTTGTTTTTATATCGTGCATCCCTGGTGTTTACGGACAATTTCAATCCCTCCCTATCCCATTCTGTCCCCACTTGCTTCAAGATGTTCACCATTGTCCCTGTACCAAAAAAAGCAAAGGTAACTTAGTAATTTAGTTATCGCCCCATAGCACTCACTTCTGTCATCATGAAGTGCTTTGAGGCTAGTTAAGGATATCACCTCTACCTTACCTGACACCCTAGACCCACTTCAATTTGCTTACCGCCCCAATAGATCCACAGACGATGCAATCGCACTGCCCTATCCCATCTGAACAAGCGGTATTCCTATGTAAGAATGCTGTTCATTGACTATAACTCAGCATTCAACACCATAGTACCCTCCAAGCTCATCATTAAGCTCGGGGCCCTGGGTCTGAACCCCGCCCTGTGGAACTGGGTCCTGACAGGCTGCCCCCAGGTGGTGATGGTAGGAAACACCTTCGCTTCGCTGATCCTCAACACAGGGGCCCCACAAGGGTACGTGCTCAGCCCCCTTTTGTACTCCCTGTTCACCCAAAACTGCGTGGCCACGCACGCCTCCAACTCAATCATCAAGTTTCCAGACGACAACAGTAGTAGGCCTAATTACCAACAACGACAAGTCAGACTACAGGGAGAGTATTGCCAGGAAAATAACCTCACTCAATGTCAACAAAACAAAGGAGCTGATCGTGGACTTCAGGAAACAGCAGAGGGAGTACAGCCCTATCCACACCGACTGGACCGCAATGGAGAAGGTGGAAAGCTTCAAGTTCCTCGGCGTACACATCACTGACTATCTGAAATGGTCCACCCAGACAGACAATGTAGTGAAGGCGCAACAGCGCCTGTAATGAAGGCTCAACAGCGCCTCTTCAACCTCAGGATGCTGAAGAAATTTGGCTTGGCCCCTAAAACCCTCAAACTTTAAGATGCACAATTGAGAGCATCCTGTCCAGCTGTACTACTACCTGGTATGGCAACTGCACCGCTCTCCAGAGGGTGGTGCGGTCTGCCCAACGCATCACCGGGTGCAAACTACCTGCCCTCCAGGACACCTACAGTACCTGATGTCACAGGAAGGCCAAAAAGATCATCAAGAACATCAACCACCCGAGCTACGGCATGTTCACCCCGCTATCATCCAGAAGGCGAGGTCAGTACAGGTGCATCAAAGCTGGGACCGAGAGACAGAAGATTTTCAACCTTAAGGCCATCCGACTGTTAAATAGCCTTCACTAGCCGGCTTCCACCCGGTTACACAACCCAGCACCTTAGAGGGTGCTGCCCTATACATAGACTTGGGACACAAGTCAATTTAATGTTTAAATGTTTACATACTGCTTTACTCATCTCATGTATATACTGTATTCTATTCTACTGTATTAGTCAATGCCACTCCATCACTTAATTCCATTCTTTTACTTTTAGATGTGTGTATTGTGATTCATTTTTAGATACTACTGCACTGTTGGAGCTAGGAACACAAGCATTTTGCTACACCCACAATAACATCAGCTAAATGTGTATGTGAACAATAAAATTTGATTTTAAGTTATTACTATATCTGAGGGGCAGCATGTAGCTCAGCGGTTAAGAGTGTTGGGCCAATAACTGAAAGGTTGCTGGTTCGAATTCCAAAGTCCACTAGGTGGGAAATAAATATTTCTATGTGCCTATTAGGAAGGCACTCTGAATAAGTGTCTGCTAAATTAAAAACTGTATAGGGAAAGTCTAAATTAACATGCCATATCTAAAAGATATAGCTTAGATCTTGCAGAAAATATAGTAACCGAGTTTGTGGAAAGTCAGTTCTATAATCTTGCCAGAAAGATCCACCATTTTTTCCAACTAAAATGTTTTTCTTTGCTCCTCTCAGACAACCTGAACCTCGACTCCAGCTTCATCATGAACTCCAGTGACCTGCCACTCCTCTCTCGTTGACCTCAAGATGTTTTCATTAGCACCCTATTTCCTACATAGTGCACTACTTTTGACTGGAGCCTTATGGACCCTGGTCAAATGTAATCCACTAAATAGGGATTAGAGTGCAATTTGAGACGCAGCCCAGACATTTCTCCTATGGACAACAGCCGAGATCCTTCAGATTTGCCTTGGCGGATCTCTATGGGTGCATCTGAAATGGCACCTTATTCCCTGCTTTTTAAGCCAAGGCCTATGAGGGACGCAAATTTCTCTTGCATGAGGAATGTGTTGGTGGATGTAAATAATGGTATTTTATTTATTCATACATGATTGTACTACACAAAAAGATAATGTGCAGAGATGCATGGCCAAGGACTACAGTGTGTAGATTTTGCCATCTTGGTTTATGTCAAATATGATATCTGGGTAGGTGGCCCTGCGAATTCCCCTTTGACAATGCTGCAACTGCAAACTGTTGTATATGTAATCATGCACTTGTGAACCCAGTGTTGAGCTCACCAGCAAATTAAACTGGTATTTGAAAAGCATACTGGATAATATAGATATGAACACAATTGTATCAAAGGACAGGAATTAGTTTAGTGCAGTTTTGTTTGAAACAGTGGATTATCTTATTGTTCAAAACATGACCCATTATCCTTCAAGGTAATTTTTTTTTGGGGGGGGGGGGGGGGGGATATTTCTCGGTCAGTTATTGACAAACATTTGTAGTTTTATATAGAGGCTTACTCTAAAGACAATCAAATGATCTGTGCGATTTGCTGAATTATGTTGAATAAATAAACTTGTAGTTGGTAATATTTAATTCAGGAGTCATGTCACTCAATGTGTAGTCTTTATTGAAATGAGATTTTATACAATTGAAAACACTGGTGGGTACAGTAAGTGTAAAACAAACAAACAGGTGCAGTGATGTTTTAGTGTCAGCCAAAAGTGCCTTTGCATTAGGGCACAGAGATTTTTCACCTTGTTGGTTTAGGTATTTGAACCAGCTACCCATTGGTTACTGGCTCAAAGCTCGAACCGCTAGTGTTTAAATACTAGGGGTGTGAAATTAGGCCTATTTCCGGCCATTTATGCTTACACAATATCCCCAACTTGCCAAAACGAAGTAATATATTCAAATTATCACCAATCCTCAGTAGTACACAATGAGGGACAGCCAGGCACATTGTAAAAATATGCCACTGTAATACCACTAACACATGTCTTATCGGAAGAAGTCCTAACTGAGTAAAATAAAAATGGTAGAATATGAACAGGAATTGATGCCATTTTAGCTCCAGGTTGAGGAGTAGATAAAGATGTATTGTAGACAAGTGTGTGGCTGACTGGAGCAGCACAAGCCATACTGGCAGCCCAGAGAAGGGGCAGCTACCAGTAATGATGTGCTGCTAACGCCAGACACACTGGGGAGAGGAAGAGAGACCATCAGGCTGACTAAAGGAGAGCTCAACAGCCAGGCCAACTGACAGACAGAGAGGGGAGGCCAGCCAGGTCGACCACCCGGCCTTAGTCTGGAGACAGCCCACCATGCAGACTGACAGACCTCAGTCACACAGACACTGCATTGGAAGGACCACCAGGCAGACCAAAACCCCTTGGTCCCTCCTACAGTATGCCTGGCTACAGACTAACAGCCTGGCCGGCCAGTAGGACCATCAGGCTCTTCTGGCTGACGCCAAAAAGCCTCACCCCAACATTAGGAAGAGACACCGTCTGGACTGGCGTCAACACTGATGAAGTGCTTGCGACGACTGAATGTTACGTCTTTACTGTCATTTTATGGCACCATATTTTTACACTTGTCATTTCCCACCACTGAAAGAATTTCCCCTTCAGTGATATATTCAAAAGAAGCTAGCAACTATTAAAACAAACCGAAAGCTTCAGAAAGTATTCACACTTGACTTTCTCCACATTTTGTTGTGTTACAGACAGAATTTAAAATTGATCAAATTGAGATTGTGTGTTAGTGGCTTAAACAAATTCACTGCTCGACAGCGACCTTACAGATAATTTTGTGTAGGGTACAGAGATGAGGTAGTCATTAAAAAAACACTTATTGCACACAGTGAGTCCATGCAATGTCAAAGTGGAATGATGTTTCAAAATTATTTATTTTTTATTAATTAAAAGTGAAAAGCTGAAATGTCTTGAATCAATACGTTTTCAAACCCCTTTGTTATGGCAAGCCTAAATAAGTTCAGGAGTAAAAATGTGCTTTACAAGTCACAAGTTGCATGGATAATTGTGTTAACGTGATTTTTTAATGACTACCTCATCTCTGTAACCCATACTTACAGATAAATGTAAGGTCCCCCAGTCGAGCGGTGAATTTCAAACACAGATTAAACCACAAAGATCAGGGAGGAAGCGCACCCACTGGTAAATGGGTAAAAACATGTAAAGCAGACAATATCCCTTTGAGCATTGTGAACTAAGGATGGTGTAGTGATACAACCAGTCACTACAAAGAAACAGGCGTCCTGACTCAGTTACCCGAGAGGAAGGAAACCACTCAGGGATTTCACCGTTACAGAGCTTAATGGCTGCGATAGGTGAAAACTGAGGACGATCAACAACATTGTAGTTACTCCACAGTACAAATCTAAATGAGAGAGTGAAAAGAAGGAAGCCTGTACAGAAGAAAAAATATTCCAAAACATGCATCCTGTTTGCAATAAGGCACTAAAGTAAAACTACAAAAAGTGTGGCAAAGAATTTAACTTTATGTCCTGGATACAAAGAAATAGGATTGGGGTAAATCCAACACCAAGTACCACTCTTCATATTTTCAAACGTGGTGGCTGCATCATGTTACATTTACATCATCTAGCAGACGCTCTATCCAGAACGACTCACAGTAGTGAGTGCGTGCATTTTTGTACTGGTCCCCCGTGGGAATCGAACCCACAACCCTGGCGTTGCAAGCGCCATGCTTGTCTATTGGCAAGGACTAAGGAATTTTCTTTTGTTGATAAAAAGAAAGAGCTAAGCACAGGCAAAACCTTGAAAATAGGAAAACCTAGTTTCCAACAGACACTGGGAGACAAATTCACCTTTCAGCAGGACAATAACCTAAAACACAAGGCCAAACATACACTGGAGTTGCTTACCAAGATGACAATAAATGTTCCTGAGTGGCCTAGTTACAGTTGACTTCAAATCAGATTGGAAATCTATGGCAAGACTTGAAAATGGCTGTTTAGTGAAGATCAACAACCAACTTGACAGAGCCAATTTTTTGGTTTTTAAGAATAATGTGCAAATATTGTACAATCCAGGTGTGCAAAGCTCTTAGAGACGTACCCAGAAAGATTGACAGCTGTAATTGCTGCAAAATGTGATTCTAACATGTATTGACTCAGGGGTGTGAATACTTACATAAATTAGCTATTTCTGTATGACATTGTCACTAAATGTGCTAAAATTTCTAAAAACATGCTTTCACTTTGTCATTATGGGGTACTGTGTGTAGATGGGTGAGAATCAATTGAATTCATTATGAATTCGGGCTGTAACAAAACGTGGAATAAGTCAAGGGGTATGAATACTTTCTGTAGGCACTGTAAAATGGACAAAAAACATGACATTGAGCCAACAGTAAAAGTGATAAGCTGACAACATTACAGGTTAAACAAACACTGACAACTGCCAGTGCAGATAAGGAGAGTTCTCCTTCAGAATGGAACATTGATAGTCAGAATTGGAATCGGAATGGCAGAAGTGTTCTTTTGGAATAGCGGTGATTCCAAGGGCTCCCAGCGGCAGCACATAATGATTTGGAGTTGCTTTTAGATACCTGCAAAACATGATGTGCTGCTAAAGGGTACCCCGGAGAGATGGCGAGAGAGAGGATTCTCCATGGTATAGAGCTGTGGAGATAAAGAAGAAAACACATCATTAACATAACAATCTGACAAGATTCTCTCTCTTATACTTCAGTGGAAGAGATTCTTTAAATAACACAAAACCAAGATATTACATATAGGCCTATAACATTTTAAAGATATGTGGTTTTTACACTCTGGTGGCAAATTGCTTCTAGAGTTTTAGAAACATGAGTTGTGAGTAGTACAACAATAGTTATGCTTTCTTAAGAAAACAATAAGAGACAGATGGTGAAATGATTTTCTTGGCAAATGCAATACCAAGTCAATTCCATGTAATTCATAGGAATTTAAATTAAACTGCAATTATAATACAACTTGATATACTTCACGTATTTGAGACCACAAAATGGATGGTGGGAATGTGGACAAAATGGTGGATGATGATGAAAAAAAGAGAAGTTGGGGAGAGGACACTTTCTGAACAGTTCACTAACTACACCAGGTGCATAAATGTATCTATTCAAACACTAATTTTATCAGAATGTTAGAAACCTAGTCTGTAAAAATATACTTAATAAAAATAACTATTTGAATAATACTTAGTCTTAATATTTAAAGCCTGTCCCTTTTCCCTGTTTGACCCCTTTTCTAGGTTTTACAGGTGGTATACTGATATGCTACACGCAGAAGAACAATTTATACATGCAGAAGAACAATTTATACATGCAGAAGAACAATTTATACAAGACTGCCAAACAGGACAACATCCTCATACATTGAAAATAATTCTGATGATTTGAAATGGTTTTTGGTTACTAAATAAAATATAAATGTTTATTTCCCCCTTTGCCTACAATAACCCCCCCCCGAAACAAAAAGACATTATGTGCTGCAGATTGCCAAACAGAATCCTGAAAATAATGTGCTGAAATTAACACAATTAACTCAATATGTAGAATAACAGTTATAAATTGTGCCATTTTGAAAACAGTGCCCATTCTAAACCATAGAGCATGAGGAGTCAGTTATTCTCATCAAGACAACCTCCCCACATCTAAAACTCTATCCCAATAGTAAAAACAGGAATACGAGTTCATAAAAAATAAAAAAAAAGATTTGACAGAACAGAAAAAAGGCCAGTTAAAACAAATAATAATTCATGTCATTATACTCTAATCATAGAAATGACAGACATCACCACAATAAATCACCCTATATGCAGCAGTAACCAATCGAACGGTTGGGACTTGTTGAACCTCACTGTCATCAAGACAAGATTATCTTCAAACATGACTGTGCGGGTGTGTGTGTGTGTGTGTGAGAGAGAGTTTGTGAAAAGAAAATTAAGGAAAAGAGGGAGAGAGAATGGGAAAGGAGGGAGAAAAAAAGAAGAGGAAAGGGAGGGAGAAATAGAAGATAGAGGAAAAGGAGCCCCCATAGAAGGTGTGACCTTGACATTCACGAGCAGCGATGCACCTGAGCTCCAGCTAACGTAGCAACCACAAGACACACACATCTCAGAGAGGAGGGAGAAGGGAATGAAAATAGGGGGAAGAGGCACTAGAGGCCTCTTGACTGTATGACTACAACAAGGGGTCAGTTCTTGGCACTAGCAGTAGAAATAGAACTGATGTGGCCCTCGAATAAGGCTAATCTTACACACAACGTGTTTAGTTGAATTTACATTTGAGACAAGTAATACATTTTTTGTGTTATCAAGATACAGAAGAGTCACTTGACCGTTTAAATAGAACTGATGTGGCCCTCAAATCTGGCTATGCTAACATGAATCCAGTTGCAGAACACAGATAAGAGAAAACGCATACATAAATTACAATATATTTTTAGTTTTATTAAGACCTGCATATTTGGAATCCGTTTTGTGATCTGTTGAAAAAAAAGTAAAGAGACAAAATAGGAACAGACAGTGAAGCCAATTACTGAAATATGAACGAATCTGTAAAAATTGTGATAGTTGTTGTATCAAGAACAATATTTGTTTTTTTAGGAGGGTCTCGCATAAACTTTTTAGACTTAGAAAAGTTGGATTTCCAAGGCATAAAGCAGACCGAAATTAAACTTTTCACCAATATACTATTGATATGAATTCATATTAACAGAATGAACACCAATTGCCCATACTTTAAGACTAAACAAAATCACCACCACTTTAACCCTACAATGTGGAAGAGAAAAAAAACACTTCAAGGTCAAATGGCATAAGTCCTAGAAGGACCAGACTAAAACCAAGACAGTATTGATTAATGCCAAACTAATTCCCAATTTTCATAAAATTAAAACAATAGAAAGACTAGAAGATAATGACATAGCCTACTGGCCTATTTCAGACTAGTGCCACATGACCACATTGATATTATTATTATTCATTCAGGAAAAGCAGGATGACATTATGAGTAGCTCATTACAGATTTTAAAAAGCCAATGATCACGTCAGAACTCAGGAAGCAAGCATTTGTTCTCTCTCTCACTCTATATTGCCAGATAGGCTCATTCAAAATGAGTAAGGAGGGAGGGAGGGAGGCAAGAGAGAACGAACGAAAAAGAGCGAGGCAGAAAGAGTGGTTGCAGAGGGACAGAAAGAGCGAGGGAGGGTAAGGGAGAGAGAACGAGAAAATGTGAGGCAGGAAGAGCGACAGGCATACGAGGTAGTAGAAAGTCATTTTCAGTGTTTCTCTCTGACATAGATAGGCTTGTCTCTCTCCATTCAAACCAGAGGCCATTTTAAAAGACCTGAAACAGAGGAGAAAATAAAGAAGAAAGAGAAGAAGGGATTCACTTACCTTGGCTCCTTGTTCAAAATAATGGGAAAAAAGGGGAATGGTTGGGGGCCAATAACACAATGTAAACACCCTCTTCAAATTAAATCTAGCCCACACCTTGTGTGTAGTAGCCCATTTCTCCTTATATTGATGCACCTCTGAAGGCCAATGTACTCTCTTACACCCTCTCTCTCTACACACACAAACTTCAACTAAAACTTCACCCATAACTCAATAAATAAATACAAAATAAAAAAGGAGAAAAAAAGGACTAAAATTACTCAAGGAAATGATCACTTGGGGAATAACAACATAGCCTAATTTAAGAAGAACTAAAAATATCAAAGAAGCTTTGGGGGCCCCCTTTCCTAATGGGGAGGTTTTCTGAACCAAGTCCTAAAATTTGCCCCAAAAAAACTTTTGTCCCCCCTAGTACACCAATATCTCTTCCTACGCCACCCTCCTACACTCAGGTCTCCCTTGTAAAAAGAGGTCTTCTGACCTCAATGGGACTTTTTGGATAAAGGTTAAATAAAAAAAATGAAAATGCCTACTACACCCCAAGCCATAGTCCCAGTTACCCGCCCTCCCCCCTTATTCACCTCCACCAGGCCCCAAGGCAGGCTCCTGTGCTGTGCTGTGCTGTGTGTGCAGTCTCTCTCGGCTCTACGCTGAAGCTAGTGAGGAGGCTTGGGGAACTTAGTAGGCATAAAAAGGCAAGGGGAGCCGTTACTCTTTTTCCCTCAGCATCACTTTCTACAATAAAAATTGTCATTTTCGGAGCGTGCGAAAAATCTGAAAAAAAAGCAGGGGGTCGTCAAGGTATCGGGGGTGATGGGTGTGAAATCTGGGGCTTGTGGGGGTAAAGGCCCGGCGGGAAAAAATTAATTTGCGAGGGTACGTTTGTCTAGTCTGGGCTGCACCAGTGCGAGCAGCAGCAGCCGCCACTCGCTTCGATTTTTTGTTGTCTTGCCAAGGCTTTCACTCCGCCAACAGAGGGAGGGAGAGAGAAAGGGAGGGGCGGGGGGCAAAAGAAGGAACAGGCTAGACTGCAGAAAAGCACAGAGCGAGGGAAATAAAAATTAAGGAAAGTGTCGTTGCGCGTTTGTGTGGTGGTTTTTGCCACAGCGACAATTCAGAGTTTTCGCAGCAAAAAGGCATTAGCCACAAACCACAAATGAACGTCGCCGAGCTGAACAAAAAAAATAAGATACGACTACTTTCCAAGCTTGGCCCGAGTTCCATTTCGCACTAACAGAAAAGAAAAGGACGAGCAGGCAGGGGAAAAATACAAAAAAATGGCATATCCGAGTCTCTCTGATCCTTTGGGGTCTCTGGCCAACATCATCGTTCGAACAGAAAAGCAGCAATCAAATAATTTGACTGGGTTCAGTGTGAGGAGTAGAAGGAAGAGAGCAAGCACACAAAGTAGAGAAAATTGAGTTCTGGATCTACAGATAGATTTACCAGGGACAGAAGGCCTCAACCATCCCCACACACCCACACAAATGAGTGCACGTACAAACACGCTCGCACACACACACACAACACGAAAATAAAGACAAAGAGCTAGAATGCCATCATCATAAATGTTGAGACTTAACACGCAATTCAGAAATTCTGATTCTAAAGTAAAACATCTCAAAGTTGACTTGGCAAAGCCCAACTACCTCTAAATAGGCACGTCTGTCTGGTTATTCTAGTAACTGTAGACAACCCGGACCAGTACAAAAGCTTAATCATTACATTATAGCAGTGTTTCCCAAACTCGGTCCTCTGGACCCCAAGGGGTGCACTTTTGGTTTTTGCCCTATCACTACACAGCTGATTCAAATAATCAACTAACCATCAAGCTTGGATTATTTTAATAAACTGTAGCGCTAGGGCAAAAACAAAGACATGCACCCCTTGGGGTCCCGAGGACCGAGTTTCGGCAACACTGCATTATAGAGTCTAAAAGAATACCACACATTTAACTGGCAAGCACAAATGAATCCAGTCACATAAAGTCATTATTAGCCTACCAGTATATGCCACAGGGTGTAAGCTAAGCAGATAATAGCCACTATATCCAACCTCAGAAAAAGTCTAAAATCCTGCCCACAGCATGCCAAGCACACAATCCAAATCCACTCAAACATGAAAATATGATGCACACAAACCTGACAAAATGTACTGTGACAGATGCTTCAGAGAAAGACACCTACAACTATTTAGACATTCACCAGGGAATAAAGTGCGTATTAAACAGGGGCCATGATACAGAAATGCGCTGTCTTACTGTCTGACTTCCTAAACCCCAAATTAGGCCATGTTAAAATATGAGACATATTCACTGCATATATAGAATGTTTTATGCATTTAAAATCAACCTTTATTTGAAAGAACACCTGTTTCATAGCAGTGCTATATGATAGACTGAACATATTGTGGTTGATTAGCAGAAGTCAAATGAGTCAGATTGTATATTTCTGTAGGTTTTGTGCTAAAATGACACACACGCACTCTTTAGAAGATTCTGGTAAGATGGCAGATGTTTTAGCTATAGTACACAGAAATCTGAGCCTCACTTAACAAATATTACTGAACAGATACCAGATTCTAGATCATGCCTTATATATGCATGAATAGAGTTTAGGTTAAAACGTTTGGTAGGGTCAGGGTGTGTCATTCAGCAAAATCGGTGGCATATTGTAAAGTAAATGCCTTTTCAAAACCTAGGCGCCTAGTTTGGGGGTCACTATATTATTACTTAATATTATTACTTATTTTTATATTAATTAACATGCATACATTTTTCTTTACCATAAATTGCACCAGAAAATACATTTAAAGTACATGAATGATTTGCTCCACACAATATGAATCTATACTAGAATGCAATTGAATGAATGAGACTATATGATGTTCTGAAAAGGAGCAAAGGAAACATTTTTATTGTACAGTGGCAAGTGCAGTACGTGGCATCAACGATGACGCAGTTACAAATGCAAGGTTCGATATGGTGGTCTCTGGTTTTCACTAGTAACAATTCAATGAATCTTTTTACATTGACCTATTCAACATCTCTTCCTATGCATTATTCTAAATATTTTGGAGACATTTCATTAAACAAATTCAACTAAATGTATCTATCAACCAATACATAAAAATATTTAGATTGTGAACTTATGGCAAGAATAGGGTGAGATGTAGAAATTGTAAAATTATTCACCGATTAATACATTATTTACGGTTTTAACTAAACTTGATGGTTGAACAGCATCGTTTATCAGAGAGCAATCTTAGCTAAAAGTAACGAGATGGCTATCAACTTTGCCAACATAGCTAAAGGGCAAGGAGCAAGACATGCAACTGTCGTCAGCTACAGGGAACTAGTAAGCTACTAAGTATAAATTGCACACCAAAGAAAGTCACAATGGTTCAAGTTATCTACAATTATTCAATGCAACTTTGTAACGACGTTAGATAACATTTGTCGATTTTTTGTGTGTTTATCTATTCATATGATGTATTGTGTTTAGCTAGATGGCACAGTACGGGGGTTGGGTAGACAAAAAAAATGCTGATTCAGATAATATCGTTGCGATTTCCCCCACAGTTGACCGTTTACCCTACAGACTTAATTCAATTTAAACGACTTATTCAACCGTTTGCTAACATTTTGTAACTTTACAATCAGTTTTGTGATTATTTCCAAGTTTAGCGAATATTTGATATGAACATATGGGGGTGGAGTAGATTGTCGAGAGGGGGGGTTGCATGAGCGGATTTGGGGGAGGGGTTCGCGAAGCAAACCTATGGCACTCGCACTGAAACGGGGGTGTGACACCGACGTAGCATAACTCTGTCCTAACCATTAAATAGTTAGCAGCTAACGTTAGATAAGTAACTTTGAATCAACTTACTTTAGCTAACTACATCGCTTAAGGTACTTTGCTAATGTTAAAAGATATTCACTTTTAAGTCGCCTAAAATCTTACTGCAGTGTTAAACTGCCATAAAGCTTTCAAACGAGCTAGCGACGTCAGCTAAACGTGGCTATTCCACCAAAGGAACGTAGTAACTAACTAACTAGCTTGTTAATTTAGCCGAATTTCTAGTCATCCTATAAGGTTAGCAACTAATCTATCTTGAGATTGAGAGTGTTTTGAAATACATGACGAAGGTTGAAATTGTTAAATGTAGCTAGCTATATTTCCTGGCTAACAGCCCACAAAACTTTGTCGAAAACGTAACTAGTTAACTTTGTTTCTTTTTAGCTACCATTAGCTAAATGAAACTAATGTTATCTAGCCTGTAAATCAAGGCATGCTAAAATGCTTACCATGAGAAAATACGTCCTCGTCCCATGAAGAAACGACCATTCATGCAACAAACAAAACAAATCCCCATGTAAATGCAATTCAGAAAATATAAATTAATTCGTTAAATATATTTTTCAACCAAGACATTCATTCTCTTGCAGCAGAAGTTTGAAAATGGCGCCAACGCCTCGCCTCGACAGCTCTACACACACTGGTGACACGGAGAAAAAGGGGAAAAAAATAAATATAAATTTCAACGGTCGAATTTTAATTTTTAACAAAATGCATGAGGTGTGTGATCGTTAGCCTAATTCATATTGCTATTCACTTTTGCTTAAAATTGCTCCTATGATTTAATTTTATTTTTTTTGTTCAATTTTAATAACCGTCAAAGATTGTTCTAGTCGTAGTGCAGCACGGGAAATTACATAACCGGTTTTGTTTTGAATTTCCAAGCCGGGAAAGGGTGAAATGGGAGGATTTGTCGCCCCCTTGAGTTCATCAATGTATGCCTATGCATTTCACTCCTCAACTAGGCCAGAGATATAGTAGGTCTAGGCCCTAGAGGATATAAAACACCTTTGACTTGTATGGTAAACTATTTGTTTAACTGCCATGTAATATGCATTAGATATATATTCAGATAAGAATACGCTGCCTTAAAAGTGTGTAAGCTACTAACATTACGTAGTTCTCTCTCTCTCTTTCTGTGTGTACAAAGATGGAACTAAGCCTTTCAGTTGGCACCCTGCCTGCTACATTCTCCTGTTTCTTAGATACCTCGCTCAATTGATGGACAATAAATAGCTCTTCATCCAATGTTGCTACTTTTTTTTTCCAGGATCAGAGAGTGGAGGGGGGAGAGAGAGAGAACGAGAGGGCAGGATAGAGAGAGAGAGTTGCACTGTTGTGAGTTTATTTTAGGTCCAATGAAAACATAAATGTCATAAAAACATGTCTGATAAATATATACTGTATATGTTCCTGTACAAGACCTCTAACAGCCTGTATGTTAGGCCCCTGTAATGAGTCAAATGACAATAAGTTTATCTGTTTCAAAGAGATGGAATATGGGTTGTGAATTTGTGAACATAGTGGATCGAGGGGATAGATAGTCAGCAACATAGGAAATTCCATAGGGAAATAGTATGTTATTAAAAAATATGTTTACACAAGTACTTTTCCATCAATACAGCAGATTCTCTGTACTTACACAACCCAAATGACAGCTTAATAATTTACCCAGAGCTCAGAACTAAAGGCAACAACAATCTTAGGTCTTTACGGTCCGTCAGTCTCACCTCACCATAATTTGAGCAAACGGAAGGACAGAGTAGAGTAGGTTGCAGGATCCATAGTTCCTGACAAGTGCTTGTGACATCACTATAGTCTAGATTCTAGAATGTACAACCCCATTCCATGTTAAATCAAGTAGGTTGTTTTTGTGAATGAGTGGAGAGTATTTCTCAGATTTCAGGGTGTTGTACAATTTCTTTTCTCTCTGTGTGTGTGTGTTTAAACACTCAGCACTACATTAGTTAGGTTGACCTTTGGGTTGAGTTCAGGTGAATAGGGAGATTATTAACATTATTGCTAATCCAATTTGTTTACAAAGGCATGACCATTTTTACTCTCTCTCTCTTTTTCACACACATGCACACACACATGCATTTTGTTTTTCTATCCTTGTTAGGGACCTACAATTAATTTCCATTCAAAATACTATTTTCCCTAAACCTAACCCTATCGCTTACCCTAACCCTAATCTTAACATGTAGCCCTAACCCAAACTCCTTACTCTAACCCTAATTCTAACCTTAACCCTAATTGTACCTCTAACCCTAAACCTAACCCCTAAACTTAAAATAGCCTTTGTCCTCATGGGGACGTGGGAAATGTCGCCACGTGGGAGAATTTTCCTTGTTTTACTATCCTTGTGGGCGCACACACACACAATTCAACAACACAATCTCATTGGACAGTAGCATTACATTAAACATGTTTAATCCAGTCTTATTTTACACATTTCCAAAATGTCAGACACAAGATGAACAGGAAATAGACCAATACAGTTGTCATCAAGGGCTGTCATCAAAAGATACAATAACAGATACCAAATTTGTCTCTGAGTTTTGTTTTCCTGAGGTATAACTTCCTTCAACTCAACAAATTCATACATTTTTTTTTCTTTACAAAAAAACGATATAACAGAGTCAGTCCATCATTGTTTTTGTATGGTACAGTATCATAATCCTCATCCAGATCTACTCATCAACATTTGAATACTGCCAATGATAGTAAGATCATCTATAATGTCCTTTGTGTCTCCAAATCGTTCCTTTTCACACCCTGAATTCTGCACCCAACCATTTATACTGTTCACAAAGGTCTGCTTCTGAATGAAACACATGGAATGCAGAAGACTTCCGCCACCAACAACAACTCATCCTATGCATGCCAGCATTGATCCCCTCGGGATGAATAAAGTCTATTTAATTTAATTTATTCCACAGTGTATTTGACTTTGGATTTGGTCATCCCTCTGAATAAATGTACAGCCGTTTTATTTGTCTCTTTGTTGTTACCCTTGTTATTGACCATGCCCCCCTTCTCGCCCCTGTCGCCCCCCTCCTCCTCATCTCCCGCTCTTCCCAGCTTCCTCAGCGGCCAGAGGAGCCCATGCTGCTGGTTGGCTGCCGTAGTGTCTGGCGGCGGGCAACAGGGGGCGCCACCCCCTTTCTCCTTGGTGAGGAAGTAGAGGAGTGCGTTGAGCCAGGCATTGAAAGACGCCAGCGGCCGGGTGATCTTATAACACATGGATACCATCGTCATGGTGTGGCACGGGACACCTTTCTTCACTTTCAGGACGAGGAAGATAGTCCTGGTGACATGAAACGGGAAGAAGCAGAGGGCAAAGAGGAGTGTGATGGTGATGATGGTCTTGATGGATTTACGCCGTCGGTGGGCGTATGGAGAGTGGGCGCCAAGAACTATTGACATCCCCTCTCCTCCCTGAAGTCCTCCAACTCCAGCTCCATTCCCTCTCATTCCTCCTCCACGTCCCCCACCTCCTCCTCCTCCTCCCCCCTCTCCTCTGCCTCGCTGTGACTGAGGCTGGGAGCGCAGGGTGCGGAATATTGTCAGAACCACATGTGAGTAGCACCAGGCGATGATAGAGAACGGGAGAAAGAACCCTAGAAGATGTAGGATGATTCCATATGGAACGTAGTCTTGGAACTCCTTATCGATGGCATCGTCCCAACAGTTCTGATACGTCTCCACCTCACCGGTACCGTTACTACTAACGGTGCCAGTGTTATTACTGGTAATCGCCATCGCCTCGCCCCCTACGCCTCTCATCACGTGGCTCGTTTGGGCAAACCGGAATATGGGGCACGTAAGAGCGAAGACGACCCCCCACACCAACACACACGTCCCCTTGACTGCTCTCTTAGTCTCCAGTGTGATGGTCCTCATAGGGTAACATATCCCCAGGTAGCGATGGACAGATATACACGTCAGGAAGAATATAGAACAATACAGGTTGAAATAGAACAGAAAGCGGACCAATCGGCACATGTAGTCCCCAAAGATCCATCGGTCACGCATCACATAGCTAGCCACCAGGAAGGGGAGTGACAACCCGTACATGAAGTCTGTGGAGGCGAGGTTGACCATGTAGATGAGGGAGGCGTTCCAACGCTTGGTGCGTCTGAAGGAACGCCAGAGAATGATAAAGTTGAGGGAGATTGAGAAGAGGAAGGTGAAGGAGTAGCACAGAGGGAGGAAAATGTACTTGTAGGACTCGTCGATGCTGCAGGAGGGAGGGAGCGAGGGATTGACAGAGAAGGAGTTAAGGAGGCGGTGTACTCCTTCAACAATAATGTCATCATTGAGCGCCTGGGCGTCCATCGTTGTTGTTGTCATGGTGACGTTTGGGTGTTTCCGTGTCAGTTGAGATTATGTCTCATCTTCCCATTCCACTGTTGCTACTGGTTGCCTCTGTTTGATTTCTGATTATCCAATTCCCAGGTTCACTTATGTTGTCTTCACAATTCAAATTCTGTTTACCTGGAAAGAAAGAGAGAGAGGGTTGTTACAATCACCCATTCATTCATTGCATCTCATATCAATTAATTTTCATAGTATACTTCCCTGTACAGTGATATGAAATGGATATGCAGGTACCTGCCAAAATAATGGAAACACTTGAGTAAATGAGGGATACAAAGTACATTGAACACAAATAAAAACTCAATAAGTAAAGTGTTGGTTCCATGTTTCATGAGCTGAAATAAAAGATCCCAGACATTTTTCATTTGCTCAAAAAGCTTATTTCTCTCAAATGTTGTGCCCAAATTTGTTTACATCCCCATTAGTGGGCATTTTAGCTTTTGTCAATATAATCCATCCACTTGATAGGTGTGGCATATCAAGAAGCTGATTAAACAGCATGGGGACAATACAAGGCCATTTTAGCATGGGGACAATAAAAGGCCACTCTAAAATATGCAGTTTTGTCACACAACACAATGCCACAGATGTTTCAAGTTTAGAGGGTATGTGCAATTGTCATGAGTGCAGGAATGTCCACCAAAGCTGTTGTCAGAGAATTCAATGTTCATTTCTCTACCATAAGCCGTTTTAGAGAATTTGGCATTATGTCCAACCGGCCTCACAACCGCAGACCACGTGTAACCACACCAGCCCAAAACCTCCACATCCGACTTCTTCTCCTGCGGGATCGTCTGAGGGCAGGGGGGCGGGTGCTGAGGAGTATTTCTGTCTGTAATAAAGCCCTTTTGTGGGGAAAAACTGATTCTGATTGGCAGGGACTGGCTCCCCATTGAGTGGGCCTGGCTCCCAAGTGGGTGGGCCTATGCCCTCCCAGGCCCACCCATGGCTGCGCCCCTGCCCAGTTATAGATTAGGGCCTAATTATTTTATTTCAATTGACTGATTTCCTTATATGAACTGTAACTCAGAAAAATCTTTGAAATTGTTGCATGTATATTTTTGTTCAGTATATATTGAAAGCAGGTGCTACCACACAGGTGTGGTTTCTGAGTTAATTAAGCAATTTACATTTTTACATTTTAGTCATTTAGCAGACGCTCTTATCCAGAGCGACTTACAGTAGTGAATGCATACATTTCATACATTTTTTTTTCTTATTTTTTTTTCTTTGTACTGGTCCCCCGTGGGAATCGAACCCACAACCCTGGTGTTGCAAACACCATGCTCTACCAACTGAGCCACACAATTAACATCCCATCATGCTTAGGGTCATGGAAAAAATGCTAGGCAGGCCATTATTTTGGCTACCAAAGCTATGGCCCCATTGGATGACAATGCTCCCATCCACAGGGCAGGAGTGGTCACTAAAAGGTTTGATGAGCATGAAAACGAGGTAAACCATATGCCATGGCCTCTCAGTCACCAGATCTCAACCCAATTGAACACTTATGGGAGATTCTGGAGCGCCGCCTGGGACAGTGTTTTCCACCACCATCAACAAAACACAAAATGATGGAATTTGTTGTGTAAGAATGTTGTCCCATCCCTCCAATAGAGTTCCAGACACTTGTAGAATCTATGCCAAGGTGCATTGAAGCTGTTCTGGCTCGTGGTGGCCCAACGCCCTATTCAGACAATTTATGTTGGTATTTTCTTTATTTTGTCAGTCACCTGGAAGTCTGGAGTTATATAACTTTTAGCATACTCTAAATCCGGGGTATTCAACTCTTACCCTACAAGGTTCAGAGCCTGCTGGTTTTCTGTTCTACCGCATAGTTAATTGCACATACCTGGTGTTCCAGGTCTAAATCAGTCCCTGAATAAAGAGGAACAATGAAAAAAATGCAGTGGAAATGGCTTTGAGGTCCAGCATTGAGTTTGAGGGCTCTAAACGGCCATCGTCATCTTTTTAATGTCTTTGTTTCATTCAACATGCACCATGAGGTGTCTTCCCTTTGTTCTCTCCCTCCTTCCCCCCTTGCTGACCGGTGACTCCCCCCAGCCCCTTTCACAATCTCCAGTGCTGTTTTCCCTCCTGTGTGTGTGTGTTTTGCCCTCCTGTACGACTATATGCTGCTGATTCAGTCTCTTCTCACTCCATTAACTCGACAATCAGTAACTACACTTCCCCTTGTCCCATCAGTCCATCCCTCCATCCCCCCCGTTCATCTTTCGTTTCATTCCCCTCCACCCTCCAATGACTCCATATGCATCCACCCATCCATTCCCACCTCCTCTTTGCCCTCATTTTCATAATCTTGATTCATTAACTTGTGTGTCATTGTATTTCTTCTCTTTCGTCTTGAGGCTTGTACGTCATTCATGAACATATGTGGGTCGCTTCACATTTGGCCACTATCGACTGAACTCAAACTCATTCAAGCCCTACTATCCCATTATACTGTACCATCACCACATTGCTATCCCCTTGTCCAGTGCTTTGCACGTGCCCAGTTACGACCCCCCCCCCCCCCCGCCCAAAACACACACACAAGCAGGTGCGAGTGGGCTACACATGATGTGTGTATGTCTGTGAGTGGGTGCAATCAACATCACTTCACACATACAATATAGAGGATTTAGGTAAATATAGGTCCTATGTACACCAACAGGTGCAAAAAAAATATGATTTCAAATTAATTAGCTCAATCCCTTCTTCATGACTACTCTGTTTATCTGAGTGTTTAATATAATAGATAAGAGCCATGCATTTAGAGAGTTGGGACATTACAATAATTATTTCAAAAACTAAAAGCATTGTCTTTTGGACGAATCATTCACTAAACCTCAACTAAATATTGTAATAAATAATGTGGAAATTGAGCAAGTTGAGAAGAGTAAACTGCTTGGAGTAACCCTGGATTGTAAACCGTCATGGTCAAAACATATTGATACAACAGTAGCTAAAACGCGGAGAAGTCTGTCCATAATAAAGCGCTACTCTGCCTTCTTAACAACGCTATCAACAAGGCAGGTCCTACAGGCCATAGTTTGTTTTGTCGCACCTAGACTACTGTCCGGTCGTGCGGTCAGGTGCTACAAAGAGGGATTTAGGAAAATTACAATTGGCCCAGAACAGGGCAGCACGGCTAGCCCTTAAATGTACATGGAGAGCTAACATTAATATGCATGTCAATCTCTCCTGGCTCAAAGTAGAGGTGAGATTGACTTCATCACTATGTAATGTATGTAATGTAATGTAATGTTTTTAATTGTATGTAACTGTCTTAATTTTGCTGAACCCCAGGAAGAGTAGAAGCTGCCTTGGCAGGAACTAATGGGGATCCATAATAAATACAATTAAATGGGGAATATTTGTACTGTGTGTGTGTCAGGTCTGGTCTCCTGGTTGTACTGTGTGTGTGTCAGGTCTGGTCTCCTGGTTGTACTGTGTGTGTGTCAGGTCTGGTCTCCTGGTTGTACTGTGTGTGTGTCAGGTCTGGTCTCCTGGTTGTACTGTGTGTGTGTCAGGTCTGGTCTCCTGGTTGTACTGTGTGTGTCAGGTCTGGTCTCCTGGTTGTACTGTGTGTGTGTCAGGTCTGGTCTCCTGGTTGTACTGTGTGTGTGTCAGGTCTGGTCTCCTGGTTGTACTGTGTGTGTCAGGTCTGGTCTCCTGGTTGTACTGTGTGTGTGTCAGGTCTGGTCTCCTGGTTGTACTGTGTGTGTCAGGTCTGGTCTCCTGGTTGTCATAAGAAATTATGGCACATAGAGAGAGTGGCAATAAATGTAACTGTAATAAATCTATAAATGTAAACAGCATAAATACCTAAATCTCTGCAATCTGTGAGCTTTGTAAGCAAAATAAAGGACATACCTGTTGAAATGATCTGCGGTTCAAAGCGTTCTTCCTTTATCCCTGTTTTCCAAGTTAGAAAAACCAAGTCCAAAAAAACAAAAAGACTTTGAAGATACCGGTGAAGACCACAGGTAAAATGGTGAATATATAAGAACAAAATGACCAATCAAGAAGATACCGGTGAAGACCACAGGTAAAATGGTGAATATATAAGAACAAAATGACCAATCAAGAAGATACCGGTGAAGACCACAGGTAAAATGGTGAATATATAAGAACAAAATGACCAATCAAGAAGATACCGGTGAAGACCACAGGTAAAATGGTGAATATATAAGAACAAAATGACCAATCAAGAAGATACCGGTGAAGACCACGGGTAAAATGGTGAATATATAAGAACAAAATGACCAATCAAGAAACTCTGTGTTGGAAAGTCTATCACTTTCTTGACATAATGAGTCACCTTCGGTCTGCCTCCTTTCTACCTGTTTTTGGCTCCTCTAACTCATCCCTGTCTGCCTCGTGTCTTTGTCGATGTGACACAGTCCCTCCCTGCCTCCCTCCCACCCTCTCTCTCCTCTTGTCCCTCTATCTTTCCCTCCCTCCCCCTGTCCCCCTGTCTTCCTCCCATTCTGCTGATCTAGACATTTGGCTAAGGCAAACTCTAACCAGGGCTGAAGTCACACACACACACACACACACACACACACGGCAATGTATACAATTTACATCTGTGCTAAATACATTATGTAAATAGCTACTGTACATGTACACTTAATCCGTCTCTAGATACAGGTACATACATACATACAAAGCAGCACTAGCACACCTACATACAATATGTGTCCTTGACAACCTGTTTATTTCATGCAAAATTATTGTAGAATAAAACAAAGTCAACAGTGATGTCAAACTCATGTAACCCACACAAAATCCCAATGCTCCTTGTGTGTGTGTCTGTGTGTTTGTGTTGCTGTTTTATGACAACAGTACCAAACGACTGAGGCTTGGTCAGGCATCTTGTCGGTCGGCTGGTAGGTACATTGTTGTCATATTACAACAGTATGCAGGTTAATATAGTACTCCATTCCTTTTACACTTCCTGCTATCTCAAATAGACCCAAGTCATTGAGTTGAGCTGTGCTCGCATTACTGTGTGTGTGTGTGTTTGGTTAGTAATGCCCGTTTCTCTGACTGACTCATTCAACGATCATCATACATACATTAAAACATAGACGAGAATAGAAGACGTAGCAACGTAAAATCAAAACAAACAATGAAACGTGTCCCAGCAACAAGAATAAAAACAATCGGGTAACACTTTATTCAAACTCTACGTCGTAACGCTCAATGACAGGAAATCTTCGGACATTTGTTATGATACCGTATGACGTACAGTTCAAATAATGTGCTACCAAACAATCATTGCATTTCACCATGTGGATGACAATGGACATTAGAACTAGACTGATCCATGGGCAGCAATAGCAGCTTATTAATCCCTTATAATATTACCGTCATTTTCCCCCTAAAACACTACAACACAACAACATTAACAGTCCAGACATACACGTTTCCCTTTATAAAAACACAGAAAAAGACAGAGCAAAACCGGGTTGATATGATGTCATAACGACTGTGAAACTGGGTGTGATGACGTCATTTCAACCAGTTTTGCTCACTGGGAAATAAAAACAAAATGCTGTGCAATTCAATCCAAAAAGTATTTAGGAGTGATGCAGTCTCTTCACATTGATTTGATTCGTCCATTAATTTCAAGCACCGGTGTCCGTCATTGACTGATTGTGACCTGATCTCTAACACCGGGATTCCATTTTATTAGACGACGACCGTAGAACTTAGAATGATTTTAATTATTCTATGGTGATGGGCCTTCTGAAAGTGTCGTCCATAGAGTATATAATACGCAAGAGTGGCTTTTCATAGACCTGCATAGCTCTAAGATTGTGCTGATAATGGCAGCCATCTTGGTCAGGTTTCTATATGTGATTCTAAGGTGACTTCAGAGTGATGTCATATCCTGTACCTCCAGCAGCATAGCATCCTGTTCTGTCCTCAGCTGGTCCCGAGTCTGTAGATGAACCACCAGCTCTGTGCTAAGGTCTGATGAGCGAGGCACAGAGACACACCCACATGTGCACACGTGGACACAAACAAAATGTCAGATCAAAAATGTAAGATCAAATGCAGTTGTACAGATCACTTGACAAAGGTGAAATAAATGTAAAATAATAAGGTTGGTATAACTTATAAATGAAAAAGGTGAAATATAAAGTAGCCTATACCTAAAATATACACTGAGTGTACAAAACATTAGGAACACCTTCCTAATATTGAGTTGCACCCACTTTTGCCCTCAGAACAGCCTCAATTTGTTAGGGCATGAACTCTACAAGGTGTCGAAAGCGTTCCATGCTGGCCCATGTTGACTCCAATGCTTCCCACAGTTGTGTGAAATTGGCTGGATGTCCTTTGGGTGGTGGACCATTCTTCATACACTCTGGAAACTGTTTAGTGTGGAAAAACCCAGCAGCGTTGCAGTTCTTGACACTCAAATCGGTGCTCCTGGCACCTACTACTATACCCCGTTCAAAGGCACTTAAGTCTTTTGTCTTGCCCATTCACCCTCTGAATGGCCCATATACACAATCTATGTCTCACTTGTCTCAACGCTTAAAAATCCTTCTTTAACCTGTCTTCTCCCATTCATCTACACTGATTGAGGTTGATTTAACAGGTGACATCAATAAGGGATCATAGCTTTCACCTGGATTCACCTGGTCAGTCTATGTCATGGAAAGAGCAATGTTTTCTACACTCAGTGTAAATATGCAATTTATCCGGTGTAGTATCTAAGTGACCACTCACCTTGTATAGCCTTGTTGAGAGAGTTTTGGTGGACGTTGAGCTCTTTGAGACTGAAGGCTTGCAGGTCACTACGGTCCAGTCTTCTATTCTTCAACAGCTGATTACAACAAGCTGGGCTCTGAGACACAGGGGACAGAGTGAAGAACAGAATATAAGATAACTGAGGATAACACCTAATAACAAAACACTGTGCACCCCGAGGGCAGTACTATTAACCGCTAGTCCCTCCTTCCTAGCCACTCCTGTAGATATGATGGGATTGTATCAGACGGCAAGGTGAAGCAAGTGCCTATCCTATACATTCAGAACTACAGGAGTGCAGAGGGGGTAGGGGGTAGGAGTTGATTTGGGATTCAGGTCCCTCGCTCCCTCTCTCCCACTCTCACCTCCTGTTTCTGCTCGGTCCTCAGCTTGTTTCTGAGTGCGCTCAGCGCAGCCTTGAAGCCTGATGATTTGCTCTTGGCTGCAGGGGGGGCAGGGAACTTTGGATGCTGGCACACCTGCCCACTGGGACTGCTCTTACCAACCATTTTGGAATTCTTGAAAGGACAGAAACAAAATAAAACAAAATGGCATTACGATTGAGATCTGGAATACAAGAAAACAAGTGTCTTTCACAATTCTATGATATATCCAGTCCCTCTTTGTTGCCATTTTGATTCATAAGAGCTGTAGCACTCTATCTATGACCAGCCTTACCTTTTGAGTGTGTGTGCTTACCTTCACGCTAACTTTTTTGCCAGTATCCTCATCCTCTTCTTCGCTTCCGCTGTCATTGATGAAGCACAGCTGGAGGTTCATCTGATTCGAAAGACTGATGAGGAAAAAACATTTTTTAGTTAGTAAGTAGTGAAATTACCCTGGCATTGATAAACATGATTACAAGAGAAGGTGGAAAGTTTTTAAGTTCCTCGGCATACACATCACGGCGTACACATCACGGACAAACTGGTCCACATCACGGACAAAATGGTCCACCCACACAGACAGTGTGGTGAAGAAGGCACAACTTAGGCTGAAGAAATTTGTCATGTCACCTAAAACCCTCACAAACTTTTACAGATGCACAATTGAGAGCATCCTGTCAGGCTGTATCACCGGTTGGTAGGGCAACTGCACCACCCACGACCACAGGGCTCTCCAGAGGGTGGTGAGGTCTGCACAATGCATTACCGGGTTCAAACTACCTGCCCTCCAGGACACCTTACAGCACCCGATGTCACAGGAAAGCCAAAAAGATAATCAAGGACAACAACCACCCAAACCACTGCCTGTTCAACCCGCTACCATCCAGAAGGCGAGGTCTGTACAGGTGCATCAAAGCTGGGACCGAGAGGCTGAAAAACAGCTTCTATCTCAAGGCCATCAGACTGTTAAACAGCCATCAGCCAACAGCCATGGAATCATGTAGTAACCAAAAAAGTGTTAAAAAAATCAAAATATATTTTATATTTGAGATTCTTCAAATAGCCACCCTTTGCCTTGATGACAACTTTGCACACTCTTGGCATTCTCTCAACCAGCATCACCTGGAATGCTTTTCCAACAGTCTTGAAGGAGTTCCCACATATGCTGAGCATTTGTTGGCTGCTTTTCCTTCACTTTTTCGGTCCGACTCATCCCAAACCATCTCAATTGAGTTGAGGTCGGGGGATTGTGGAAGCCAGGTCATCTGATGCAGTACTCCATCACTCTCCTTCTTGGTAAAATAGCCCTTACATATTCTGGAGATGTGTTGGGTCATTGTCCTGTTGAAAAACAAATGATAGTCCCACTAAGCCCAAACCAGATGGGATGGCGTATCACTGCAGAATGCTGTGGTAGCCATGCTGGTTAAGTGTCCCTTGAATTCTAAATAAATCACAGACAGTGTCACCAGCAAGCCAACCTCATACCATAGCACCTCCTTCTCCATGCTTTACTGTGAGAAATACACATGTGGAGATCATCCGTTCACCCACACTGCGTCTCACAAAGACACGGCGGTTGGAACTAAAAATCTCAAATTTGGACTCCAGAACAAAGGACAAATTTCCACCGGTCTAATGTCCATTGCTCGTGTTTCTTGGCCCAAGCAAGTCTCTTTTTATTATTGGTGTCCTTTAGTAGTGGCTTCTTTCCAGCAATTCGACCAAGACCTGATTCACGCAGTCTCCTCTGAACAGTTGATGTTGAGATGTGTCTGTTACTTGAACTCTGTGAAGCATTTATTTGGGCTGCAATTTCTGAGGCTGGTAACTCCAACGAACTTATCCTCTGCAGCAGAGGCAACTCTGGGTCTTCCATTCTTGTGGCGGTCCTCATGAGAGCCAGTTTCATCATAGCGCTTGATGGTATTTGCAACTGCACTTGAAGAAACGTTCAAAGTTCTTGAAATCTTCCGTATTGACAGACCTTCATGTCTTAAAGTAATGATGGACTGTCGTTTCTCTTTGCTTATTTGAGCTGTTCTTGCCATAATATGGACTTGGTCTTTTACCAAATAGGGCTATCTTCTGTATACCCCCCTTACCTTGTCACAACACAACTGATTGGCTCAAACACATTAAGAAAGAAATTCCACAAGTTAACTTTTAAGAAGGCACACCTGTTAATTGAAATGCATTCCAGGTGACTACCTCATGAAGCTGGTTGAGAGAATGCCAAGAGTGTGCAAAGCTGTCATCAATGCAAAGTGTGGCTATTTGAAGAATCTAAAATATAAAATATATATTGATTTATTTAACCCTTTTTTGGTTACTACATGATTCCATATGTGTTATTTCATAGTTTTGATGTATTCACTATTATTCTACAATGTAGAAAATAATACAAATAAAGAAAAACCCTGGAATGAGTAGCTGTTCTAAAACTTTTGACCGGTAGTGTATGTATACACTGTTTTTAATACTATCTATTGCATCTTGCCTATGCCGCTCTGTCATTGCTCATCCATATATTTATAAATTCTTATTCCATTCCCGTACTTAGATTTGTGTGTATTAGGTAGCTGTTGTGGAATTGTTAGATTACTTGGTAGATATTGCTGCACTGTCGGAACTAGAAGCACAAGCATTTCACTACACTAGCTATAACATGTGCTAACCATGTGTATGTGACCAATCAAATTTTATTTGATACCACTCCTCTAGGGAGCTAGCTTTCTTGGATTCTTTCTTGGATTATTGACCACAAGGTTGTGAGTTCGCTTCTTGCCTCGGACCTTATGCTTCTCCCTTGGTTTCATTACTGGTGTCAGAAGTGGGATTTGTTCATGATTGTATCAGCCTGGGTACTATACTATTAGTACATAATGAAACAACACTATCACCACACAATGTTACGTAGACGACACCGTGCTTCGTACCGAGAAGTTAGGGCTGTCACGCGGCTATTGCAGTCCTCCTCGCCTCCGTCCTCCCAGCTCTCCTTACTCTTCCCTTGCTCCCTGTCTCCTGGCCGGTTCATGGACAGCGTCTTCCCTCTCTCTCTCTCCTCCGGCCGGCTTGCTGACAATTTCTTACCTCGTTCCAGGACACTGGAAGACTGGAGATGAATCAGATATACAGTCGTGAAAAAGTAAGTACACCCTTTGGAAAGTGGTCTTTTTTAATATATATATATATTTTTTTACATATTTGGACACATGGATATTTGAGCTATTTTCCAACCACATTCATTGATAAAGGGAACCCAATTTAACAAATCGCACACCAAAAAATGTACTTTGAAAATGTTATGCAATTAAAATAAACCAAAATGCAATTTCGTTATGCAGGGAAAATGTGTACACCCCTCCCTTTACCTTCACCTAAAATGGCTAAAATTAGGATCAGGTGCACAGGTGCAAATTATTAGGAAATCTTTAGAGAGTACCTTGGGAGGGTCCAGACTTCCATAAAGATTATAAACTTGGTCTGGTTTGGTCTTAACCATATGGGTGTTGTAACACATCATGCAAAGATCCAAATACCTATCCGAGGCCCCCAGAAGAAAGATTATTGATGCCTGTGAGTCTGGGAGGGGTTACAAATCAATTTCCAAGCAATTCGAAGTACATTGTTCCACTGTCCGACGGATCATCTACAAATGGAGAAAATTCCAGACCACTGGCAATCTACCTAGAACAGGTTGTCCCACCAAATTCACCCCAAGAGCTGACCGAAAGATGCTCATAGAAGTCTCTAAGAACCCCAATGTAACATCAAGTGATCTACAGGCCTCTCTTGCTACAATCAATATTGAAGTGCATGAGTCAACTGTCAGAAAGAGACGGCACAATCTTGGCCTACATGGGAGGTCAGGAAGGAAGAAGCCTCTGCTTTCAAAAAAGAATATCAAGACAAGACTGACGTTTTCCAGACTTGTTTGGCCGCAATGCCAGATGCCATCTTTGGCAAAAACGAAACACTGCCTTTGAACAGAAGAACCTCATACCAACCGTAAAGCATGGAGGCGGTGGCATTATGGTTTGGGGCTGCTTTGCTGCCTGAGGGCCTGGCAAACTTGCCATCATTTAGTCAACCATGAATTACATATCGTAGCAGAGAATTCTTGAGGAGAATGTGAGGCCATCTGTCTAAAAGCTGAAGCTGAATCGAACATGGATCTTGCAACAGGACAATGATCCAAAACACACAAACAAAGCTACAACAGAATGTCTCAAAAAGAAGAAATGGAGGGTTATGGAATCGCCGAGTCAAAGCCAAGATCTCAATCCTGTCGAAATGCTGTGGGGGGACTTGAAGCGGGTCGTGCATGCAAGAAATCCCTTGAATATAACACAGTTGAAGCAGTACTGTAAAGATGAGTTGGGAAAAATTCCTTCCAGTTGATATGAGAGACTGATAGACAGTTACAAGAAACGGCTACATTAAGTTATTTCAGCCAAAGGGAACGACGCCAGCTACTGAAGCTAGGGGTGTACTTATTTTTTCCACACTATGGAATTGCATTTCTGTTGACCTTCGATGAATAAATAATTGCAAAGTATAAACTTTCAGTTTAACTTGTTAAATTAGGTTACCTTTATCTGTCAATAGTGTTGAAGTGAAGATTACATATCCATCTGTCCAAATACTTACTAAAAAGTAACACTTTCCAGGGGGTGTACTTACTTTTTCACACGTCTGTAGGTAGCACAAGTTATACAGAGCAAGTTATGGAGAGCCTCTCCTGTGTGTAAGTTTAATTGTTTTTTGAATGAGCTGCCCTATTGGCCAGGTCTCCCTTGTAAAAGAGGTATTCTGACCTCAATGGGACTTCCTGGATAAATAAAGGTTAAAATGATAATGGATTAAAAAAAGTTAATATTGTATATTGTTTAGCAGTGCTGTGTAGTCTCTTTCAACACAAAATGAGTCACTGAATAGAGCAGCTGACTGACATTGCATTCATGGACACATTTCATCTGTGTCCCTGACAGATGCACACTTCTCTCCCATAAATATACAACTGTGTCACCTGTCCACATCCATAAGTAACAGACAGCATTCAACTATGACCCTTTACCTCTGTTCTTTCTTCTCACTCCTCTCCCCTTCCCCCTCTCCTCTCCACTACCTGTCCAAAAACACCTGTCCCCAGCACTCAACCGTGACCTCTGACCTTTGTTTTCTTCTCTCTCTTTTCCTCTTCCTGTTTCTCCAGCTCTGCGATGCGCAGGCTCAGCGCCTCCCAATGCATTATGGGTAGGCCCAGGTCATCCTCTCCGTAGGACCCCTCCTGCCACACCAACGCCGCTCCTTCCGCATCATCATCCTCTTCATCATCTTCCTCTTCAGCCTCGTCGCTCTGTTTCTCCTCTTCCTCCGTCTCGTCGCTCTCTTTCTCCTCTCCCCGCTCCCTCTCTTTCTCCTTCTCTCCCTCCATCTCTTGTGTCAGTGGCAGAGAGTGCCAGCGTGGGTAGACTTCACTCCGCTCTGGGTTGGAGGGTTGTCTAAGATAAAGATGATATACTACTACTTAATAAACATGTTATAAAGAACTATAGTAACCTACTGGTTACTAAGCTGTTATAACAACTATACTACACTACTTGGTGGTAGGCAGTGCTTAATTTGTAAATCAGGAGGTGCCGGAAGCAAAAGCGAGTGCGAGAGGGGGGTGACCTGGGGAGCTCTGAGGTACTGAAAAAAAAAAAAAGAAATCACCTTGATAATAAAGCATATCATCACATTTGCGTAGTGACACAAAACAGTAGAGTAGAGGCACTTACAGAAGTTGCACACATGGGGAACATTGTAGTAGCCTAGGGTCTGGGAAAAATGTGTCCTTTTATAAACGCATTTCATGCAATTCAAAATAATTTTACATGACTGGAGACTTTTGAAGAATTTTTTCAAAACCATACAAATGATCGAAATGACAGGCTACTTTGACACTGACAAACTGAGAATCTGAGATCAATAAAAACGACCTTAAATCCATCAAATGAATGGTCAGATGAAGCAGATGCTAAGCTACAGGACGGTTTTGCTAGCACAGACTGGAATATGTTCCCAGGATTCCTCCAATGGCATTGAGGAGTATCTGTCATTGGCTTCATAAATAAGTGCGTCGATGATGTCGTCCCCACAGTGACCGTACGTACATAACCCAACCAGAAATCATGGATTACAGGCAGCATCCGCACTGAGCTAAAGGCTAGAGCTGCCTCTTCAAGAAGCTTATACGAAATCCCGCAATGCCCTCCAACGAACCATCAAACAGGCAAAGCATCAATACAGGACTAAGATCGAGTCATACTACACCGGCTCTGATGCTCGACGGATGTGGCAGGGCCTGCAAACCATTACAGACTACAAAGGGAAGCACAGCTGAGAGCTGCCCAGTGACAGGAGCCTACAGGACGAGCTAAATTACTTCTATGCTCGCTTCGAGGCAAATAACACTCAAACATGCATGAGAGCACCAGCTGTACTGGAAGACTGTGTGATCACGCTCTCCGCAGCCGATGTGAGTAAGACCTTTAGACAGGTCAACATTCACAAGGCCGCAGGGCCAGACGGATTATCAGGACGTGTACTGCGAGCATGCGCTGACCAACTAGAAAGTGTCTTCACTGACATTTGCAACCTCTCCCTGTCCGAGTCTGTAATACCAACATGTTTTAAGCAGACCACCATAGTGCCTGTGCCCAAGAACACTAAGGTTACCTGTCTAAATGACTACCGACCCGTAGCACTCACGTCTGTAGCCATGAAGTGCTTTGAAAGGCTGGTCATGGCTCACATCAACACTATTATCCCAGAAACCCTAGTCCCACTCCAATTTGCATACCGCCCCAACAGATCCACAGATGATGCAGTCTCTATTGCACTCCAAATGGCCCTTTCCCACCTGGACAAAAGGAATACCTACGTGAGAATGCTATTCATTGACTACAGCTCAGCGTTCAACACCATAGTGCCCTCAAATCTCATCAATAAGCTAAGGACCCTGGGATTAAACACCTCCTTCTGCAACTGGATCCTGGACTTCCTGATGGGCCGCCCCCAGGTGGTAAGGGTAGGTAACAACACTGTGCTTAGCCCCCTCCTGTACTCCCTGTTCACTCATGACTGCACAGCCAGGCACGACTCCAACACCGTCATTAAATTTGCCGATGGTCACCGACAACATCGAGACAACCTATAGGGAGGAGGTCAGAAACCTGGCCGTGTGGTGCCAGTACAACAACTTCCCCCTCAACGTGATCAAGACAAAGGAGATGATTGTGGATTACAGGAAAAGGAGGACCGAGCACGCCACCATTCTCATCGACGGGGCTGCAGTGGAGCAGGTTGAGAGCTTCAAGTTCCTTGGTGTCCACATCACAAACAAACTAACATGGTCCAAGCACACCATGACAGTCATGAAGCGGGCACGACAAAAACTATTCCCCCTCAGGAGACTGAAAAGATTTGGCATGGGTCCTCAGATCCTAAAAAGATTCTACAGCTGCACCATTGAGAGCATCCTGACTGGTTGCATCACTGCCTGGTATGGCAACTGCTCGGCCTCCGACCGCAAGGCATTACAGAGGGTAATGCGAACGGCCCAGTACATCACTGGGGCCAAGATTCATGCCATCCAGGACCTCTATACCAGGCGGTGTCAGAGGAAGGACCTGAAAATTGTCAAAGACTCCAGCCACTCTAGTCATAGATTCTTCTCTCTACTACCACACGGCAAGCGGTACCGGAGCGCCAAGTCTAGGTCCAAGAGGCTTCTAAACAGCTTCTACCCCCAAGCCATAAGACTCCTGAACATCTTGTCAAATGGCTACCCAGATTACTTACATTCCCCCACCACTGCCACTCTCTGTTGTCATCTATGCATAGTCACTTTAATTAACTCTACCTACATGTACATACTACCTCAACTAACCGGTGCCCCCACACATTGACTCTGTACCGGCACCCCCCTGTATATATTGTTATTTTTTACTGCTCCTCTTTAATTACTTGTTACTTTTATCTCTTATTCTTATCCATATTGCTTGAAACTGCACTGTAGGTTAGGGGCTTGTAAGTATGCATTTCACTGTAAGGTGTTGTATTCGGCGCATGTGACTAATACAATGTGATTTGATTTGATCAACAGCATAGGCCTACGTGTGTGGAGACACATATTGTAGGCTACAATATGAGGATGAAATTATAATCCTAAAAATGCTATTCAGTTTCACTTACTCACGCAATGATGTGCAGCTCACTCACCGGTGATGGCCGATGCGTTCGATCCAAAAACCTACAGTGCATTCGGAAAGTATTCAGACCCCTTGACTTTTTCCACATTTTGTAACGTTACAGTCTTTTTCTAAAATTGAATAAAACATTTTTTTCCCTCATCATTCTACACACAATACACCATAATGACCAATCGAATGCAGGTTTTTAGAGATTTTAGCAAATGTATTAAAAATAAAAAACTGAAATGCCTTATTTACATAAGTATTCAGAGCCTTAGCTATGAGATTGGAAATTGAGGTCAGGTACATCCTGTTTCCATTGATCATCATTAAAATGTTTCCACAACTTGATTGGAGTCCACTTGTGGTAAATTCAATTGATTTGACATGATTTGGAAAGGCACACATCTGTTTATATCAGGTCCCACAGTTGACAGTGCATGTCAGAGCAAAACCCAAGCCATGATGTCGAAGAAATTGTCCGTAGAGCTCCGAGACAGGATTGTGTCGAGGCACAGATCTAGGGATCTATTTCTGCAGCATTGAAGGTTCCCAAGAACAGAGTGGCTTCCATCGTTCTTAAATGGAAGACGTTTGGAACCACCAAGACTCTTCCTAGAGCTGGCTACCCGGCTAAACTGAGCAATTGGGGGAGTAGGACCTTGGTCAGGGAGGTGACCAAGAACCCGATGGTCACTCTGACAGAGTTCCTCTGTGGAGATGGGAGAAACTTCCAGAAGGAAACCTGGCACCATCCCTACGGTGAAGCATGGTGGTGGCATCATCATGGTGTGGGGATGTTTTTCAGTGGCAGGGACTGGAAGACTAGTCAGGATTGAGGGGGAAAGATGAATAAAACAAAGTACATAGAGATCCTTGATGAAAACCTGCCCCAGAGTGCTCAGAACCTCAGACTGGGGCGAAGGTTCATGTACATTTTGGTGGGACAAAACTAAAAAAACATGTGGGATGCATGCCAGCAAATCCACTACACAACACAACACAACACTAAACAGTACATTAATTACACTATAATGGTGACAAGCTGTTCCCACAAACTGTTAGGGCCTACATAAAGCTGTCCCAACAGCAGAGTCCCAACAGCAGTCCAAACACCTTACAACTGGCTACACCTGGCTATCAGAGGAGCCTTGTCTGGCAGCGAAACAGTTAATTCAGCCTCATTTACTGCATTTTAAAAAACATAGCTGATATGGCTGACTTGCTTAAACAAATGTGGTTTCTACCGACAATTAAAACGTACAAACTATGGCATAAGGGGACGACAAGCGGATAAGAGGCAAGCCGTAATTTCGATTAAGACATTAAAGAGCAAGCAACGACGGACGTAGTCAATATAACTATTTGGTCAGCACCTTTGAAATGTACAGCGACAGAATTCAGAACATGGGCCGTTTTTACAGTGTACTCCCTGTAAACCAAGTCAGAACCGTAGGATAAATAAAGGGGGCATATAAGCAGACAATGAAAGCTCTTACAATATTTGATGATTACATTTCTCTAAAACAGGTTATAGGCTACATGTGCACCACCAAGTTAGAACAGTAGGCGAAATTAAGAGGTGAAAATAGACACAATTATTAGGATGAGGCACATTGAACGCTGTTTGGGTCTTTGCGTGTCAAAAAAGATACACGTCAAATAACACTATTTGACGTGTTAAATAAGCTTTTAATTTGACACGTCAAATAACAAAATTCTATTATAAAATGTTGTGTGTGCTGAATTTGCACATGCAAGCCAAGCGTCACCACTACTATCAGTAGCACTGTCAAATCTGTACAAAAAAGTCTGCAAACAAGCAAACACCGGCTACAAACGATGTGTTTACAATACTGCGTTGGTGAAAATAGACCAAATTATTAGGGTGAGGCACATGGGCTACTAACAGCTTACTACACAACATACACTTAGTATGACTTTCTTAGCTACAGTATACATATCTCCCTTGCATATTACATCACTTATGCAGCTGCATACAAGACACTTTTGGATTCACCTTGTGCTGTGCTCACTTAAACAGGAAGTTGGCGCGGCGGTCCTTTGTGGGCAAATTTTGTCATCAAAGTCTGAAATTCTCTGGATTTATGGTGGGTACTCGGGACAAAAACACACAACCACTTCACTGTAACGCTTGGAGTTAGCCACTGATTATTTCCAAACCACTCATTGTTTAATTTGCGATTTCCAACTTGTTGTGTAATGTTTATGTCCAATGGCCGATGAGCACCGATACATTTTATCTATAATTTCTCTTCATTATTTATCTTCATATGAAAGGATTAAAAAGGATTTGTCAGTAGATTGTCGACTTGATTCATGCTGATAACTGCTAGCTAAGATTTTGAAAGTAAGATTTTGACATGATCAGTCCAATCAAAGCTACTATACATATAACGTGATTTGACGTCATTTTATCTGTGGCCAATGACCTTGAGCCTTCTTGGAAGGGCTCTTCTAATGTAACTCTATGGCAGGACCCAAGGGGCTTAAATGTTCGATGTCTACCCTTACTAAGGACTTAGACTTGGCCTGTGAAGTAGTGTCCCCATGAGTGACAGAACACTGAGCCAATCACGGCGCAATGCTCCTATTTTCTGCTGGCTTGCCCCACCACCACAGAAAGCACTGAGCTAGGCTCAAACACCTGAATTTTGGAGCTGCCTTACTCAAGAAAACAAAAAAGAGACCATGCGGCTTTATTAACTCAGTGATATATAAAAAAAATTACATTGTTTGCAAACTGATATGTGACATGTACTAATGCCAAAATAACATGCAAAATAGGCAAGCCCCCAAAAAAATGTGGAGCCCCACCTGCCCTGAATGACGGGTCGCTACTGGTAGAGACCTGAGAATAGCTGTGCAGCAACGCTCCCCAACCAACCTGACAGAGCTTGAGAGGATCTGCAGAGAAGAATGGGAGAAACTCCCCAAATACAGGTGAGCCAAGCTTGTAGCGTCATACCCAAGACACCTCTAGGCTGTAATTGCTGCCAAAGGTGCTTCAACAAAGTACTGAGTAAAGGGTCTGAATACATATGTAAATGTAATATTTCAGTTTAATATTTTTAATACATTTGCAAAAGATTCTAAAAACCTGTTTTTGCTTTGTCCAATTTTTTTTTTACATTTAATTAGGCAAGTCTTTACAATGACAGCTTAGGAAAAGTGGGTTAACTGCCTTGTTCAGGGGCAGAATGACAAGAGTTTTACCTTGTCAGCTCAGGGGATCGATCTAGCAACCTTCCGGTTACTGGCCCAACACTCTAACCACTAGGCTACCTGCCGCCCCAATATTATGTGGTATTGTGTGTAGATTGATGATGGAAAAAACAATTTAATAAATGTTAGAATAAGTATGTAACGTAAAACTTTTGGGGAAAAGTCAAGGGCTCAGAATACTTTCCGAATACACTGTATATCTCACTTGTTTCACTTTGTATTTGGAAGTTTATCAAATATTTTGTTAGGCTAGAGCAGACAGATTAGAGACTTCTCTTTTCAGCAGGAGCCATTTGGTTTCCAACCTGTGTTTTCCCGCAATTGTATTTGAAATATTGCGAAAGGCCTGTTTTGTCTGCATGCTGTTCACTGACAGATTTTCTGCGTCTTCCTGACTCTAGGCTATGTCTTGTTATTGGGCTACACACAATCCACAGCTAGGCTATTTTTTAAAAGATGCTATTGACCTCTGTGGCTAAATGACGGGCATTTTCATGGTGTAGTAGGCTATTCTGAATTATTTCATTATTTTCATTGAACAGACAGCAGTTATTCTATAACTTCGGCAAATGTATTTCAATTTATCAGGGGCAGTGGTGGAAAAAGTCCACAATTGTCATACTTGAGCAAAAGTAAAAATACCTTAATAGAAAATGACTCAAGTAAAAGTGAAAGTCACCCAGTAAAATACTACTTGAGTGAAAGTCTAAAAGTATTTGGTTTTAAATATACTTAAGTATCAAAAGTAAATGTAATGGAAAAAATGTGTACATTGTTTTCTTTAGGAATGCAGTGAAGTAAAAGTAAAAGTTGTCAAACATATACATAGTAAAGTAAAGTACAGATACTCCAAAAACTACTTAAATAGTACTTTAAAGTATTTTTTCCTAAGTACTTTACACCACTGATCAGGGGTGCCTCAGCTCCTCCAGAACCCTTTGCGCTATGATTAACGAAGAGGCAACTCGAATGAACTTTGAACGCTTTAATTATATTTTTTACATCGCAAAAAGTTACACTAATTTTTCATGACACAAGAGAGGTACCAGATCCGGCAAAATACGTTCCGGAATAAAACAGTCCACGGAGGGGATCCTGTTCCGGCAGGATCCGGCTACAAATTAAGCACTGGTAGGCCTACGACTTCAAAATTATATGCAGGGAGAACATTTTACTTTAAAGAAGCTATCAACATTATTAAAATTATTATATTTTGGGACGACTTGAAGTTAGAGTTCAACAGAGAGGAGAGAGTTTCAGAAAGTTAATGTTTTTGTTAAACGTTAAGGTAACACATGGAATGCCTGGAAACAGAATATAGAGCGTTTCAACTTTACAATGTACCAGTGTAAGTAACTTACAGCCTAAATTACCAGTGGGTCTATCTATGTGGCTATCCAAACTGCACTCTGAAATGTGTATAGATCAAGACAGACTGCAGAATATAATTGAATAAGAAATAGAAATAGAAAATAAAGACAGTTACGTAAACGCTGTTAGGGAAAAAGTGTTTTCAAGACTGATTGATGTACGCTATAGTAACAGTAGCCTATATAAAGTAGCCTATATAATGATAATAGGCCCAAGAAGTAGCCTAGAGAAGAAGCGAAGTAAAATAAACACATAACACGTATCGATAGATGTAGCCTATATGCATATTGTTAAGTTAGTCAGTGGTCGATCGTGTAACCCAATACCTATTTGGAATCGCTTACCAATTTCCCAGGGGAGTAGAAATCACAGCTTCTTGCGCTGTCAAACCCGGGGAGAGGATTCTTGTGTCCACATAACTTTCTCTCGCTTCCTTGAGCGAAAACTCTTCCTAGTTTCCCTTTATTCTCCTTCCTTCTCCCCCTCCTTCTTCCTGAGTTTCCACACTTTTTTTAATTCCCCGTTCCTTTATCTCAACTTCTCGCTCACTGTAACGGGAGAAGGGTGTTGAACTGCAAGATTATGGGAAGCTTGTTTACGCGGCTTTGAAGTTACAACCAGTGGCAAATGTACTTTAGTAGCCTAATGTTATAGCTGGTTAGTAGCCGAGCATCTCCAAGAAATCCACGAATTCTTGCGCCAAAACAATCGAAACAAAAGCGTAAACCTTCAGGAATTTCACGGCTTTTCAGTAGGGACACAGAGAGAGGAGGGGTGGAGAGAGACGGGCTGAATAAGTAACGAAAATTACCAGGTGTCATATTTCACCGTTTTCTAACAGACTACTGACATTCAAATGGTAGAAGAAAGTAGGATTTGATTCTGTAAGTTTTAATTCTGATTGATAGGGAGATGATTACTAAGAGAATACAATTCAGGATGTTAGTAAACTTTATTTAGGCTATGTTCCCCCTTGTCGTGTTAGTAGTATTTGGGACTAGTATTCTGCCAGCAGCACAAACAATAACGTCACTCTGTATGGTACTCAGTAATCCTTAAAAATAAAAGCCCGCATTTCTAAACCTTGCAATGTGGATAACTCATTCAAAATATATTACATTTGAATCAATGTCCATTTGTATTGTGCTTGTAAGCAAATACAATACATCATTTATAGAAACAATTACAAATGTGCTTCTAAAAACATTTTAAGACCACTATCAAAAAAATCAATGTTCAGACTGGTATGTTCACAATATTGGGTTGTAGAGAAAAATGATTATATGTGCAGATGTAAAAGTGGGGCTGGGAATACTCAGTGAGGTCTGTAGAATCTATATGGGGTTATTTCTTGGTGGACTGCGGTCTAAATACCCAGCAGCACTCCACTCCACTCCACCTGTTCCATTGGTCCCAATGCAATACACTGTAGGCCTATAAAATACACATTGGCTTATGGAGAAAAAACTATTCTATGTGCCGGGTAAAAGTGGGGTTGGGATTACTCATTAGGGTCTGTAGAATCTATGTATTTTTTACATTTACATTTACGTAATTTAGCAGACGCTCTTATCCAGAGCGACTTACACAGTTGATGTATGGTGTTATTTCATGGGGGACTGTGATCTAAATACCCTGCAGCACTGTCTACTTCACCTATTCCATTGGCCACAATGCAATATACTGTATTTGAATCACCAAAGACATTTTGGGCTGTAGATGAAATATTGGTCTGAAAATAGTAAAGATTAACCCTATCAACAACCCTCAGTATTTCAACTACTTAATATAAACAGTGCAGGTTAAACCACATCCATTTACTACAGTCACCAATTTCATAACATGTCAGTTAATTCATGGTCTAACACACTATGATACATTCATTCATTTCAGTCCCCACTTTTCATGAAATGTTTCGGCTTAGAAATTCATGGTTTGACATACTCTATGATACATTCATTGATTTCAATCACCCATTCCATGAAATGTGTCAGTTAAAAATGCATGCTCTGACACACTCTATGATACACTCAGTCATTTGAATCACTAATTTGAATCACTCATCGAATAAATCCATGAAATGAGTGATGGGCACCGATATGGAAAATGTTCAGTCAGGTCAAAAATGATTGTCACGCTTGATAAAGATTAGCAAAAAAAGAATATAATATAAATAATCCAAATACTGAGCTATATTGTATACAAAACAAATGGGACAAATATATTATTTCATACTAATACAATTGCTCAGATAAAGACATCATTTGTTTTTCTTCAAAAACAGATAGGGGTCAACATTTTTGACACCCTTGTTTTCAATACCTCACCTTGCGAGCATAATTGCACTGAGACTTTTTTAGAAATGTTTTATGAGATTGGAGAACACATTGGGAGGGATCTTAAACCATTCCTCAATAAAATAATATCATTTTCAAAAACATTTGCCCACGCAATATATCTCAGTATTTGTATTAGTTATTTTTAAAGTCTTTTTTACTAATCTTTATCAAGGGTGCCAATAATTTTGATATCAGTTGCATTTTTCGATTCGATATTGATTTCAAATCGGTTTGTAGAAAATACATTGCAACTGTGCGACCGTTCACTTTCTGTATAGTCCAGACGACTACTTGCGGAATTCCCATTGGGCCAGGTGTGTTCTGGTGGCATTAACCTACATAACCAGTTTTAATACAATGGGAAGACCATCCACAGTTGATGGCCCACCAGCAGGCAATTAAGTATGGTAGGCAGCTTGTTTAAAAAAAAAAAAAAAGATGAATTGTAAGCAGCCTGTGAGAATGTCTGTGAGAGGTTTGCTTTGTGCATGCAGGAACAGGCATGTGTGCCTTTTTATAGAGTTTAAGAAGAATAAACCAATATCACGATATGCCTTTCTTATATCGATATCAAACAATATTAATATCATATCTAACTATCAATATCGGTTCCCACCACTACATTAAATGAACAACACATTTATATTTAAATATCATTGAATTATTAAGCATATAGATTCATTTAATCAGTCTCCTGTGTCCTTCAAGCTTAAAATCTTAACTTCTTTCAACAAAGTAATTTCCTCTCCGATAACTCAGGGAAAACATAGTCTCGCTTGCCATTGTGAAAAAGCGTATTCACATTGCCCTTTAATATGCCTGCTTTAGAGAACAAGCACTCATAAACACCACAACTGCTACCATCTGACTGTTTTCTAAAATGGGGGCACTGATGACAAAATTCATAGCTTAGTGTCATATCCACCACAACCCCATGCATTGTCAGACACTGTAGTGCCAGGTATTTCTGAATTGGAAGTAGTGTATCCTTTCATTCTATTTCATACTAAAATCCATCATCTTAAGATTTAATATAATGCAATTACTACAACAAACTGTATGTTGCATATCTATGGCTATAACTGTCCAAAGGGACCTTAAGTTCACAGGCACTATCACATGCTCAAAACCTCACCACTTATGAGTCGTTCTAGGCGAATTTGGCATAACCTCTTTGCACTCAAAAAACAGACTGTAATTGCTGACTCGTAAAAGATGCAGAGCAATGATTGAAAGTGCTGCTGGGTATTTGAACCAAATCCCCATGAAATAACACCATATATAGATTCTACAGACCCTACTGAGTAATCCCAACCCCACTTTTACTTTAGCACATATAATCGTTTTTTCTCTATATGTAATTTATAGGCCTACGGTGTATTGCATTGGGAACAATGGATTAGGTGTAGCAGAAAGTGATACTAGGTATTTAGACCTCAGTCCACCATGAAATAACACCATATATATATATATATATAAATATATATATATAAAAATATATCTATATATATAAATATATATATATATATATATATAAATATATATATATTTATTTATTTATTTATATATATATTCTACAGACCCAACTGAATAATCGCAACCCCACCTTTTATGGAGCTGGCGGAGTGAAAAGCCAGAAGCAGGTCGTTCGACACAGTCCCCCTCCAAAACGAACCATATTTGGTTAGTAGAGACCCTACTGAGTATTTCCCACCCCACTTTAGCTGAGACAGGTAGAAATGTTTTCTCTCTACAAGCCAATATGTGTCCCATGTACAACACAGGAGGTTGGTGGCACCTTAATTAGGGAGAACGGGCTGGTGGTAATGACTGGAATGAGTAGGCGGGATGGTAACAAATACATCAAACACATGGTTTCCAGGTATTTGATGCCATTCCATTTGCCCCATTCTGGCCATTATTATGGGTCGCTCTCCCCTCAGCAGCCTCCTGTGATGTACAGTCTATTACAGGGAATTGCATTGGGGGGCTATGGAGGGGGTGGGGAACGAATGTGCCCTGTGAAAAGCCAGCAGCAGGCTGTGCGACACAGTCCTTCTCAAAAACGAGCCATATTTGGTTAGTAGAGACCATACTGAGTATTTTCCATCCTACTCTAGCTGAGACAGGTAAAACAGTTCTCTCTACAGCCCAATATTCTCAACATACCAGTGTCAACATAATTTTTTGTCATTATTGGTCTTCCCAAAAAATCTTAACCATATTTTACATTTGTTTTCATAAATTACTTATTGCCTTTTCTTGTTGACATAATAAAAGTGACCACTTATTAAAATAACATTTCTTTTGAATGAGTTATCCACATTGCAATGTTTTTATTTTGAAGGTTTCCTCATTACCATACAAACATGATGTCATAATTTGTGCTGCTGGCAGAATACTAATCAAGAAGTCACGCTAGAAAGTCCAACAAATTGATAATATGTTTTTATTTAACTAGGCAAGTCAGTTAAGAACAAATTCTTATTTACAATGACAGCCTACTCCAGCCAAACCACACTGGGCCAATTGTGTGCCGCACTATGGGACTCCCAATCACAGCCAGATGTCATACAGCCTGGATTTGAACCAGGTACTGTAGTGATGCATCTTGCACTGAGATGCAGTGCCTTACACTGCTGCGCCACTCAATATATGGCAGAGGTATTCCACAACACATTCAGAAAAAATTATTGCAAGCTACAGCTACGGCCTAGGCCTACTGTAGCCCCAAAAGAGTTAGATATTTTAGGTAGGCTATTTACTGTAGGCCAACTATTAACAATTACATGCATTGTGAAAATTTGCCTCCATGGAGTTGAGCGCAGACTCTAGTTTTTGAAATTAACCTCCAACTTGCTATGGGTACTCCTTCGAGTCGCTCTGCGTCGATACTACAAAAATGTAAATTCTTAAGCCCTTACCATGTACAGTGCCTTGCAAAACAATTTAAACTGAGCTTTTTAAACCAACATGGGGTTTAAAAAGCTGACTTCCAAATGAAAAATTGATCACTTGGCATTTTTCCTATTTTGTTGCATTACGACCTGTAATTTAAATCTATTTTTATTTAGATTTCATGTAATGGACAAAATAGTCCAAATTGGTGAAGTGAAATGGAAAAAATAACTTTTAACTGAAAAGTGGTGCATGTATATGTATTCACCCCCTTTGCTATGAAGCCCTTACATCAGAGAGGCAACAAAAAGACCAAAGATAACCGCGAAGGAGCTGCAAAGCTCCACAGCGGAAATTGGAGTATCTGTCCATAGGACCACTTTAAGCCGTACACTCCACAGAGCTGGGCTTTACAGAAGAGTGTCCAGAAAAAAAGCCATTGCTTAAAGAAAAAAATAAGCAAACACGTTTGGTGTTCGCCAAAAGGCATGTGGGAGACTCCCCAAATATATGGAAGAAGGTACTCTGGTCAGATGAGACTAAAATTTAGCTTTTTGGCCATCAAGCAAAACACTATGTCTGGCGCAAATCCAACAACTCTCATCACCCCAAGAACACCATCCCCATGTTTTTCATCGGCAGGGACTGAGAAACTGGTCAGAGTTGAAGGAATGATGGATGGCGCTAATTACAGGGAAATTCTTGAGGGAAACCTGTTTCAGTCTTCCAGAGATTTGAGACTGGTACGAAGGTTCACTTTCCAGCAGGACAATGACCCTAAGCATACTGCTAAAGCAACACTTGAGTGGTTTAAGGAGAAACATGTAAATGTCTTGGAATGGCCTAGTCAAAGCCCAGACCTCAATCCAATTGAGAATCTGTGGTATGACTTAAAGATTGCTGTACACCAGCGGAACCCATCCAACTTGAAGGAGATGGAGCAATTTTGCCTTGAAGAATGGGCAAAAATCACAGTGGCTAGATGTGCCAAGCTTATAGAGAAATACCCCAAGAGACTTGCAGCTGTAATTGCTGCAAAAGGTGGCTCTACAAAGTATTGAGTTTGAGGGGTGAATAGTTATGCACGCTCCAGTTTTCAGTTTTTTGTCTTATTTCTTGTTTGTTTCACAATAAAAAATATTTAGCATCTTCAAAGTGGTAGCCATGCTGTGTAAATCAAATGATACAAACCCCCCAAAAATCCATTCTAATTCCAGGTTGTAAGGCAACAAATTAGGAAAAGTGCCAAGGGGGGTGAATACTGTACCTATGTTTGTCGCCTGTTGTTGCGTACCTTTCTTTGTTTGCTGAAAACACATACTTTTTGATAAAACGTTAATCAAATACAACCACCTACTGTTTCCTCATTGCTTTCGCTCTAAGATGGCAACTCAGCGCAAATGCCCCTGTGCCAATTGAATCTCAACAAGGAATCAGTCCATGGTTGTATTTGATTAACATTTTATTAAAACGTATCCCACTGGGCAAAAACGTCCGTTCAACGTCTAGTTTTGATTTATATTCGGTTGAGTTGTCAACTAACGTGAATTCTACATGAAATCAACAACAAATGTCACCATGTCATTTGATTTAGGTTAAAAGCTGGGTGATTTTTTTTTAAATGCCCTTACATTGATTACTTTTTGCAAATCCAATCAGTTGATTCACATCATCGTTTAGATTTATTTGGTTGAAATGACGTGGAAACAACGTTGATTCAATCTGTTTTTGCCGGGTGGGATGAATTTCAGAAAACAATTGGGTCAGAATCGAATTAGCATTAAAAAAATATATATATATAATAAAAAAATTAAAATCTGTCTGTTATATGCCACGTTCACATGCTAGTGAAATAAAAATAAAATAAAAAATAGTCAAAATGTGGAAATTTCAGGGCCTCCTGAGTGGTGCAGCGGTCTAAGGCACTGCATGACAGTGCTTGAGGCATCACTACAGCCCTGGGTTCAATTCCAGGCTGTGTCACAGCTAACCGTGACTGGGAGACCCATGAGGTGGGTTAGGGAAGGGTATGGCCAGCTGGGATTTCCTTGTCCCATTGCACTCTAGTGACTCCTTGTGGGAGGCTGGGCACCTGCAATTTGACTCCGGTCTCCAGTTGGATGGTGTTTTCTCTGACATTGGATTAAGGGTTGTGTTTTGGAGGACACATGGCTCTCAACCTTCGCCTCTCCCGAGTCCATAGGGGAGTTGCAGCAATGGGACAAGACTGTAACTACCAATTGGGGAGAAAAAGGGGTAAAAGTATAAAAAATACATTCTGAAATTTCCGACATGCTAACTGGTATGTAGCACGTGTATAACTACAACCAGTTAGCAAGTGTTTCCTAGTTCCGACTAGCACGTGAGCACGGCATAAGCTAGAGATATCTGTGTTTTTGCATGGGCTGCATCTCAATCCACTGCATCTGTCAATGTTGGCCTTCCTCATCTGCGGTGGAAGGTGGCAGAGCTACAGCGGTGTTTGTCAGACCAGGAGTCATCCCGAAAATCAGACTTCTCACAAGAACGTCTGAACGGTTTGGACTACACACTAATATGACCCATATATGGAAAGATTAGACTCTCACAAACCCGATGGTGTTCTGTTTTTTTCTTCTCACAAAAATAAACGTAAGTGAATAGGGCATTTCTACGTCAAAGGTATACGGGAAGTTTTCTTATATCTCTCAGATATAGGACAGACACTTCAAAACATACTTCCTTTTGATACATTTTTTGATTATCTGTTTTTCCACATATGAATTTGTAATTCAAAGCTTTTAAATGGGCTTATAGCAGTAAGGCCAAATTCAATGTTTCATCAAATCAATTTGTATATCTGTCCACTAATTAGGACTAGTAAAGCACCAGTGCACTACTTTTTTTGTTGAAAAAAAAGCACCAAAAATTATGAATTGCCTGTGTTATAGACTGCTATATTGGTCACTAATACAGGATTAGTAAAGGACCAGTGCACTACCATTGTGAAAGAATTATACAAAACGTAAAAAATATATTTTTTCAGAGGGTGTTGCACCTCTACTTTCCGTGTCTATGGTAATGGGGATGATTTACGATGATTGGTGTGTGTGTGCACCCACACATGGCACGAGAGGAACACACACAGTGCTGCCCATTTATATACCTAAAGATATGGGCAATTCCCGAAGTCAAACTCAATTCTGTGTGCTTACACTCCACTCTTGTGGCCAAACCAATACACCACAACCTCCTTTGACATTTACTTGTTCTTTTCTCCCGATAAATTATCCTCTGTAAATATATGAATTATTCAATATAATAGTTAATATAATATACATATAATATGATATGACTCTGTATGACAGGTAAGAGGGAAAGAGACATAAAGAGAGAGGAGAGAGAGTGAAAGTAAGGAAAGGGAGAGAGAGAGAGAGAAGAGAGAGATAAAGAGACAGAGAGAGAGAGAGAGAGCAACAGAGGGAGAGTGAGTATTTTGAATTCCCTTTACCTCACAACCCTTTCAAGTTGCACATTTCACTCCCCATCCCCCAGAAATGGAGCCTGAGATTTTAGGCCAGGGGTACCATAAACCGTCCTCTCAATCTCTCTCTGACTTGTGTGAACTTGCCCAAATTGGTTGCTAGGGCAGTTGCTAGGTAAGTTGTTCGGGGGTGTACACCCTTCTGACCCCCCAAGTCACACACTTTTCTGTCTCCTTCAAGCAGTGGCAGAGAGAGCTGCAAGCTCCTAAACCTCTGCCCTGCCCATCACATCTGGATTCATATCTCTGGACTAGGATGGTGTGTATGGAAGCGTTTTGCTGCCGAAACTCAATTGGAAATGCAAGTGGCCAAATCAAAAATCAATAGCAAGTTTGCAAATCCTTTCCCTAAATGGGTATGCATTTTTGTGGCAAAATTCTAATTGAAATGCAAAAAAAATATCATTTTCATAATTGAGTATGCATAATGTCTGCCAATTTGAAAAATAAATAACAAAGTGTGTTTGATATTTCATTTCCATGGTACTATCCAGTACAATGCTGACATTTAAAAATCAAATGGAAATGCTTAAATTACAAATCATTCCTGGTCTGTGTAAGTTTAGATTTCTGAGTCAAAAAGGAAAACGGCTATTTTTATTTTTGTTTCTGAATTTGAAAAACAACTTGTTTTCCCATTTATTATGTCAAAATTGTACATGGAATAATGGAAAACAAATAACAACAAAAAGTATTTAAAAAATATATTTTTGTGTACACGACCCCTCATATAATATTCACAGGAGTGTGTTTACAGGCTAGGTTGGCAGCACAAAGAAAGGATTAGTCTGTGTGTGACAGGAAGATACAAATACTCATGTTAGCTAAAATGCAGAACTTATTATTGAAGTTAGCATGCCAATAGAACAAACTCAACAACAACTGAATAAAGTTGGCTTGCACTAGCTGGCTAGCTAGCACTGCTACTAGCTGGCTAGCTAGCACTGCTACTAGCTGGCTAGCTAGCACTGCTACTAGCTGGCTAGCTAGCACTACTACTAGCTGGCTAGCTAGCGCTACCACTAGCTGTTTTTAGGCTGTCATGGCAACAACAGCCAGTGTGAAACTTCACAGAAAAAGAAGAACAGCCAGTATGTGTGAGAATTTCATGGGAAGGACATGGGGAGCTAATAGTAGCTAGCTAATATGGCTAATTGGCTATTATATGTATCAAGCTACTGGTAGGTTAGATAGCTAGCCAGTAGCTATCTGGCTAGCTGGCTAAGAAGAGGCACTACTGGCTAACATTACTGGCTAACGTTAGCTATGCTAGCCAACTGGTACTGGCTAGCATAGCTAGCTAGCTACCTTCACAACAAGACACCATCGTGGAACACCTTCTTGTAATTTCACATTTGGAAGGTGGATAACTAACAATTAGCTGGATTACTAGCTTGCATGGTTATTTATTTTCTATCAGATAGCTTGCAAACAATGATACACTAAAGTTACTCTAGAGGGGATCACTAATGGTATGTAGCTATTCAAAAAACAAAGGACTTATCTGAAAGCATTTCATCAGGCTATATAGTGTAACGTCACATGTACAATATAATATTTTGTTTCCTATTTTGGCCAGCTCTCGCACTGTGTGTGTGAGTGTCTCTCTCGCATGTCTGTGTGTCCCCCTGTCTGTTTAGGAGTTCCAGATGTGGCTGCAGGAGAGTAGTGGCAGAGAACACTGCAGGGCATTTTCTCTGAGCAATGATATGAAATGTAGGACATGTACAAGTAAGTATCCCATATCAGATACTACTACTTGGATAGGTAAGAGGCAGAAGTTGCAAACATAGAGGTAGATACTGTGTACAGTATGCTTGCAACTTTAACAGTAGTCAGTCAAGGAACAGCTTTGCTGCTCAAGAAAATATGGTGTCACAGTACTGAAGGGGAAGAGCAGGCAGGTGAACTTCCTATCTCTTGTGGGTATACCCTGATGGTGCCATGACAAACAGTTGAAGTTGGAAGTTTACATACACTTAGGTTGGAGTCATTAAAACTAGTTTTTCAACCACTCCACAAATTTCTTGTTAACAAACTATAGCTTCGGCAAGTCGGTTAGGACATCTACTTTGTGCATGACACAGACTTTTTTTTCCAAAAATTGTTTACAGACAGATTATTTCACTTATAATTCACTGTATCACAATTCCAGTGGGTCAGAAGTTTACATACACTAAATTGACTGTGCCTTTAAACAGCTTGGAAAATTCCAGAAAATGATGTCATGGCTTTAGAAGCTTCTGATAGGCTAATTGACATCATTTGAGTCAATTGGAGGTGTACCTGTGGATGTATTTCAAGGCCTACCTTCAAACTCAGTGCCTCTTTGCTTGATATCATGAGAAAATCAAAAAATCAGCCAAGACCTCAGAAAAACAATTGTAGACCTCCACAAGTCTGGTTCATCCTTGGGAGCAATTTCCAAATGCCTGAAGATATCACGTTCATCTGTATAAACAAAGGTACGCAAGTATAAACACCATGGGACCACGCAGCTGTCATACCACTCAGGAAGGAGATGCGTTCTGTCTCCTAGAGATGAACGTACTTTGGAAAAGTACGAAAAGTGAAAATCAATCCCAGAACAACAGCAAAGGATCTTGTGAAGATGCTGGAGGAAACGGGTACAAAAGTATCTATATCCACAGTAAAACGAGTCCTATATCGACATAACCTGAAAGGTCGCTCAGCAAGAAGCCATTGCTCCAAAAAAAAAAACTACGGTTTGCAACTGCACATGGGGATCGTACTTTTTGGAGAAATGTCCTCTGGTCTGATGAAACAAAAATTGAACTGTTTGGCCATAATGACCATCATTATGTTTGGAGGGAAAAGGGGGAGGCTTGCAAGCCGAAGAACACCATCTAAACCGTGAAGCACGGGTGTGGCAGCATCATGTTGTGGGGGTGCTTTGCTGCAGGAGGGACTGGTGTACGTCACAAAATAGATGGCATCATGAGGAAGTAAAATGATGTGGATATATTGAAGCAACATCTCAAGACATCAGTCAGGAAGTTAAAGCTTGGTCGCAAATGGGTCTTCCAAATGAACAATGACCCCAAGCATACTTCCAAAGTTGTGGAAAAATGGCTTAAGGACAACAAAGTCAAGGTATTGGGCCATCACAAATCCCTGACCTCATTCCTATAGAAAATTTGTGGGCAGAACTGAAAAGCGTGTGCGAGCAAGGAGGCCTGACTCAGTTACACCAGCTCTGTCAGGAGGAATGTGCCAAAATTCACCCAACTTATTGTGGGAAGCTTGTGGAAGGCTACCCGAAACGTTTGACCCAAGTTAAACAATTTAAAGGCAATGCTACCAAATACTAATTGAGTGTATGTAAACTTCTGACCCACTGGGAATGTGATGAAATAAATAAAAGCTGAAAAAAATCATTCTCTCTACTATTATTCTGACATTTCACATTCTTAAAATAAAGTGGTGATCCTAACTGACCTAAGACAGGGAATTTTTACTTGGATTAAATGTCAGGAATTGTGAAAAACTGAGTTTAAATGTATTTGGCTAAGATGTATGTAAACTTCTGACTTCAACTGTATATGACAACCAGCAGTTTTTGTAAAGGCTGTTGGCCAAAGGGTTCCCTCTCACTCCACACACACAGTCACTGTGTCAAAATAAATATACACTGAATTAGGGCTGGGCGATAAATCAATATCAATAATTATCGAGGTAATTACTTTCCTCAATTACGATATAAAAATGTTTATATACATTTTCGATAATGTCGCTGTAGAATAATTAGGTACAGCAGTCCATTTCACCACTGTGACGCAGCAAGAACGCGCGGAGAAGTGACAATATGCACGTGGAGAGGTATACGCCCACTTAAAACCACTTAGCACCTGGGGTGATGGAGTAGCCACTATTAAGCACGGAAAATTAGTGATGTAGGCGAAAACAGTGGCAGTGATAGACATGGAGAAGGAGCAGCTTCCAACCAATAAATTATTGATAAAAAGGGTTCAACTGTTTCAGTTATTTGGAAGTGGTTTGGCTTTTTGAAGTCCGACAAAGAGCAGAGCAATGTTCGGTGCAAATTGTGCCGTAGACAGGTGGCTACCAAGTCTGGTAATACGACAAACCTTTTTCACCATCTGAAGCAAAATCCCTCTTTGGAACATGCAGAAAGTTTGAGTTTGCACCACGGTATTGATAAATGCCCCTCAAGCACCAGCCAATCTAGGGATGTTCGCCCGAAGCAGTCAACACTGACAACATTTTTACGTTTATGCAAAACAGACTGGTGCGAACGTGGTGAAGGCCGCTCAAATTAACAAATGGACCCGACTGCAATGTTTTGGACATCGTCTGCACTTGGCCAATGGTAAGTAACCTTGTCAACTGTGTATATTGAAGTGATTGGTTAGATTAAACTAAATGTGCATTTTATTTCAACAACTGATTAAGTTAAATATTACATTTGTACGTAACTAAAGGGATTATTGTTATTTTAAATTTTTATTAAAATCTCTTGATTTCTCTTAGAGAGAGTAGGTAGAGACAAATGGGTGGATCGAGCAATTGGAGTGTGTAAGAAAGTGGTAGGTGCCTTTTCCTATTGGTGGAAAAAGAAGAGGGACCTGGCAGTTGTTCAAAAAGAACACAACCTACCCCAGGGCAAGTTGGTGACAGAGTCGCCTACAAGGTGGGGATCACGTCAAAAGATGGTGCAAAGAGTAATGGAGCAGGAGAAAGCCATTTCACAGGTCATGTCCAGTGACAAGAAGACCCGGCACTTACCTCCCACCTATACATTACATTACATTACATTTAAGTCATTTAGCAGACGCTCTTATCCAGAGCGACTTACAAAATGGTGCATTCACCTTATGATATCCAGTGGAACAACCACTTTACAATAGTGCATCTAAATCTTTTAAGGGGGGGGGTTAGAAGGATTACTTTATCCTATCCTAGGTATTCCTTAAAGAGGTGGGGTTTCAGGTGTCTCCGGAAGGTGGTGATTGACTCCGCTGTCCTGGCGTCGTGAGGGAGCTTGTTCCACCATTGGGGTGCCAGAGCAGCGAACAGTTTTGACTGGGCTGAGCGGGAACTGTGCTTCCTCAGAGGTAGGGGGGCCAGCAGGCCAGTGGTGGATGAACGCAGTGCCCTTGTTTGGGTGTAGGGCCTGATCAGAGCCTGAAGGTATGGAGGTGCCGTTCCCTTCACAGCTCCGTAGGCAATCACCATGGTCTTGTAGCGGATGCGAGCTTCAACTGGAAGCCAGTGGAGAGAGCGGAGGAGCGGGGTGACGTGAGAGAACTTGGGAAGGTTGAACACCAGACGGGCTGCGGCGTTCTGGATGAGTTGTAGGGGTTTAACATATACAGATATAGATGTTCTTGAGTCCATCAACCAGGCATTGACCCCACTCCTAGTCTTATGTCAGTGTGTCTTACCTGAAGCCAGTACTACACCTGTTCAATACAGAGGTCATGAAACCTGATGATGGTGAAACAGAGCTCACCCAAACCATCAAAACGGTAGTCATGGACTATCTGAATGAGAAATATGATGACCTAGCCACAGATGACCTCCTGGACACAGCATCGTTAGTCGACCCTGGGTTAAAACACATTACATCAAAGAGGAGAAGGTGGGCCACATAAAAGCAAGAGCTGTCTCAGAGATGGTCAGTGACGGAGATGAAAACCCAAGCCCAGCACAGGGAGACGTTGCTGCTGCTGCTTCACCACAAATGCCAGCTAAAAAGAGAAAGTCACTGGGCAGTTTTTTCAAAAAACCATGCTCCACCACCACAGGTCTTACTGAAATCCAGCTGGTAGAAAAGGGACTCAGCTGCTACCTTCAGTCTCCTGATGCTGACGGTGAAACCAATCCACTGGACTGGCGGAAGATCCACCCAAAAAACTTTCCCGAAGTCAGCCACCTGGCAAAGCGCTACCTGTGCATTCCTGCGACCAGCTCCCCCTCAGAGTGTGTTTTTAGCACAGGTGGCAACATAGTGACCTGCCATAGGGCAGCTTTAAAGCCGGAGACAGTAGACAGACTTGTCTTTCTTGCTTGTAACTTGTAAGACAACAACGACTGGCTGATGTTTTGGTCACTTTTGAATGCTGGCGGTGCTTTCACTCTAGTGGTAGCATGAGACGGAGTCTACAACCCACACAAGTGGCTCAGGTAGTGCAGCTCATCCAGGATGGCACATCAATGCGAGCTGTGGCAAGAAGGTTTGCTGTGTCTGTCAGCGTAGTGTCCAGAGCATGGAGGCGCTACCAGGAGACAGGCCAGTACATCAGGAGACGTGGAGGAGGGCAACAACCCAGCAGCAGGACCGCTACCTCCGCCTTTGTGCAAGGAGGAGCACTGCCAGAGCCCTGCAAAATGACCTCCAGCAGGCCACAAATGTGCATGTGTCTGCTCAAACGGTCAGAAACAGACTCCATAAGGGTGGTATGAGGGCCCGACGTCCACAGGTGGGGGTTGTGCTTACAGCCCAACACCGTGCAGGACATTTGGCATTTGCTAGAGAACACCAAGATTGGCAAATTCGCCACTGGCGCCCTGTGCTCTTCACAGATGAAAGCAGGTTCACACTGAGCGCATGTGACAGACGTGACAGAGTCTGGAGACGCCGTGGAGAACGTTCTGCTGCCTGAAACATCCTCCAGCATGACCGGTTTGGCGGTGGGTCAGTCATGGTGTGGGGTGGCATTTCTTTGGGGGGCCGCACAGCCCTCCATGTGCTCGCCTGAGGTAGCCTGACTGCCATTAGGTACCGAGATGAGATCCTCAGACCCCTTGTGAGACCATATGCTGGTGCGGTTGGCCCTGGGTTCCTCCTAATGCAAGACAATGCTAGACCTCATGTGGCTGGAGTGTGTCAGCAGTTCCGGCAAGAGGAAGGAATTGATGCTATGGACTGGCCCGCCCGTTCCCCAGACCTGAATCCAATTGAGCACATCTGGGACATCATGTCTCGCTCCATCCACCAACGCCACGTTGCACCACAGACTGTCCAGGAGTTGGCGGATGCTTTAGTCCAGGTCTGGAAGAAGATCCCTCAGGAGACCATCCACCACCTCATCAGGAGCATGCCCAGGCGTTGTAGGGAGGTCATACAGGCACGTGGAGGCCACACACACTACTGAGCCTCATTTTGACTTGTTTTAAGGACATGACATCAAAGTTGGATCAGCCTGTAGTGTGGTTTTCCACTTTAATTTTGAGTGTGACTCCAAATCCAGACCTCCATGGGTTGATAAATTGGATTTCCATTGATTATTTTTGTGTGATTTTGTTGTCAGCACATTCAACTATGTAAAGAAAAAAGTATTTAATAAGATTATTTCTTTCATTCAGATCTAGGATGTGTTGTTTAAGTGTTCCCTTTATTTTTTTGAGCAGTGTATTTCCTATTTGAGATTCTTCAAGGTAGCCACCATTTGCCTTGATGACAGCCTTGCACACTCTCGGCATTCTCTCAACCAGCTTCATGAGGTAGTCACCTGGAATGCATTTCAATTAAAAGGTGTGCCTTGTTAGAAGTTAATTTGTGGAATTTATTTCCTTCTTAATGCGTTTGAGCCAATCAGTTGTGATTGGTAGGGGTGGTATACAGAAGATAGCCCAATTTGGTGAAAGACCCAGTCGATATTACGTCAAATACAGCTCAAATAAATAAAGAGAAACGACAGTCCATCGTTACTTTAAGACATGAAGGTCAGTCAATCTGGAAAATGTCAAGAACTTAAAAATTTTCTTCAAGTGCAGTCACAAAAAACATCAAGTGCTATGATGAAACTGGCTCTTATGAAGACCGCCACAGGAAAGGAAGACCCAGAGTTACCTCTGCTGCAGAGGATAAGCTCATTAGAGTTACCAGCCTTAGAAATTGCAGCCCAAATAAATGCTTCACAGTGTTCAAGAAACACCCACTGTTCAGAGGAGACTGTGTGAATCAGGCTGTCATAGTCGAATTGCTGCAAATAAACCACTATTAAAGGACACCAATAATAAGAAGAGAGTTGATTGGGACAAGAAACACAAGCAATTGACATTAGTCCAGTGGAAATCTGTCCTTTAGTCTGATGAGTCCTAATTTGAGATTTTTGGTTCCAACTGGCATGTCTTTGTGAGATGTGGAGTAGTTGAACGGATGATCTCCACATGTGTAGTTCCCACCGTGAAGCATGGAAGAGGAGGTGGGATGGTGTAGGGGTGCTTTTCTGGTGACACTGTTGGTGATTTATTTAGAATTCAAGGCACACGTAACCAGCATGGCTACCACAGCATTCTGCAGCAATACGCCATCCTATCTGGTTTGCGCTTATCATTTGTTTTTCAACAGGACGGACAGTGACCCAACACATCTCCAGGCTGTGTACGGGCTATTTGACCAAGAAGGAGAGTGATGGTATTTGGTATTTTATTAGGATCCCCATTAGCTGTTGGAAAAGCAGCAGCTACTCTTCCTGGGGTCCACGCAAAACATTAAACATAATACAGAATGACATGATACAGAACATCAATAGACAAGAACAGCTCAAGGACAGAACTACATAAATGTTTTAAAAAGGAACACGTAGCCTACATATCAATGCATACACTGGGCCAGACTGATTACCAGGACGTGTACTCAAAGCATGCACAGACCAACTGTCATGTGTCTTCACTGACATTTTCAACCTCTCCCTGACCGAGTCTGTAATACCTACATGTTTCAAGCAGACCACCATAGTCCCTGTGCCCAAGGAAGCGAAGGTAACCTGCCTAAATGATTACCGCCCCGTGGCAGTCATGTCGGTAGCCATGAAGTGCTTTGAAAGACTGGTCATGGCACACATCAACAGCATCCTCCTGGACACCCAAGACCCACTCCAATTCGCATATCGCCCCAACAGATCCACAGATGACGCAATCTCAATTTCACTCCATACTGCCCTTTCCCACCTGGACAAAAGGAACACCTATGTGAGAATGCTGTTCATTGACTACAGCTCAGCGTTCAACACCATAGTGCCCACGAAGCTCATCACTAAGCTAAGGACTCTAGGACTAAACACCTCCCTCTGCAACTGGATCCTGGACTTCCTGACGGGCCGCCCCCAGGTGGTAAGAGTAGGCAAGAACACGTCTGCCACGCTGATCCTTAACACTGGGGCCCCTCAGGGGTGTGTACTTAGTCCCCTCCTGTATTCTCTGTTCACCCACGACTGCGTGGCCAAACATGACTCCAACACCATCATTAAGTTTGCTGACAACACAACAGTGGTAGGCCTAATCACCGAGAACGATGAGATGGCCTATAGGGAGGAGGTCAGAGAACTGGCAGTGTGGTGCCAGGACAACAACCTCTCCCTCAATGTGAGCAAGACAAAGGAGCTGATTGTGGACTACAGGAAAAGGCGGGCCGAACAGGCCCCCATTAACATCGACGGGGCTGTAGTGGAGCGGGTCGAGTGTTTCAAGTTCCTTGGTGTCCACATCACCAACGAACTCTCATGGTCCAAACATACCAAGACAGTCGTGACGAGGGCACGACAAAACCTTGTCCCCCTCAGGAGACTGAAAAGATTTGGCATAGGTCCCCAGATCCTCAAAAGATTTTGGCGCTCCGGTACCACTTGCCGTGCCGTAGCAGAGAAAACAGCCCTCTGATTACAATTAAGTGCAGAACGTGCCACTGTGTTCTGCGCTAGCTGCAGCTTAACTAGGTCTTTCCTTGCAGAACTGGACCACACGACTGGACAATAATCAAGATTAGACAAAACTAGAGCCTGCAGAACTTGCTTTTTGGAGTGTGGTGTCAAAAAAGCAGAGCATCTTTTTATTATGGCCAGACCTCTCCCCATCTTTACAAACGTTGAGTCTATATGTTTTGACCAATCTAAAGTAACGCCAAGTAATTTAGTCTCCTCAACTTGTTCAACAGCCACACCATTCATTACCAGATTCAGCTGAGGTCTAGAACTTAAGGAATGATTTGTACGAAATACAATGCTCTTAATTTTAGAGATGTTCAGTACCAGTTTATTACTGGCCACCCATTCCAAAACAGATTGCAACTCTTTGTTAAGGGTTTCAGTGAGTTCATTAGCTGTGGTTGCTGATGCATATATGGTTGAATCATCAGAATACATGGACACACATGCTTTTTTTAATGCCAGTGGCAGGTCATTGGTAAAAATAGAAAAGAGTAGAGGGCCTAGAGAGCGCCCTGAGGCACCACACTTTACATGTTTGACATTAGAGAAGCTTCCATTAAAGAAAACCTTTTGAGTTCTATTAGATAGATAGCTCTGAATCCACGATATGGCAGAGGTTGAAAAGCCACAACAAACGTTTTTCAAAAACAGGTTATGGTCAATAATATCAAAGGCTGCACTGAAATCTAACAGTACAGCTCCCACAATCTTCTTATGATCAATTTCTTTCAACCAATCATCAGTCATGTGTGTCAGTGCAGTACGTGTTGAGTGCCCTTCTCTATAAGCATGCTGAAAGTATGTTGTTCATTTGTTTACAGAGAAATAGCATTGTATTTGGTCAAACACAATTTTTCCCAACAGTTTGCTAAGAGCTGGCAGCAAGCTTATAGGTCTGCTGTTAGAACCATTAAAGGCCGCTTTACCACTCTTGGGTAGCGGAATTACTTTGGGTTCTCTCCAGGCCTGAAGATAAAGACTTTTCTCTAGGCTCAGATTACAAATATGACAGATAGGAGTGGCTATAGAGTCAGCTACCATCCTCAGTAGCTTTCCATCTAAGTTGTTAATGCCAGGAGGTTTGTCATTATTGATCGATAACAACAATTTTTCCACCTCTCCCACACTAACTTTACAAAATTCAATTTTGCAATGGTTTTCTTTCATTATTTGTTTTTTATGCATGAATACAATTGCTCACCGTTCGTTGTTGGCCTTTTCTGCCTAAGTTTGCCCACTTTGCCAATGAAATAATCATAAAAATATTTGGCAACATCAAATGGTTTCATGATTAATAAGCCATCTGATTCGATGAAAGATGGAGTTGAATTTGTTTTTCTGCCCATAATTTCATTTAAATAACTCCAAAGTTTTTTTCCATCATTCTTTATATCATTGATATTGGCTTAATACAGTTTCTTGTTCTTTTTGTCACATAATTTCTCAATTTGCAGTAAGTAAGCCAGTCAGATGTGCAGCCAGACTTATTATCCACTCCTTTTGCCCCATCTCTTTCAACCATACAGTTTTTTAATTCCTCATAAATCCATGGAGCCTTAACAGTTCTAACAGTCAGTTTCTTAACAGGTGCGGCGTGTTTATCAATCATTGGAAGAAGTAATTTCATAAATTCATCAAGTGCAGTGTCTGGATGCTCCTCATTAATCACATCTGACCAACAATTTTTTTTAACATCACCCACATAAGAGTCACAGCAAAATCTTTTGTATGATCTCTTATAAGCTATTTTAGGCCCAGCTGTTGGAACTTTGGCTTTCCTGGATATAGCCACTATATTGTGATCACTGCATCCAATGGGTACAAATACAGCTTTAAAACAAAGTTCTACAGTATTAGTAAAAATGTGATCGATACATGTGGATGATCTTGCTCCTGTAGTGTTTGTAAACACCCTGGTAGGTTGATTAATAACCTGAACCAGATTACAGGCACTGGTTACAGTAAGAAGATTCATCTTGAGCGGACAGCTTGATGCAAACCAGTCAATATTCAGGTCCCCAAGAAAGTAGAACTCTCTGTTTACGTCACATACACTATCAAGCATTTTGCACATATTATTTAGATACTGACTGTTAGCACTTGGTGGCCTATACCAGCACCCCAAAAGAAAAGGCTTTAGATGTGCCAAGTGAACTTGCAACCACAACACTTCAATAACATGGAGTGCTGCATCAGATGACCTGGCCTCCACATTCACTTGACCTTAACCCAATTGGGATGGTTTGTGATGAGTTGGACTGCAGAGGGAATGAAAAGAAGAAAACAAGTGCTCAGCATATGTGGGAACGCCTTCAAGACTGTTGGAAAAGCATTCCAGGTGAAGTTGGTTGAGAGAATCCCGAGAGTGTGCAATGCGGTCATCAAGGCAAACGGTGGTTACTTTGAAGAATCTCAAATCTAAAATGTATTTTGATTTGTTTCACAATTTTTTTGCATACTACATGATTCCATATGTGTTCTTTCATTGTTTTGATGTCTTCACTATTTTTCTACAATGTAGAAAATATAAAAAATAAAGACAAACCCTTGAATGAGTAGGTGTGACTGGTACTGTGTGCCATTCAGAGGGTGAATGGGCAAGACAAAAGATTTTGTGCTTTTGAACAGGTTATTGTAGCAGGCGTCAGACACACTGCGTTGAGTGTGTCAAGAACTTAAAAGCTGCTGTATTTTTCACGCACAACAGTTTCGCACAACAGTGTATTAAGAATGGTCCACCACTCAGAGGACATCCAGCCAACTTGACACAACTGTGGGAAGCATTGGAGTAAACATGGGCCAGCATCCCTGTGGAACGCTTTTGACACCTTGTAGAGTCCATGTCCCGACGAATTGAGGCTGTTCTGAGGGCAAAACGGGGTGCAACTCAATATTAAGAAAGTGAGGCCAATGGTGACTTTAAAACAGTTACAGAGTTTAATGGCTGTGACAGGAGAAAACTGAGGATGGATTAACAACATTGTAGTTACTTCACAATACTAACCTAATTGACTGAGTGAATAGAAAGAAGCCTGTACTGAATACAAAAAATAATAATGTGCAAATATTGTACAAAAAAAAAATAATAATTAGCAAATATTGTACAATCCAGGGGTGCAAAGCTCTTAAAGACTTACCCAGAAAGACTCACAGCTGTAACTGCTGGCATAGGTAACATGTATTGACACAGGGGTGTGAATACTTATGTAAAATCTATATTTTTGTATTTCATTTTCAATACATTTGCAAAAATATGTCATTATGGGGTATTATGTGTAGATTGGTGAGAGAATAAAATCTATTTAATCAGTTTTAAATTCAGGCTGTAACACAACAACATGTCGAATAAGTCAAGGGGTATGAATACTTTCTGAAGGCACTGTAGTACAACTTTGCCTCTTTCGCTCTGATCCAGAAATACTTAAAGAAATTAAGAGTACCGATATTTCTGTCTGAGCATAGCTAGCAAGCCCAGGCAACCTCTTCTGCCTCATGTTACCAAAACCCGGTCCACCGTGTTTGATTGACAGGTCTAACACATCGAAAACGCAAAGGACCAATACATTTTTTTTTTTAAATAGCAAAATGAAGCATTGCGATTGATTTATCTAATTTTAGTGATAATTGGAATTTTTCCAGTCTTAAGTATGTAAAAGCCTTGTCAATTGCTAATTAAGAATAATCTTTATTTTTGTCACAATTCATGCCATCAGAACAAGGAAATGAAATGGCAAACATGAGAAATGATTTATCATTTAAGCATTTACTTTTAATTATACACTTTGCTATTTCTTTTTCAAAGTCCATTGAAAATCATAATGCAATATCTTTTTTTGCATTTCAATTCAAATTTTGTCACAAAATGCATACCCATTTAGGAAAAGGAATTGCAAACATGCTATTGATTTACCATTTGCTTTCCCAATTGAAATGTGTATATTGTTCTTCGTACTTTGTTACTATTGCCTATTGTATGTTGCCTCTGTGTTTGCGGTGTTGTGTAATGTGCAGGTAGCATATACATTCATATAGTCCTTCCCTTGTTAATAGCTTTGTTGCTCTACTTGTGCCATCAGTTATTGTATTGTGTACGGTGTATTCATTACCCCTGTTTTCTGTTCATTACGAACCACTAGTATTCCACGTCCTTTCCACATACATCTCCATGCACAGTTCTACGTTCCTGTGTGTGTGTGAATATAGTTCCCTGTGCGTTGACTCTTGGGCTGCCTTATTTACCTCTAACCGTGGGCGGTGTCAGTGGGTCACAGACCAGCAAACACGTAACCCGTGTTGCGCTCTTTCAGTAAGGAAAGGAAGAGAGAGAGAGCAATAGACTCGGTATTAGAGGTAAGCAAGCATGGTGTCTTTATTTTGTTCCAATTTGACAAACAACAAGCTGGCATTCATGAATACATACTTCTACAAAAGCCATTCTAATGTATTATTTAAAGTACTAGCGACTGTAACAAATGATGCAGAAGTAGTAGTACTGTAATAGTACAGTAGTGTTACTAGTTTAAACTGTATATACTATATACAGTAGATACTATGCTGTATATACCCATAATACTGTATATACTCTATATACTGTTTAGACTAGTATACTGTAGTAGTACTGTAGTAATACTGTTGGATTGAAAAAGGAAAAATAAAAATAATAATATAACAATTCAAATAAAAATATGGCACTCTTTATATATATTATATTGCTTTGTCAATCTTCATCATCATCGTCATAATCATCATCATCGTTGTCATCATCATACAATAAATGTCATATATTTAGTTATCAATGTGTTATATTATTGCTAACATCAACTGTAATTTCAAAGCTATAATAATTGTAATAATAATCAAAATACATATCAGAACATCAGGGGTATTATATTGTTACAGAAAATAACTGTCATAAATTTGGAGTAGAATACAGAGAGGGGGGGGGGGGGTTGTTGCTCTGGACATGCATAAAGGGATATCATTGGAGGAGAAAGGGTAAGCAGGCCCTCTTATTGGAAAAGAGGTGCTTGAGCAGCTGTCACTCAGTCATCATCGGAACACTCACGCAGCCAATCCGTACATACACACGCATTCTGTTCAGTCAAACAAAGTGGATGCGTCCCAAATGGCAACCCATTCCCTATATAGTGCACAACTTTTGACCCGAGCCCTTTGGGCCCTGATGAAAAGTAACGCACTATGTGGGGAATAGGGTGCCATTTGGGACTCAACCAGTATCTAAATAATTACAGATAGTCTTTGACTTTTTTATTTTATATATATATATTTTTTAAAGCTAGACTACTCTACTCCAGTCGTTAAATAGGAGTTGTACATGCCGGTGAATAAACCAATCATAATGATTCGCAGAAAGACCCACTGACCAATCACAAGGCTGATCCTGATCCCTTCCACAATGTCAACAAACGCAAGTTCAAATAAATATGACATTACACATATGACATCACAAAAGTATGACATCATGCAAAAACTGTATAGAGACGGGCGGATGGACACAGACAATTAGACAAAGGCAAGCAGACACAGAGAGACAGAGGTGGACACAGATGGACAAACAAACAAACAAAAGGTAGACTCACCGTGACAGACAATTAGACACACATTCAGAGAACACACAAAGACAGATAGACCGACGGACGGATTTATCATGTCAAAGTCCCTACGAGAGCAGCCAAACTCAGAACAATCTCAACAGATACGGAAGTGATCGATAAACCCTCCAGACAGTCTCTTATACTCTGACATCTGTAGTTGGTTTAAACCTGAAGAATGCAACTGCAAAATAAAATATTGAAAAAGAGTAATATTAACCCACACATAGTACTTATATGTCACATTAATGATAAATAACCTTAGTATAGACAAGAGTGGAGTACGTAACCCTGTTTTCTTTTTTCCCTCCATCTTCCCCTCTCTTTTTATCTTTACCCTCTCTCTCTCCATTTCCCACTCACCCTAGCTCCATCTCTCATTCCCCTCCCTCTCCATCTCTCATCTCTCCTACCCATGCTCTCAATCTCTCACCCCTCTCTCACCCTCCTCCCTCTCTCTCCATCAGCCCCGGCCACTGCAGCAGAGCAGTGCAGTACAGCCCAGCCAGGCCTGTCAGTCTCATAGCCAGCGAATGGCTGACGCAGCATCCTGTCGTTTCACTGGAGCACTGAATTACACACACACACACACACACACACACACACACACACACACACACACACACACTGAGTGAATTACTTCAGTCTCCATTAGACTAACGAGAACCGTTCGTCCTCTGGGGACATGGCGAGATGGAGGAGAGAGAGATGGAGGGGAAGGTGGAGAGAGAGGGGGGGTTGAGACGGGAGAGAGATGGATAGGACAAAAGAGAGAGATGGAGGGGAGCGAGACACATCGACCCGTTGGCACGGAGACAATATTAGTAGTATGCACACACACACACACACCCTCACGCCCACAAAATATAATACTTTACTGCATTCTGATGCTAGAACAAACAACAGTGGGTGTGACTGACGTTCACAAGTGCTTGGCTACATATAGGTGATTGACAGAGGTATGTGGATATATACCGACAAGTGCATACAAACACTATCGCTCTCTCACACACCGAAACACACACACCGAAACACACACACACCGAAACACACAGAGTGGATTGAGAAACGTGCACGGAGTTCAGCGATGAAGTTCAGCGATGAACAAGATAGACATGTGTGACATATAACATGACTACATGTCTATCTTGTTGATCGCTGAACTTGTGAGTATTGGTCCTCCGTGCACGTTTTTCAATCCACTCTGTGTGTGTGTGTGTGTGTGTGTGTGTGTGTGTTGGTGTGTGAGAGAGCGATAGTGTGTGTATATGAACTTTGTATGCACTTGTCTGTTTATATCCATGTAGTGCAACACACACACACAGTCTAATTGTTTTTATCCAGTATAGTTATTTTCTAAACCAGCACACAGAGATTTACATGGCTCCAGATTCCTATAATAATTGATCAGAGGTTTTAGGTTTGGACCCACCCAGACTACATCCCAAATCCCACCCTATTCCATGTACTACTTTCGACCAGAGCTTAGTAGTGCACTTATGTAGGGATTAGGGTGTAATTTGAGATGCAAAAAAAGACGCTACACAGACACAGATTGTATTTCTGAATCCCACCCTTTTCCATATGGAGTGCACTACTTTCAACCAGAGCTTAGTAGTGCACTATATAGGGAATAGGGTGTCATTTGAGACACAGGAGAAGACACTACACAGATAGAACAGGAGATCACCTAACCAATACAGTCAGAGAGAAAGAAAGAAGGATAGAAGAACGGGGGGGAAGGACATATATACGAGATAGACGAACGACAAGTGAACGGATACATTGTTAGACAGTGAAACAGTGTTCATAATAGCTGTTTTAAATAAAGATCATTAAAAATAAGCAGATAGCGAGATTTGTATCAACTGGAAAATAATAAAGTGAAGTAAAAAAAATAAGAGTGATGTGGAACAGAGGTTCAGTCATACCACACTTCCACACACACACACACACACACACACACACACACACACACACACACACACACACACACACACACATGCCCACGGATGCATGCATGCATACACGCACACACACACATACACACAGTCTTCAGAGGTATTGTAATGACACACCTTTGAAATGTTCACCTTTTCACAGCCTTCATCAATGACCACCTCCTTCCATAATAAATTTGATGCTGATAAATTGTCAGCTTATGGACGTGTTTTAGGCAGCCAAACATCTGCAATGGAAACAAACAAAAAACACACAGAAAATATGATTTGTGATACAGTAAATGTGATTTTGTGGGGGAAAGGAATCCACTGTTTGACCTTCGTCGAGTTAAATTGCAAGCCTTAAACAAATTATATCACATGAAGAATTGTAGGAAACTATGGAAGGACAAGGTCTTCATCATCTCTTTCTTTCTCTCCTCAGAGGTCAGTGCAGCGCTCCTGCTTGCTGTAATGGTCGAACTGGCTCTTCCAGTGCATCATGTAGGAGGACCAACGATGGAACTCCACCTTCCACTGACGCTCCGCCTCATCTATGTTATCTGGGGAGGAGGAGAGAGAGAGAGAGAGAGAGAGAGAGAGAGAGATTACCACAAGTGAAAGACAGCGTCACCACTGTCACATACAGATGGAATCACACAATATCAGACATAATCCGAAAGGAACCCGAGAGACAGTAGGGGAAGACCCAGGAAGCAACATCATCCCTGTTTATCTGACCAGGGGTCATAGGTCATAGATCAGGAAACTAACCAGGCATGTTTCACACAAACCTCTAACAGTAAAACACAGTGGCTTTTTGGGTTTGGAACATTTCCAATGAAAAGTTGGCATTATACTCATGTTTGGGTTTTTGGTATACAAAGATGGATCACACACACAGTGAATCAAGTGGCTATTGACATATGTTCTGTTTCTCACAGCAAAGGCCTTCTGGGAATACTGACAAAGGAAGAGGGAAAGAAGGAGGGATGAAACAGAAGTGTTGTACATAAAAACATTTTTTTTTAATATGCAAAATAAAAGGATAAGAAAGTAGAGAGAAAGGGAGTTTTAGAGGCTTCTCACTGCGCCAGCCAAGATTGAGAATGATTTAAAATACCTGTTTTGTATGAAATAAATAAATAAATATATATATATATATATAAATAAAAGAAGTTGTGAGATAAAATGATATCAGCAAAAAGATACGGGAATTCAGATTGAAAGGAGAGTGGATGGTGAAGTCAAAAATAGAAAAAAGGTCTAAGTTTGGAGAGAACAGAAAAAGCACAAGGCCCCAGAATGAGCTAAATAAGGCCTGGACAGCAGTGATGTCATAGAAGAGAAATAGAACTAGAGATGGAGTGGAAGGACCAGAGGGATTCCGTGATTCCCTTCATCCTGCTAACCTTTCTGGCTAAATCTAACATTTTCTGATCTGATTCTATTTATTGTCAATTAGACTTTATTGTACACATTCACAGCTTAAAGCTGAATTGCAGTAAAAAGGCAAAATTAGAAAAGGTGATAAAAGTTAGTTCAAGAAGAAAAAAGTATGGAGAGTGAAGTCTTGACAGGTCCGGATGGTGCCTGCTCTTCTTGGTGAAGGCCTCTATTCTTCTTGTAGTTGAGTTGAATGGTACTAGGGAGGGAAAGGTTTTATAATGGTGATGGTGGTGCTGGAGTTGACTAGCCGGTCCTGACGTTCTCAATTCGCAGCTCTCTGTGGCAACTGGACGACTCCTCCACTAGCAATGTGTAGCACCCACTTGGGTGATGCTTCTTCTGCTGCCGAAAGAGCTCACCACACATCAGTCCAGTGTATAAAGTCACCCTCACTAAGAGGGAGCCTTCTGCCATCTCCACACTTCAGTCCTCTCACTTTGGGTGGTTGAAAATAGAAGCCGGGTGCTGAATGATTTTATACAAGGTGAAGCTTACTGTATGGCTGCCGCCTTGAGAGCTCCGACCCAACTTAGCTATTTTGTGACTATTTGGGCGTTTATCGTTACTTTTTTTGCACTAAATGTATCCGCTATCATTTCATATTGATCGACAAAAACATTTGAACATCAGATCGGAAGTTACTAACCTCAATTTCGGCTTCAACTTTGACTCATCCGACCTGGGCTCTTTATGTCCCTCCGATCCAATCTTCGGGCTACCCAAGAGGAAACACCAGCGAAAAAGAGGCAAGAGATCGGGCGTCCTGCTGAGACTAAGGCAAAAGGAAAACTGGCCACCACTTCCCTCCATTCTATTGGCCACTTAATAATAAGATGACATCCGATCGTGGATTTGCTATCAACGGGACTCTCGAAAATGCAATATTCTCTGTTTTTCTGAAACATGGCTTTCGGACAAGATACCCCGCATGGCTATCCAACTCGATGGATTCTCTATTCTTCGAGCAGACAGGTCATTGGATTCAGGGAAATCCAGAGGGGGAGGGGTATGTCTCTTCATCAACAACAGATGGTGTGCAGACTCTAGTGCAGTGGAAGTTTCAACCTATTGTTCACCCATCTTGGTATACCTGATGGTCAAATGCCGACCATTCTACCTCGTAAGAGAGTTATCTGTTATCGTGACTGATGTACATATTCCACCTCAGGACAACAACAACAACAAGCTGGCACTTAATAAACTGTACGAGGCTATAAACAAGCAGGAAACAATGCACCCGGAGGCTGCTAATTCTTGTTGCCTGCGATTTTTGTTCCACGTCAATGCATTTTATGCACGTGAACTCAATGCATTTTATGCACGCTTCGACAAAAACAACACCAATCCGTGCACGAGGGTCCCCGCCGTCCCAGAGGACTGGGCGATTTCGCTCTCCGAGGCTGACGTGAGTAAGGTTTCTGATTCTGATCAACACTTGCAAGGCTGCAGGGCCGAAAGAGATTCCAGGACGAATTCTCAGAGCATGCACAGACCACCTGGTAGGCACCTTCACGTTTATTTTCGACCTCTCCTTGTCCCAGCCTGTAATCCCCACGTCTCAAGCTGACCACCATCATTCCTGTTCCCAAGAACTCTAAGGCTACCTGCGATGCAATCTCAATTGAACTTCACACTGCCCTCTACCACCTGGACAAGAGGAATACCTATGTGAGACTGCTGTTCATCGACTACAGATCAGAGTTCAACACCATAGTGCCCTCCAAGCTCGGGACCCTGGGACTGAACACCTCCCTCTGCAACTGGACCCTGGACTTCCTGACGGGCTGACCACTGGTCACTATTACTCCTGTTTACAAGCATATATTACCATTAGTATATTACCATATGTATTTATATATTCCTGCCACCAGACACTTTTTAACTCTGATACATGTATATCCTACTCCCAGTCACTTTTTATGACTTTTTATATATAAACCCACCTCAGCTACTCACATTGAATAAGGTACTGACACTGACCTGTATATACAGTGTATTCGGAAAGTATTCAGACACATTCCATTTTTCCACATTTTGTTATGTTACAGCCTTATTCTAATATTGATTAAATCATTTTTTTCCCCTCATCAATCTACACACAATACCCCATAATGACAAAGCGAAAACAGGTTTTTATAAATAAATAAGTAACTGAACTACCTTATGTACATAAGTATTCAGACGCTTTGCTATGAGACTCGACATTGAGCTCAGGTGCATCCTGTTTCCATTGGTTATCCTTGAGATGTTCCTACAACGTTATTGGAGTCCACCTGTGTAAATTAAATTGATTGGACATGATTTGGAAAGGCGCACACCTGTCTGTATAAGGTCCCAAAGTTGACAGTGCATGTCAGAGCAAAAACCAAGCCATGAAGTCGAAGGATTTGTCCGTAGAGCTCCGAGACAGGATTGTGTCTAGGCAGAGATCTAGTGAAGGGTACCAAAAAATGTATGCAGCATCGAAGGTCCCCAAGAACATAGTGGCTTCCATCATTCTTAAATGGAAGAAGTTTGGAACCACCAAGACTCTTTCTAGAGCTGGCCGCCCGGACAAACTGAGCAATCAGGGGAGAAGGGCCTTGGTCAGGGAGGTGATCAAGAAGCTCATGGTCACTCTGACAGAGCTCCAGAGTTCCTCTGTGGAGATGGGAGAACTTTCCAGAAGGACAACCATCTCTGCAGCACTCCACCAATCAGGCCTTTATGGTAGAGTGGCCAGACGGAAGCCACTCCTCAGTAAAAGACACATGACAACCTGCTTGGAGTTTGCCAAAAGGCACTTAAAGACTCTCAGACCATGAGAAACGAGATTCTCTGGTCTGATGAAATCAAGATTGAACTCTTTGGCCTGAATGTCAAGTGTCACATCTGGAGGAAACCTGGCACAATCCCTACGGTGAAGCATGGTGGTGCCAGCATTATGCTGTGGGGATGTTTTTCAGAGGCAGAGACTGAGAGTCAGGATCAATGGTAAGATGAACGGAGCAAATTACAGAGAGATCCTTGATAAAAACCTGCTGCAGAGCGCTCAGGACATCAGACTGGGGCGAAGGTTCACCTTCCAACAGGACAATGACTCTAAGCACACAGCCAAGACGACGCAGGAGTGGCTTCGGGACAAGTCTCTGAATGTCCTTGAGTGGCTCAGCCAGAGCCTGGACTTGAACCCGATCAAACATCTCTGGAGAGACCTGAAAATAGCTGTGCAGCGATGCTCCCCATCCAACCTGACAGAGCTTGAGAGGATCTGCAGAGAAGAATGGGAGAAACTCCCCAAATACAGGTGTGCCAAGCTTGTAGCGTCATACCCAAGAAGACTCAAGGCTGTAATTGCTGCCAAAGGTGCTTCAACAAAGTACTGAGTAAAGGGTCTGAATACTTATTTAAATGTGATATATCAGTTTTTATTTGAAATAAAATTGCTACATTTACTAAAAACCTGTTTTTGCTTTGTCGTTATGGGGTATTGTGTGTAGATTGATGAAGAAAAAAACTATTTAATACAATTTAGAATAAGGCTAACGTAACAAAATGTGGAAAAAGTCAAGGGGTCTGAATACATTCCGAATGCACTGTACTTGCATTCTCTTGCTCCTTTAACTCACATCGTATTTCTTGTGTGGTTTTATTTACATTTTTTATTCTATTTTCTATTATTATCTATATTATTATTATCACTGCATTGTTGGGAATGAGCTTTCAAGGTAAGAATTTCACTGTACTGTTTTACACCTGTTGTATCATTTGCACGTGGTAAATAAACATTGAAACTTCTTGAAAGCATCTTTTGAATGCAGTAGACAGTTAGCTATAGCTAGCTAACTAGCTAGTTTAGCAAACTAAACAAATCGATCTGACATCAATTCTGCCACTCTGTTGGTCAAGGCAACTAGATACTGTATATTAGATAAAAATGTAACGCGCTATCAAACACACCCCAAACAACAACAACACGTAAATCAACTAAATATGCACAATGTTTCTACAGAAGCTCTCAGATAACTCCGCCATTACGGCGCCATGGCTACGGGCCCATGGGCTATGGTCAAAAGTAAAGCACTATATAAGGAATAGGGTGCCATTTGGGAAGCAACAGTCCTATCCTTCTTCATCCAATCTGACCCGGGGTCAGTTTAGCAGGGAAGTGTTGTAGCTACTGTAGTGTGTGCTATGCGCTTTACTGACCATGCACAACTTTCCATTGCAAAACCAAACAAACCACACCATCTCTCTCTCTTTCTCTCAGTTATTTTTTAAAGTTCTGTCGGTTGATTGAGCCGTTTTCCCTGTAAAAGACTAAGCCGCAGCTAGCTCTCTCTGAATATTTCCATCCATTAACCCTCTGTATAAATCATTTAATGACCAAATAATGAGTTTAATAATGAATCTCCTTTACCAATAATTGTGATTACAATAACCATATTTGGTTGTAAAATCTAAGCTGAGGGAAGAATATGAGAAAATGATGTTGACAGTATGTTTGTACTGTCATGAGCATTGCTTTGATGTCCTTAATGTGCTGTTAGAGGTCCAGATTGTGTCATTGTAGTGTGTGTGTGTGTGTGTGTGTGTGTGTGTGTGTGTGTGTGTGTGTGTGTGTGTGTGTGTGTGTGTGTGTAACCCTATTACCGGTGATGTTGAGGAGGCGTGGCAGGAAGCGGTTCCAGAATGCACACAGCTGATTCCGCAGGCCCTTGTGGATCTTCAGGGATTCCGTGTTCAGACCCACGTGTTTTTGTTCACTGTTGGTGAACTGGGGCCACTTCCGCCTGCTATCCACACTGCCATCAAAGTTGATATTGGGGTTACTGGAGAGAGAGAGAGAGGTGGGAGAGAGAGAATAGATTTAATTAGGGTTGGACATCTTTCAGTGTGCTTCGATAGACACACACACACACCAACCCATACCCTTTCACAACTCCCCATTTTCTCAACTCCCTCCACCCCTGTCTTACCCGGTGCGTGCGAAGTTGGCCCAGTATCTCATCATGCGTCGGCTCAGTTTCTCCTCCTCGGCTGTGTAGTTGAGTCTCTTCTCCAGCGGCATGCCGAACACAAACTCTATCTCGTAACCATGGATAACGCCCATCCACTCAGGCCACGCCAGGTTAGACGCACGGTGGTCAAACAGGTACAGGTACACTCCACCTAGAGAGTTTGGAACAGAGCATAGAATGAAATAGAACATGCATCCCCACTCTAGTGTTGTATATATATCTCAAACAGGTGCACTCCGCCTGGGAACATCAGTAGGATAGGAGAGACATTGACATGGAATATTGACACAGGACTTTGAGTTAGACTTTTTGTTTGAACTACTTCAAACTTGAGTTATTCCTTTTTAACACCTAGCGGAGCAAAAGGGCCTTAAGAACCAACCATTGTATGACATGAAGTAACATCTTTGAAAAACATTCAGGAACCATTCTTACCTTGTGAGTTCCCATCCTTCGTCGTGGCCCCTGCGTTGCCCGCTTGTTGCCCGTTGTTGGCACCCTGGTTAGAGTGAAACTGGGCATAGCTCCTGGCGAAGTGCTGCAGGGGGCAGATGACGTTGTGGTCTCCGACCACATCGTCCAGGGCATCGCGGTTCTTTACCCCGTTGTTCTCATCGAACCAGTCAGTATACTGCAACACAATACAACTGTATTAATCCATCATATTTATTATAAACAATCACTTGTACATCCACGGTTGTAACAAAATACTGTAACACAATACATAGTCAGACATTAGAAGTTACCCGATTGCCCTCCAGGGGGCAAGTAAACTGAACCGTCAGGCAAGTGGAGTGTGCTCTGTGCTGTGGTTGCCCTGATTGATACAACTTTATTAGTCCATGTCCATGTCATGTTATTGGTCCAGTCCATGTCACAGCAAACAACTAAAATCTGTCTTCTAGCAATGCCATATCAATTCCTCTTTTCTTTCCAGCACGTGGCTCAACCGGGATTCGAACTGGCCACCTTTCGGCTACAGGTCCACCTCCTTAACCGGTTGGGCTACTTACCTGCAGAACCACAGCCTCCTGGCCGATCTCATTGGCATGCGGAACGCTCAGTTTCACGCTTTCCAGGAAGTCCTCGCGCGAGATCAGTGACTCATTGTCCTATGGGGAGTCAATGGAAGGTTTGTGTGAAATTGTATCAGTGTCAGTGGAACACACACACACACACAGGCATGAACGTACAAACACATACACACACGCTACCAATGCACACACAGAGAAACACACACAGGCACGCACACACACACACAAATGCACATATGTAGCCGCTCCTCCCTGCACCCCCCCAACACACTCCATCCCCCTCCCTCCTCACGTACCTTGCTGAAGCCGGGGGCTCCATAGAGGAGGAAGAAGGACCCCTCGTCCTGGTTGACCCCCAGCAGGATTTGGGTGTCCTTGAAGTTGCCTGAGCTGAGCATGGCCTCGGGGTTGTCCGGAAGGACCACGCCGTCGATGACGGGCACAAAGGAGAAACGGAAGATGGCAGACCATGGCATGACCTGAGAAGACAAAACAAAATGTATTTATTTCAGCTTAATTTAACCAGGTAAATAATTGAAAACACATTCCTTACATTACATGTAAATGCATATGTTAAATGTGAACGTAAAACATAAATGTAAACCGAAGTGCTATGGGAATGAAACGCTATGGAAATGCACAGTTAAATGTACAACATGTCAAACGTAACTATAAAAGTAAACCTAAATGTAAAACTTAAACCTAAACATAAATGTAATAAATGAATGTACCTGCCACTCCTGGTCAATGAGCTCCTGCGGGGGCTTGTTGCGAAGACAGTCCACCAGCTCCGTATCGTTACCCCCAGAGGGGCAGCCGACGAGCTTCCCCAACATGACGGCCCTCCGGTGGGCTTCAGCTGGCGTAACAGTGGCCCAGGGGCAGTTGGGGGCTCCACTCTGGAGTATGGCTCGGGTGAAGGTGGGTCGACTGTCGGGAGACAGGAGGTGCATCCCAACAGAGACTGCTCCGGCACTCTCCCCAAAGATGGTCACCTACGAGTAGTAGTAGTTAATAACAATAATATTGAATTGATAGAGCGCACAAGCTTGCTGACACACACATTTCCTCTTTATTATCATTACCTGTTTGGGGTTGCCCCCGAAGAAGTGGATGTTATCCTGGACCCACTGGAGGGCCATGCGTTGGTCTAAGAGCCCCACGTTCCCAGGGGCCTCTGAGGAGCCGTGGAGAGCCAGGAACCCAAAGGCCCCGATACGGTAGTTCATGGAAACCACCACCACCTTCTCTGAGTGAGCCAGGTAGCGCCCGTCGTACACGTCCAGGGACGATGATCCGCTGTAGAACAATAGAATACAATACAACTTTATTGTCCATATGTTACAGCGAACAATGAAAATGCGTTTCCTGCTCAATACCCCCAGATAGCACCTTCATGCATACATACAAACTTGAAAGGAGCACAGGGTCCTAGCCGCAGTGCAGCATCCCTGGATGGAGAGCATGTTGTACCGCTAAGTGCTTGTGAAATGCTGCTGGGATGTGAAAGCCTTTCACTTTTCAGATCAATTCCCTCCTTTCTTCCAGCGCCCTGCCTGCATTTCGAACTGGTAACCTTTCGGCTACAGGTCAAGCTCCTTAGCCCACTGGACTACCTACCTGTAGAACCCTCCTCCGTAGATCCATACCATCACGGTGAGGTTGTGAGGTCTGGTGGAGGTGGGGACCCAGACATTGAGGTAGAGGCAGTCCTCGCTCATCTCCCTGTTGGAATGAAATCAAACGTTATTTTGTAAACATCTAGCTATCACCTGGTATAACGAAACTTAATTTCAAATGAAATCAAACTTTATTTAACCCTTCTGTGGTGTTCGGGTCTGTGTGACCCATTTTCAATGTTTACTAAACCTGAGACATTAACACATTTTCATTGAGTGCACACTGTGCACCCCCCTACACATGTATATTACATATGTGGTGTTTGGGTCCACTGGACCCGAGGGGAATAAAAGTGTGGAAAAGTGTGTGTGTAGGTGAAAACAAGTAAAAATGAAACAAAAAGGTTTGCTGTGTGCCTTCACTCTGTCTTCCTCCTCCCTGGGGCCTGCTGTTTCAACATAGCACTAATAACCTGTCTGCCTCCCTGCCTGTCTCCCTGTCTCCTGCTTTTCTTGGACTCTTTACCCTTTGTAGTGTGTGCAACTACACAATGCCAAAGAAAGGCAAAAATGTGGTACTCATGAGTATGGGAGAATGGGAGAATCTGTGGCCAGGAACATCAAAAACCAAAAATCCTAATGGATTACAATGCCACAAAAGGAGGGGTGGAGGATTTAGACAAGCTGGTGACTGGCTACAGCTGCAAAAGAAGACCCCTACGCTGGCCACTTACGATATTCTTCAACATCTTGTACATCTTGGCGTACAACGCGTTTGTCATCTGGACGGCGTTGAACCCAGATTGGAACAGAGGGAAGCTCCAGAGGAGACGGATCTTTCTCGAGGAAGGCATTAGTAAGACCTCAATTCCAGAGGGGGCAACATATCCCAAGGACCCCAGCTTCTGCAGCCACTGTGAGGATTCAGGAGGAGGATGGTGGTGCCCCATCCGCCCGACCCACAGTACCAACAACTCCAATACCGGAAGTATGTGTGAGTGATGTTGTGGCATGTGTGAGTGTCTGACTCTCCTACCTTGGCCTGCTGTAACTATACATGTGAGTGAGTGAGATGTTAGCAAAATTCTTGAACTAAGTGTTTTCATTATTCTAGATTGCAGCCGGTAGCAACAAGAAGAAGCGCTGCAATGTGTGTGGACCCAAGACGGACAGGAAGACGCAGTACACATGCATCAAGTGCAAGAAATACATTTGCAACACACACACGTTAAAACTCTGTCCCTCATGTGGTGTGTAGACCGGCCTTAATTTGTGTTCAATGGGGCTCATTTATCATTTCCATACAATAATGTATGTAAAATGTGTCTTTCCAATTTGTTCAGTTCAAAGCAATAAACATCAATAGGGATGAAAACCTTGTTTCATTTATATTTGTTCAAGATAAACATGATTTATTCCACCCATGTCATTATTCCACCCATAGCGTTTTTATTGATAAATGTGATTTAGCAGAGGTAAATGGCAAATATTAACCATGTATGCTCTCTATATTGCTTGTAATTGATATAAGTCAACATCTAAGTATTTGTACGTAAATTGTTCTGACTGTATTGTTTTAAAAACCCAATAATGTTGTGGGTCCATCAGACCCGCAAACAATGGGTGAATAACAAAAACATGAACACCCCACAAGAGTTAAAGTGCATTTAAAATCGCAAACAGACTTTAAAGTAAAATAAGGAAATTAAGTAAAAGCAAACAAGTAGCAATAAAATAGATTAATAATACAAAATTGAAGTAAAATGTATCCCAAATGGCACCCTATTCCCTACATAGTGCATTACTTTCAACCAGAGTCCAATTAGCCCTGAGAGGGGGACACTATGAAGCAAGCTAGATCTAGTCAGGTTTTTATGAAGCTAGCCAGCTTCAGTTAGTGTCACATTAAAGATCAGGCTATATCCGTACTACGAAGGTGGATATTGACGGCGCAACCCACTTCTTACTTGAGCCTGCTCGAGCTAGGTTTGTAACTGTGCGTTCATGTCGCAGTTGGCTAATCGAAAGCCCAACTCTTCAACTGAGACAATGCTGAAACATCAATCCACGGGCGAGTGAGGGACACATTTTCATTTGTGCCAAAATCAAAATGAAAGAAAAGGTATTTTGCAGGCTACGGTGTGAAATAGACTTTTATAAGTGCTGTCTTTCTGTTATTACCTATTGTTAAGGCCATATTTGGTGTGCTTATCAATACACAAGCATCTTTTTCCCCCCCCTACTATACATTTACTGTATTAAGTCATGCGTGACGTTTCAAATGCATTCTGTCATTACTAAACGTGCAATGTGATACATTCCAATTTTTTACACACAATTTTTTTTGGATGAATACAATATTGAATCAGTCATCTTTCTCAAATGAAGGGGATGAAGATGCAATCTTTGCGAGAGGGAGGGAATCTGATTTCATTGGTCCTCAATTCGTGGCTCAGTTACTTAATTCGGGATAAATTAAGTTAGCCCTGAGTTAGCCCGCCCCGGAGCAGGTTAGTTCAGAAGGATTTGTTGCCATTGAAAAATACCTTGCTAAAAGGTGAGTCACTTTCGTGGTACGGGTTATCCTAAATTAAACTCAGAGTTGACTAAAGTTACCTTGCTAACTCCTCAAACCTGATTTGTAGTATACTCCTCTGGTCAAAAGTAGTGCACTAAATAGGGAATAGAGCGCAATTTGGAACCCAAACAAAGGTTGTCCAAAACAATAGACCTCTTAAGAGTTTCGCTTCTCATAAACCTGGAAAATGTAAATGTAAAAGAAATGTAAACCTGTTGGGGTTCCACATCTCGGTTCCCTGGAACCCCGGGAAAGAGGTGTCAACGAACTGGTAGCAGGCGTTGGGGTAGGAGCTAGCTTCGAACAAGTCTGACCATGGCTTCTTGGGCTCCGCCTTTCGGAAGCGCTTCTTGCCCAGTGGGGGCTCCGCGAATGGGATTCCGAGGAAAGCGGTCACGTGACTCCGGTCTGGTGTCGGTAGGCGGACGCCGCGGACACGTCCTGCCCGCATGGTGACGATGAGTTCCGGAGAGTCACTCTGGGAAGAAGAAGAGGAGGCGAGGAGAGAGAGGAGGAAGAAGGGGAGGAGGAAGACGAGGGAGGTATGCATGGCGCTGTTGTTGTTGTTTGCTGATTGTTTACTTCTTGGTTCTGATGTTAGGTAGTCGGAGGTGTGTGGTCTCTGTTCTGTCTGGAGTCCCTCAGATCTGTAGGAGAGAGGAGCAGAGGGAGGGGGGAGCGAGAGAGAGGAAACGTGATTAGGAGAAAGAGAGTGACAGAGAACAGATGACACAAAGGAGAGAGGGAGATAGAGAGAGAGAGAAAAAGGGATATAAATACAAGCAGATATATATGGAGAAAGAAAGGGAGTTGCGTGTTGGAAAGAGGGAGAGCTTGGGAAAAAAAACAGTGGGGCTTGATAGTATTTACTAAGCAGGTATTTACTAAGCAGGTATTTACTAAGCAGGTAATTACTAAGTAGGTATTTACTAAGCAGGTATTTACTAAGCAACGGCGTGAGGTCGGGTTTAGAGAAAGAGGACTAGAGGCGATGGAAAGGAAAGAACTTAAGCAATATTAAATATTGAAGGAAACTCTACACCACAAAGCACCCTATAGTCGTAGGAATCTAATTAATCAAACCAACTGTGCTGATATGACTGTAAGGATCTCTAAAATGCACACACACACGCAGCCATGCAAGCGCTAACATGCACTCACGCACACACAAACCTGTGAGGTTGTAAGTTGTTGTTTTTGTTTTGGCGATGCATGGTTGCCATAGCGATGGGATTAGTTTGGGAGTCACAGTCGGGGATAGGGGTACATGACTTTCACTGCAGCTGTGTGTGTGTGTGTGTGTGTGTGTGTGTGTGTGTGTGTGTGTGTGTGTGTGTGTGTGTGTGTGTGTGTGGTGTGTGTGTGTGTGTGTGTGTGTGTGTGTACTATTTCGGTTCTCTTTCTCTTCGCTGTATGTTGTTCTATTTTTGTTGGTGTCACCTCTCTCCCGATCCCCTCACACACACACACACACACACACACACACACACACACACACGAACGCATGCACGCACGCACACACGAACGCATGCACGCACGCACACACGAATGTACGCACACACACACACACACACACACACATGCATGTACGCACGCACACATGAATGCACGCACACACACACACACACACACACACACACACACACACACACACACACACACACACACACACACACACACACACACACACACACACACTGCATCCTCTTCTCATGCAGGCCAACTGTACGCTTATATGGCATCATCACATACAGTCAGGTCCAAAATGATTGGCACCCTTGATAAAGACAAGCAAAAAAAGACTGTATAAAGTAAATAATACAAATACTGAGCTATATTGTGCGCTCAAAACATTGGGAAATTATATACTTTTTACTAATACAATTAATCAGAGAAATAGATTTTGTTTAACTAAGAAAAATGATATACACTATCGTTCAAAAGTTTGGGGTCACTTAGAAATGTCCTTGTTTTTTGAAAGACAAGCACATTTTTTGTCCATTAAAATAACATCAAATTGATCAGAAATACAGTGTAGACATTGTTAATGTTGCAAATGACTATTGTAGCTGGAAACGCCAGATTTTTTATGGAATATCTACATAGGCGTACAGAGGCCCATTATCAGCAACCATCACTCCTGTGTTCCAATGGCTCGTTGTGTTAGCTAATCATAGTTTATCATTTTAAAAGGCTAATTAATCATTAGAAAACCCTTTTGCAATTATGTTAGCACAGCTGAAAACTGTTGTTCTGATTAAAGAAGCAATAAAACTGGCCTTCTTTAGACTAGTTGAGTATCTGGAGCATCAGCATTTGTGGGTTTGATTACAGGCTCAAAATGGCCAGAAACAAATCATTTTCTTCTGGAACTCGTCAGTATATTCTTGTTCTGAGAATTGAAGGCTATTCCATGCGAGAAATTGCCAAGAAACTGAAGATCTCGTACAACACTGTGTACTACTCCCTTCACAGAACTGCGCAAACTGGCTCTAACCAGAATAGAAAGAGGAGTGGGAGGCCCCGGTGCACAACTGAGCAAGAGGACAAGTACATTCAAGTGTCTAGTTTGAGAAACAGACGCCTCACAAGTCCTCAACTGGCAGCTTCATTAAATAGTACCTGCAAAACACCAGTCTCAACGTCAACAGTGAAGAGGCGACTCCGGGATGCTGGCCTTCTAGGCAGAGTTCCTCTGTTCAGTGTCTGTGTTCTTTTGCCCATCTTAATCTTTTCATTTTATTGGCCAGTCTGAGATATGGCTTTTTCTTTGCAACTCTGCCTAGAAGGCCAGCATCCCGGAGTCGCCTCTTCACTGTTGACAATTTTATGTTATTTAATGGACGAAAAATGAGCTTTTCTTTCAAAAACAAGGACATTTCTAAGTCACCCCAAACTTTTGAACAGTAGTGTATATTACAAAAAAATTATTGCCACCCCTGCTTTCAATAATCTAGCACCCTCTCATTGTGAGGATGACTTTTTCCTAAGACTTTTATGAGGTTGGAGAACACGTTGGGAGGGATCTTAGACCATTCCTCCATACAGAATCTTTCCAAACCACAGGTTTTCAATGGGGTTCAAGTCTGGAGACTGAGATGGCCATTGCAAAATGTAGATTTTTGTGACCAATTAACCATTTCTTTGTGAATTTTGATTAGTACTTGTTTCTTTCTCTAAAATGTCCAGGTACTTTAACAAGGACCCCAGGATCAGTGGAAGCAAATTAGCCCCATAACATCAAAGATCCACCACTATATTTTACGGTAGGTATGAGGTACTTTTCGGCTTATGCTTTTGTTTTCCAACGCCAAACCCACCACTAGTGTGCATGGCCAAAAAGCTCTATTTTCATGTCATATGACCATATCACTGGTTACAATCCAAAGGCCAATGCAGTTTATCAACTGCCTGCCTGCCAATGGCAGAGATGAAAAGACAGGAAAGGACCCACTCCCCTACCCCACCACGTTCAGGAATTTAAAAACGACACTCCCTATCGCCACTAAATGGCGGGACATTGGAAATAATAAATTTCAAGGGACTCCCGCCAACCTGCAACGAACAGAGCTGGGACTTTATGACTTACAAGAAGACTTTTCGGGAAGTATAATCAATACATGAGTATCTAGTGTGGAAGGCGAGAACATGTACTGATGCTATGATTATTGTGCGTTGTAGAAATGTTTAAGTGATGCGTGTATCCATTGATCTCAGTGGATGAAAACTGATATTCCCTTGTGGATTATTGGATATTATTAGTGCACCAAAGGACTTATTAGGACCTCGACTCGGAGCCACTGCAGAATCTACGTAAGCTGCATTCACTGTTGTCTTTTTCATCCCTAGAATCAATGCTTGGTTTGAGTGTGTAAATCTGTGTGTACTTCAGTAGATAGATTTCAGATAGGAATTTAAGTGGAACAACTGCACATTTTGGGAGGAAGGAGAGATAATTGGGACATAGCCCATGTTCAGTCTTGAAGGAAACTCAACTACCTCAATATATACAATACAGTATATACAGTACACTGAGTATACCAAACATTAGAAACACCTTCCCTTCCGCTGTTGACCTCAGAACAATCTCAATTCGTCGGGGCATAGTCTCTGCAAGTCTCACAGGGACGCTGGCCCATGTCAACTCCAATGTTTCCCACAGATGTGTCAAGTTGACTGGATGTCCTTTGGTGAGTGGACCATTCTTGATACATACGGGAAACTGTTGAGCATGAAAACCCAGCACCGTTGCAGTTCTTGACACAAACCGGTGCGCCTGGCACCTACTACCATACCCCGTTCAAAGACACTTAAATATTTTGTCTTGCATGGCACACATACACAATCCATGTCTCAATTGACTCGAGGCTTAAAAATCCTTCCTTAACCTGTCTCCTCCCCTTCAACTACACTGATTGAACTGGATTTAACAAGTGACATCAATAAGGGATCATAGCTTTCAACTGGATTCACCTGGTCAGTCTGTCAATGAAAGGGCAAGTGTTCTTAATGTTTTGTATACTCAGTGTAGGACATAGGAGAACCATATGGAGGGAATCCATTGTTACCCACGTAACCATTTCAAGATATTGACATTAGAATGAGACCACACACAGCAAACAATACAGGCCTTAGTGACTGTGTGCGTGCGTGCGTGTGTGCGTCAAGGATGGGCATTTGACATTAATATCGTGAAAACAATGTGATATTCAGATAGTTAAAATATGAAAGAAATCTTGACTCTTGACCAACCGGTAGTTTTGGCTAAAAGCAACAGTGATATATTTGAAATGTCATGGTGTTTTAAATGACATAGTGTATCCTTGTAGGTAACAATGTCACAAGGATAATCTAATTTCATTTATAACAACGCTTTTTCATTGTCACTGACTCAAGTAATCGAATGCCAACGTCCGTTCGGATAGTAGATGAACCGTGTCCCTCCCTAGTGGTGTGTGTGTGTGTGTGTGTGGTCACTGGTCAGGCTACAGTACACTCATGATGTCTAGTCAGTAGACTGGACACCCTATACTCTTCTCAAATGTAGGATGAGCTAAGTGAGGACTGACTTAAGGGGGGGTGAAGGAGTGAGAGGAGTGTGTGTGTTTGATTTATGTGTGTGTAAGACTGTGTGTGTGTGTGTGTGTGTGTGTGTGTGTGTGTGTGTGTGTGTGTGTGTGTGTGTGTGTGTGTGTGTGTGTGTGTGTGTGTGTGTGTGTGTGTGTGTGTGTGTGTGTGTGTGTGTGTGTGTGTGTTTGAGAATGCATCTGTGTCTGGGTAGATACTAGGGAGCGCCAAAGAAAGACTACAGGATGCAGGTTGGCTAGTCTGGGGCTGCTTCCCAAATTGCATCGTATTCCCTATTTTTGTGCTAGTTGTACCTGCACCAAAACGTTTCCTTCATAGCTTGTTCTCCATCTTCTTTTTAAATAGGGAGCCCATTTTTTCCCAGCACTTTTTTTTCCATGACTGATCAAAACTTAATTTCTCATGGCTCTCTCTTTTCTCCGCAGCAGACATATGTTGAGCAATACGTTTGGAACATCGAATCGCAATAAAAACCCAGTATCGAATCGGAATACGTATAGAATCGTGAGACTCGCAATAATTATCGTATCGCCACCTAAGTATCACGATAATATCGTATCGTGAGGTCCCTGGCAATTCCCAGCCCTTCTATTTAGCACACTATGTTTCATCTGAACTCAATAGGGCTCGAGTGAAAAGTAGGGGAATAGGGTGCTACTTGGGATACAACCTGGGTGTCTCAATTGAGTTATTAATATCTGAAAGGACAGCTGAGGGGCGGAAGTGGGGGAGGGAGGGGTGAGGAGGAGGAGAAGGAGGGGGGGAGTGAAGGGAGGGAGGGGAATGAGAGGGGTGTCCGTTCTAGAATTAGCTCCTGGAATCTGTGTATGAAGTTCACAGGGGGATATGTTTCAGTGTGGGGGTTTACACCGCCGTCATATATACGTTATGCGTACGCGCTCTTCTCTCTCAGGCGTGTGTCTATCTCTTTCTCTCCTTCCGTCTCTCCGTCGCTCCCTTTCCCTCGCTCTCTCTCGCCCTCGCCATCTCTCTCCCGCCCGTTCTCTGCCTGAGCCTCAGAGTGAACTCTGGCTTGGTTGCTGTGGAAACGCTGGGCCCACACCACCTACTGCATCCTCTCTGTCCATCTCTTTACCTCCTCCTCCTCCTCTCTTCCTCCCTTTTTCTCTCCCTCTCGCCCTCCTCTGCCGCGGCCTCTTTCTCTTTTCACTCACCGTCTCTTTACCTCCTCCCTCTCTCTCTTTCACTCTTCCTTCACTATGTTCATATCTCACTCTCTCTCATCTCTGATTCTCTCTTCATCTCCCACTAGCACTCTCTCTTCCTTACTCCCTTCTCATTTTTCTCGCCGTCCATTGCTCTTTCTGCTAACGCAAACTCCCTGTTTGACCTATTAATCCTCTCTTCATTCGATACCCACACTTCTGTCTCTCCATCTTTCTCTTTCCTTCCCCCGTCTCTCCTTTATCTCTATCCATCTCTTTCTGCACCCATTATGTGTTCTTAGAGCTTTTCCTGTATGTCTTCCTTCATGCGATCTTAATTCAACTCCACACACACACTGTCACAGTATATATCCCTAAGGGACTGAATACATTCCAATTCCATCCATCCATCCACCCGACACACACACACACACACACACACACACACACACACACACACACACACACACACACACACACACACACACACACACACACACACACACACACACACACACACACACACACACACGAGAGATCAAGTGCCACTAGCAGCAATGGCACTGGTGACATCACTGTACAGTCATCGGTCTAGTAGTTCCACTGTCTTGCTTTTGAGAGACGGTGGATAGGCCCATATTGGCCTACTAGTATACTATACTGTAAAGTACAAGTTAGGCAACATAGCTACTGTATAAGCCTTATAGCGAGAGACAGTGGCCTAGTACTTCTGTACTGTAATGTAGATCTAGGATAATTTCAGCTTTGTTCATTTGTAATGAATGACCATGCTGATGTTGATCTGTATCAGGGATGGGGAACTTTGACAGGGGCCACAAAAAATCTGAGCTCCACATGATGGGCCGCAATTGCTCGCGGGTCTGCGTACTCACACACACACATACTCAAAACGCACGCACGCACGCACACACTCGCTCACGCACACACAAACACACACAGTCATCTTTGCCTTTAGTGAGGAACACGCCCCAATCTGTCACTCTGGGTGACATGGAAGATAAGCGGCACAGGAATCGCCGGAATTTTCCATTTCGTGATTCGCAGGGCTAATGTTTCCCCCACCAGACTCTTTACACACGCACACACACAAACACACGGTATTGGAGGTAGGCAACCATGCATTATACTGTGCAAAGAGTCGATTGGCTATCCAATATAGGCCTATTTCGTTGAAGATAAAACTGGTTACGGGATCAGACGGATCATAGTAGAGAGAGTAGAGTAGATTAGAATAAAATAGAATCTGAATATGAGATTGCCTACTCATCACAACAAATACTATACTACTAGAGATGGGCAGGCAGGGTCCTGGGCGGCGTGCAATCAGGAAAATACCATTAGGCCCAACCACCTCTCCAGGGAGTACAGTGGTTGCTGCAGCAAATGACAGAGTGGGCTTATCTAGATTGTATCAACATGTAGTAGAACGATTGAAGATAGATTTGGGCCTGGGGAACAGAACCAGCGTGATGTTCTACAAATAAGCATGCTTCCCAAAACAAACTAACAACAACTGTTGACCCTAGGGGGCTATGAAATAGTTCAGTTCTAGCCCAATGGATGATGTCATCTTTTGATGACATAATTTCCAATATGAAACTGTAGGCCTATAAGTGATTAAACAATGTAATGACTATTCAAGTTTAGTTCAAATTTTACGCCCCAGTAAAGTTGAATAGTCTATACCACAGCCAACCTCGCTAACTAACATTGTGATATTTTAAGTGTGCACGTGAGTCTGTGATGTTTTTTTGGGGGTGCGTCTTTTAGCGATTCTAGGGGCAATAAATGGACAGTTGTTGCGTGCGACCCCCTCACGCTTTTAATCAAAAGTATCTATCAATCAATCTACCGTAAATTCCGGGCTATAAGACGCAACTTTTTTCCCAGCTTTGAACCTCGCGGCTTAAACAATGACGCTGCTAATATATGGATTTTTCCCGCTTTCAATTAGTTTTTCTCCAAAAAAACACATTCTGTGACGTGCTCAGTTTTTTGGCGGCATGAAGCTTTCATTAGACCAATGAAATTGCCGAACGGGTTAAGGTCAAACAACTTTTTTGTTTACTGTTTAGATTAAATCGAGCGCTCTCAAACTTCCCATCATTCTGATTACGGTAGTCATTTTGTCACCCTCATCATGGCAAAGACACGGAGAAATGCATATGATGCAGCTTTCAAGTTGAAGGCGATTGATCTGGCTGTTGGAAAAGGAAATAGAGCTGCTGCACGGGAGCTTGGTCTTAATGAGTCGATGATAAGACGTTGGAAACAGCAGCGTGAGGAATTGACTCAGTGCAAAAAGACAATTAAAGCTTACTGCTAATTTTTTATTTTTTGTTACAAGCCGTGTTTGGTTAAAGCCTATTTATTTTTGTTACAAGCCGTGTTTCGTTAAAGCCTATTTATTTTTGTTACAAGCCGTGTTTCGTTAAAGCCTGTGTAAAGTTCATTTGTTTCAATGTACCGGTAGGCACCTGCGGCTTATCGACATGTGCGGCTTATTTATGTTCAAAATAATATATATTTTTTAAATTCAGTGGGTGCGGCTTATATTCAGGTGCGCTTAATAGTCTGGAAATTACGGTAGGCCTATCTATCAATCTGTCTGTCTGTCTTTCTCTATGGAGTAGCCTCTGGGCATTTCCATCTAAAAGGACCCATGAGCACCAACATGTGAAGTTCATAGGAGCATAACAAAATGGGTGTCAAATGAAAGCTAAGAGTCTATATTTTGGGCATAGATACATTTTTTCAACCTTTTTCCATCTTAAAAGTGCGGCATAAGCAAAGGCTTTGATTTCTGGATAAACAGATAGAAAAGGGGTCTTAGGAAACATCTACTAGAAAAAGTCTTAAAATGTATCAGAAATACATCAAAACAATCATGTTAAATGTAAAGACCCCTGCCAACTAATATCAACACACATTTAGTTTTGGAGAAATTGTTTACCTTCTGTAAGTCTAAGAAATATTGGCTTGTAATTCTGTTACCAAAAACCCACGTATCTTTACGTGGAGGGAGGATAATGAAAGTTCAGAGAAGTAACGGGTAATGGTAGACCTAACAATTAATTATAGTGATTTTACTTATATACATTTTGTTTATGAATTATTACGTGATTAAAACTTGTAACTCTGTTACAAAATTGGTAACGGAATTACTTAAAAATCAGTAACGGAATTACTGCAGCTGAATTTGGCTACAATGGGAAATCTTAATACTCACAAACCACAGTTGGGTCACCTGCTACTGTCCTCCGTTCCACTGGCATACTGTTATGTTCAGCTCATAACTGTTTTCTTTCTGTTTCTGTCATCTGGTGGTTAAACCAAGAGTGTTAAAACAGTCTGAGTCTGGACAACTCCTCCCTCTCTCTCGCTGCCTTTTTCTCTCATTCTCCAGTGAAGGTCACCTCTCCCAGCTCTTACTGCCACCTACCCATTAGCCCCATCTCTTTCCATTTACTGTAACAAGCATCCTCACCCACTGAGCACCGACCGACACCGGACGTCCACGGGCGTTGAAAAGTAGTTGAAATTTGGTCAGTCAACCCTGGCCTTGATGTTAACGTCCACAGACAAACCGGACTGGACCAAATCTGAACCTATCATAGACGTACAGAACCAGTCAAAAGTTTGGACACACATACAGTGCCTTGCAAAAGTATTCATCTCCCTTGGTGTTTTTCCTATTTTGTTGCATTACAACCTGTAATTTAAATGTATTTTTATTTGGATTTCATGTAACGGACCTACACAAAATAGTCCAAATTGGTGAAGTGAAATAACAAAAATAACATGTTGCAAAAAATTCCAAAAAATGTAAAACGGAAAAGTGGTGCGTGCATATGTATTCACCCCCTTTGCTATGAAGCCCCTAAATAAGATCTGGTGCAACCAATTACCTTCAGAAGTCACATAATTAGTTAAATAAAGTCCACCTGTGTGCAATCTAAGTGTCACATGATCGGTCACATGATCTCAGTATATATATACACCTGTTCTGAAAGGCCAAAGAGTCTGCAACACAACTCAGCAAGGGGCACCTGTCACGTCCTGACCAGTATAGGGGTTATTTGTTATTGTAATTTGGTCAGGACGTGGCAGGGGTGTTTGTTTAGAGTGTTTCGGGGTTTGTTGGGCTATGTTGTTATGTAAGAGGGGTGTTTGTTTAGAGTGTTCCGGGGTTTTTGGTCTATGTTCTAGGTTAGTGTTCAGTCAGGTTTTTCTACTTCTATGTTTAGGGTTTGTTGATTGACCTTCAATTGGAGGCAGATGTTCCTCGTTGCCTCTGATTGAAGGTCCTATGTATAGGGGTGTTTGTGCAATGGGGGTTTGTGGGTAGTTGTCTCCTGTTTTGTGTCTGTGCACCTGACAGGACTGTTTAGTGTCGTTCGTTGTTTTGTATACATGTTTTTTTTTTTTTCCTTCTTTTCAATAAATAAAGAAGATGAGTATACACATTCCCGCTGTACCTTGGTCCAATCCTTACGACGCCCGTGACAGCACCACCAAGCAAGCGGCACTATGAAGACCAAGGTGCTCTCCAAACAAGTCAGGGATAAAGTTGCGGAGAAGTACAGAAGTACAGTTGGGTTATAAAAAAATGTCAGAAACTTTGAACATCCCACGGAGCACCATTAAATCCATTATTAAAAATGTAAAGAATATGACACCACAACAAACCTGCCAAGAGAGGGCCGCACACCAAAACTCACAGACCAGGCAAGGAAAGACAACAAACAAAGAGGCTGCAAAGCTCCACAGCGGAGATTGGAGTATCTGTCCATAGGGCCACTTTAAGCCGTCCACCACAGAGCTGGGCTTTACGGAAGAGTGGCCAGAAAAAGCCATTGCTTAAAGACAGAAATAAGCAAACACGTTTGGTGTTTGCCAAAAGGCATGTGGGAGACTCCCCAAACATATGGAAGAAGGTACTCTGGTCAGATGAGACTAAAATTGAGCTTTTTGGCCATCAAGGAAAATGCTATGTCTGGCGCAAACCCAACACCTCTCATCACCCTGAGAACACCATGCCCAGTGAAGCATGGTGGTAGCAGCATCATGCTGTGGGGATGTTTTTCATCGGCAGGGACTGGGAAACTGGTCAGAATTGAAGGAATGATGGAGGGCGCTAAATACAGGGAAATTCTTGAGGGAAACCTGTTTCAGTCATCCAGAGATTTGAGACTGGGACGGAGGTTCACCTTCCAGCAGGACAATGACCCTAAGCATACTGCTAAAGCAACAATTGAGTGGTTTAATTAAGGGGAAACATTTAAATGTCTTGGAATGGCCTAGTCAAAGCCCAGACCTCAATCCAATTGAGAATCTGTGGTATGACTTAAAGATTGCAGTACACCAAATCAAATCAAATTTTATTGGTCACATAAACATAGTTAGCAGATGTTAATGCAAGCGTAGCGAAATGCTTGTGCTTTTAGTTCCGACCGTGCAGTAATATCTAACAAGTAATCTAACAATTTCTCAATAGCTACCTTATACACACAAGCGTAAAGGAATTAATAAGAATATGTACATATAAATATATGGATGAACGATGGCCGTGCGGCATAGGCAAGATGCAGTAGATGGTATAGAGTACAGTATATACATCTGAGATAAGTAATTTAGGGTATGTAAACATTATATAAAGTGGCATTGTTTAAAGTGACTAGTGATATATTTATTACATCCAATTTATTGTTATTAAAGTGGCTAGATATTTGAGTCAGTATGTTGGCAGCGGCCACCCAATGTTAGTGATGGCTGTTTAACAGTCTGATGGCCTTGAGATAAAATATGTTTTTCAGTCTCTCGGTCCCAGCTTTGATGCACCTGTACTGACCTCGCCTTCTGGATGATAGCGAGGTGAACAGGCAATGGCTGTTCACCAGCAGAACCCATCCAACTTGAAGGAGCTGGAGCAGTTTTGCCTTGAAGAATGGGCAAAAATCCCCATGACTAAATGTGCCAAGCTTGTAGAGACATACCCCAAGAGACTTGTAGCTGTAATTGCTGCAAAAGATGGCTCTACAAAGTATTGACTTTGGGGGGTGAATAGTTATGCACGCTCAAGTTTTCAGTATTTTGTCTTACTTCTTGTTTGTTTCACAATAAAACATATTTTGAATCTTCAAAGTGGTAGGCATGTTGTGTAAATCAAATGATACAAACTCCCAAAAAAATACATTTTAATTCCAGGTTGAAAGGCAACAAAATAGGAAAAATGCCAAGGGGGTGAATACTTTCACAAGCCACTATACTAATTCAAGGGTTTTTCTTTACTCAACTATTTTCTACACTGTAGAATGGTTACTACACTTTTACTACACTTTTCATGTAGTAACCAGAAAAGTGTAAAGCAAATCAAAAAATATTTTAGATTTTAGACTCTTCAAAGTAGCCACCATTTGCCTTGATGACAGCTTTGCACACTCTCAACCAGCTTCATGAGGCATTTTCTCAACCAGCTTCATGAGGTAGTCACTTGGAATACATTTCAATTAACATGTGTGCCTTGTTAAAAATGAATTTGTGGAATTCCATTCCGTCTTAATGCGTTTGAGCCAATCAGTTGTGTTGTGACAAGGTAGGGGAGGTATACAGAATATACCCCTATTTGGTAAAAGACCAAATCCATATTATGGCAAGAACAGTTCAAATAAGCAAAGAGAAGCAACAGCCCATCATTATTTTAAGACATGAAGGTCAGTCAATCCGGAAAACTTCTAAATCGTTGAAAGTTTGTTCAAGTGCAGTCACAAAAACCATCAAGCGCTGATGAAACTTGCTCTCATGAAGACCGCCACAGGAAAGGAAGACCCAGAGTTACCTCTGCTGCAGAGGATAAGTTCATTAGAGTTAACTGCACCTCAGACGGCAGCCCAAATAAATGCTTCACAGAGTTCAAGTTACAGACACATCTCAACATCAACTGTTCACAGGAGACTGCGTGAATCAGGCCTTCATGGTTGAATTGCTGCAAAGAAACCACTACTAAAGGACACCAATAAGAAGAAGAGACTTGCTTGGGCCAAAAAACACGAGCAATGGACATTAGACCGGTGGAAATCTGTGTCTTTGGTCTGATGAGTTCAAATTTGAGATTTTTGTTTCCAACCAAAGTATCTTTGTGAGTGAACAGATGATCTCTGCATGTGTGGTTCCCACCGTGAAGCATGGAGGAGGAGGTGGGATGGTGTGGGGGTGCTTTGCTGGTGACACTGTCAGTGATTTATTTAGAATTCAAGGCACACTTAATCAGCATGGCTACCACAGCATTCTGCAGCGATACGCCATCCCATCTGGTTTGTGCTTAGTGGGACTATCACTTGTTTTTCAACAGGAGAATGACCCAAAACACACCTCCAGGCTGTGTACGGGATATTTGACCAAGAAGGAGAGTGATGGTGCTGCATCAGATGACCTGGCCTTCACAATCACCCGACCTCAACTCAATTGAGATGGTTTGGGTTGAGTTGGACCACAGAGTGAAGGAAAAGCAGCCAACAAGTACTTAGCATATGTGCGAACTCCTTCAAGACTGTTGGAAAAGCATTCCTCATAAAGCTGTTTGAGAGAATGCCAAGAGTGTGCAAAGCTGTCATCAAGGCAAAGGGTGGCCAATTTCGAATCTCAAATATAAAATATATTTTGATTTGTTAAACACTTTTTTGGTTACAACATTATTCCATGTGTTATTTCATAGTTTTGATGTCTTAACTATTATTATACAATGTAGAAAATATAAAAAATAAAGAAAAATCCTTGAATGAGTAGGTGTGTCCAGACTTTAGACTGGTACTGTATGTTTCACAAGTTTGGATAGCACAGTACAGTACAGTGAGTAGAGCTCAGTCAAGAACAGTACAAGACAATACAGTGGTACAGTACAGTACAGTACAATAAAGTAGAGTAAAGAAAATGTAGCATAATACAGTAGAGTACAGTATATTGTATTGTACTTCACTATACTGCTATACTCTACTATACTGTACTCTTCTACTGCACTGTACTGAACTCTACCCTACCCTACCCTACTCTGCTGTGCTGTATTATACTGCACTGTACTCTACTGTGCTCTGCTGTGCTGCACTGTGATGTCCAAATTTGTGAAACCTGATTATGCATTTCTGTATAGTACAGATCAGGGACCCATGATGTAAACCATTTCCATAATTCTGTTACCGGGTGTAAAGCCACTTCACTTACTGTAGTTCAGTAACAAAATTAGATTTTTCCAAACTCAAGGTGCCATGTCATAGCTGACACCCCATTCTTTCTGCAGACATCTTTGAATTGAGGCGACTGGTAGCCTAGTGGCTAGAGCGTTGGGCCAGTAACCGGAAGGTTGCTAGATCAAATCCCTGAGTTGACAATGTTCAAATCTGTCCTTCTGCCCCTGAACAAGGCAGTTAACCCACAATTCCTAGACCATCATTGTAAATAAGAATTTGTTCTTAACTGACTTGCCTAGTTAAATCAAATAATTTAAAAAAACATCTCTAAATCTTAATTCGGAGCAGATATTTAACACAGTTTTTGGAAAATGTGGTCGCATAGAATCCTGAGGGAGATTTTACCCTAATTCCGTTACCAAAGTTTGCACCTGCACAGTTCTTCCACTAAATTTGTTTGTGCAAATGTTTCAGTGGAAATGTTTAAAAGTAGTACTTGTGCATAGAGTTGTATGGTTGTTTCTACTTTGAAATCATTGGTTTTTGTTTGGCATACATTTTAAAGTGAAAAAACGTAATTCCATTACCGTGGAATTGCCCTATACATTATCTGGTAATAAGGCTATAACATGATTCCGGCACATAGGTAGACTAGATGTATAGTTTAGTCTGAAGATGATATGGCATTATGGCAGGAAGCCATGCCATCTTATTTTGACAGCAATGCCACAGACAGTCGTTATGCAACATCAAGGAGAGAGCATCTCTCTCTCTCTCTCTCTCTCTCTCTCTCTCTCTCTCTCTCTCACACACACACACACAAGCACACACACACACACAGGATGGCTCTGGTAACGGTTATCAAGCTAACCCAACCAGCCAGCTGAAGTAAACAGACCTCAGACATTTGTGACATGGCCAGTTCAGGAAATCACTCTCTCGCTATCTGTGTGTGTTGATCTGTCCAACATGGCACAAGATCACAGCAATCAGGCTACTAGGTCTAGGCTATGAAACTGGCTGCCATAGTCGCGTAATAATGCAAGTACAATAATAATAATAATAATACATTATTATTAACAATAATAATAGACCTATAATAAACACTGATTAGGCCTACAAATGCCATGTTTCTCATCAAACTGGTTTCATCCGATTCGCAACAATTGCATTTGGACCATAATAATAACGCTAGCTCATAATTTGCTGCGTTTCCAATGCAGCGTCGGTGTTCGTGTAAACACCACGTCGTCCACTGTATTGTCTATGAAATCTATTGAAAACACGATATACGAGACATCCGCTACCTTCTGCGGTCCCCAACCAAACAGATGTGCGCGAGGCGAGGAACCCCAACAAACACACATGCGTCTCGCTCGGTGGTCTCGCCATGGAAGGCGCGTCACACACTCAACAGCATCAGCACAGTAGTCTATACCCTACCACCACAGATATACGCACCGTCAACCACTATACCTCACCATGTCCAATTGCATGATCATGACGCCTGGGTGAATTTAATTAATATCCCGATTCGAATGTTCCAATTCCATTTCACTCACTGACGGGACTGACAGAGGCGCGAGACTAGATCGAGACATTTCTAGCAAAATATCTATAAAAGGACAAGACGCAGCAGCCTGCTGATGCACGCACGGACAGAGCTCGAGAGGAGCGGAGCGCGTGGCTGGGTTCATGCTGTGCGTTTTACCTTACCCAGCTAGTTAGTGGTGGGTCCTCCAGTGGTCAAAACCAAACCAACCCTGCTTCAGCTGCTGCTTCGATGATTCCCCCGGAAGGCAACCTTCCCTCCTCGCCCTGTCACCGTCTTTAGAGGACGTTAAACCCCGTGTCACCGGCACCGTTCATGGGGTGAGGAGGGTTTCTAGTTGGGGAGCGAAGACGCGCGGTTTAAATTACGGTCTTCGCTGCATCGATGTCAGACACAGATGTCTTCTGTTTATTGTGCCCCTCTCTCTCTCGGTATTGAGTGGAGGTAGTGTCAGAGCCGTACTATGCTGTTATGACGACAGGGGGAGACTGCCACTGATAAAGCTCTTCCACGAATGGGGAAAAAAAGGAAAAGGGGTAGGCTACTCAAAGAAACTCTCGCGAGAAGAAACGCAGCTATCCCTTAGGCATTTATTCTTCATGAATAACAAGGGTTTGCTTCCCAATACACTTGCCAGTACACTGGCCACACTTGGTATGTAGGCTGATATGATGTTCTGATATTTGTATTTCAGATTTTTTGATTTTTTAAAAAATCTGTCTCTCTTTCAAAATCTAATTGCTTTATTCACATTACATACTATTAGTAGTAATAAGAGGGCAGTAGGCCTGATAACTGATGATGATGAAACAGCCTATAGGGAGGAGGTCAGAGACAACAACTTCTCCCTCAACGTCAGCAAGACAGAGGGAGCTGATCATGGACTACAGGAAACGGAGGGCCGAGTACGCCCCGATACACATCAACAGGGCTGTAGTGGGGCGGGTCGAGAGCTTCAAAGTTCCTCGCTGTCCAATCACTAAGGATCTATCATGGTCAACACACACCAACACAGTCGTGAAGAGGGCACAACAAGGCTGAAAAGATTTGGCATGGGCTCTCAGATGCTCAAAAAGTTCTACAGCTGCACCATTGTGCGCATCTTGACTGGCTGCATCACCGCTAGGCATGGCAACTGCTTGGCATCCGACCGGAAAGCCCTACAGAGGATAGTGCGTACAGCCCAGTACATCACTGGGGCCGAGCTGCTTGCCATTCAGGACCTCTATACCAGGCGGTGTCAGAGGAATGCCCTCTCAGACTCCAGCCACCCAAGTCATAGACTGTTCTTTCTGCCACCGCAAGGCAAGCGGTACCGATGCACCAAGTTTAGAAACAACAGGGCCCTGAACAGCTTCTACCACCAAGCCATGAGACTGCTAAATAGTTAACAAAATAACTACCCGGACTATCTGCATTGACCCCTTTTTGCACTGTTTTGACTTCATCACATACACTGCTGCTACTGTTTATTATCTGTTACTTTATTCCTAGTTATATGTACATATCTACCTCAATTACCTCGTACCCCTGCACATCAACTTGGTACTGGTACCGTTACTCATTGTGTATTTATTATTACCGGTTTTACTTTTCTATTATTTCTCTATTTTCTTTCTCTCAGCATTGTTGGGAAGGGCCCATGAGTAAGCGTTTCACTGTTAGTCTACACCCATTGTTTATTGAAGCATGTGACGAATAAAATTAGATTTGATTGAAATATTGTCAAAGTGTCAATGGTACTGTAGGCCTACAACTGCATGGGGGGGGGGGGATTTTTTACTACCCCGCACAGTGGCGGCAATACACCTTGAGTGTAGTCCGCCAATAAACCTCAGAGAAGAAGAACTCTGGGGTGGCTACTGGAGGAGGAACACTGCCGCCAATGCCATCACCAGGACCACGGCACACCCAGCCACTGGTGACCTGCAGCCAGATGAGGGCCAAGCATGTGTAAGTGTGGTCCAATACTTTTGTTCAGAATGGCTCCTTGCTCATGCATGTTTTCCTCTCCGCCCTCTGTGGCCTGCACTAGACTGTTACTGATTGTTACTGTCAGTAAGAATAGGAGTAGTATCCCTCACAATCTCTTCCCGCACTCACTCTCGCTCTCTCTCTGTGTGTGTGTGCACACAATGAATTTCCTCCAGTCAATCTTGAGACTGGACAAGAGAGGGAGGGGCACACCGTTGATGAGAAATGGGTGTGTGAGAGAGAGATGGACTAGGTTGGTCAATACTGCTGAGTTCAGGGAGGGCAGAGAAGTATTTGCTAATTAAGGAGAGTGCCTAGACTCATCTGGTCAGCCTCTCTCTCTCTCTCTCTCTCGCCTCTCTCTCTCTCTCTCTTCTCTCTTCTCTCTTCTTTCTCCTTTCTCCTGAGGGCACGTCGCTAAAACGCTTTGACATTCTTGTCCTTCAGAGACACACACACACACACACATGCACACACACCCTTGCACGGGCTCAAACACACATCTCACACCAACTGGCTAGATACATATTATAAACATGACAAGAGAGGGCTATAACTGGTCCTCAATACATTTCCTTTCAGCCAAATCACCAACTTAAAAGGCTCCATTTTAATATCATTATTTTATGTTACTGACTCTGCACTCTCTCTTATTTCACACTGCTTTGCTCTGCCCTCACTGTACAGTATTGTATGACATCATCAGTATGGGACAGAGCCTGCACCAAGGCTGCGTCCTCAATGGTACCCTATCCCGCATAGGGCTCTGGTCAAAAGCAGTGCACTAAAAGGGAATAGGGTGCCATTTGGGAGGTATCCTATAAATGCCAGCGGCGGCACCAGTGGAGATAATTTATTCCCGGTCGGATCAATTGTGTAATAAAACATTACTGGCTGTTTGTCTGTTTAATGGACGAGAGGAGAAGTGAACCCTGCCTTTCCTCTCATACTGCAGATATGCTACTGCGACTAGGGCCAGGAGTTTTACCTGACAACGTTGTGACCTGAACAGGAAAAACTCCTCTGGACAAAGGCTTTACACTTGTTGTATTTGGCGCATGTGACAAATAATAATAATATTAATATATATATATATTTTAACACTTGGTAATCCACATTCGAGAACTTTGTAATCTGGAAGGTTCTGTTGGGACATTGAAGGTTTGATGTGGCTGCTGGCAATGATAGAGACGTAGAGGTTGTGCAGAAGGATAACAGCGCAAGGTGGATGACTGTGTGTGTGTGTGTGTGTGTGTGTGGGGGGGGGGGGGGGGGGGGGGGGGAATATGTACTACACTCACTGACCAGTTGATTAGGTACACCACCCTGTTCACAAAAATGGATCGTGCAAGCTAACAGGCTGGCAACAAACAGGCAAATAATGGCGCAGTACAACAGTGGTGTGTAGAACGGCATCTCGGAACGCACAACTCGTCGATCCTTGTCACGGATGGCCTGTTGCAGCAGACGACCACACCGGGTTCCACTCCTATCAGCTAAAAAGTGGCTCCAGTGGGCACTTGATCACCAACACTGGACAATTAAAGATTGGAAAAACATCACCTGGTCCAACGAATCCAGGTTCCTGTTGCGTCATGCTGATGACAGAGTCAGGAGTTGGCGTAAACAGCATGAGTCCATGGACCCATCCTGCCTGTTACAGGCTGGCGGTGGTGGTGTACTGGTGTGGGGAATGCTTTCCTGGTGCACGTTAGGTCCCTTGATACCAATTGAACAATGAACGTTTCCGACACCTTGTAGAATCCATACCCTGAAGAATTCAGGCTGTTCTGGAGGCAAAGGGGTCTGGCCCAGTACTAGATGGGTGTACTTAATAAACTGGCCGGTGTGTATGTCTATGCGCGTAAGAGGTAGAGCAAAAGGGAAGCCGTGCAAGGTTGAACGACCGTGAATGCTTCCTGGGTTTTTCTAATGCAGTTGTCATTGATTATCTGTCTCCTTGGAGGCTGAAATATGGAGCCTCTCCCACAGCACAGCTATTAATTCAGCCTAACTCAATCACAACTATTACCCATTACACAAACACAGACAGAGAGGAGGAGACATTCAGGTTGGAGAGCAATAGGCAACAGAGATGGAGTCTGTACAGATAAAGGAAGGGGGAGAGGCAGAAGGGAAGGGAGGAGAGAGAGAGAGAGAGAGAGAGAGAGATTCAGGTTGGTGAGAAGTATACGTAATGCAATAGAGGTGGAGAGGGCAGGGATAAAGGGAGGGAGGGAAAGGAGAGCAGTGAAAAGCGGGAGGGAGAGGTTGGAGAGGAGCAGGAAACAGAAATGGAGAAAATGAGGGTAGAGAAAGGGAAAGAGGGTAAAAAGTGAGAGAAATTATAAGATGAGTGTCCATGCGCATGCATGTGTGCATCCTCACATCCTATTGTGTGTGTGTGTGTGTGTGTGTGTGTGTGTGTGTGTGTGTGTGTGTGTGTGTGTGTGTGTGTGTGTGTGTGTGTGTGTGTGTGTGTGTGTGTGTGTGTGTGTGTGTGTGGAGAGAGAGAGAGTGTGTGATTTTGGAAATGACTATCCTCCATCCCACTCTCCAGCCTTCTGGCTTTGTACGGCTGACCTAGGCGGGCTGTTTTGTATCCCACTAAAGGACACACTGACCATGTCACACAGCTGTTAGTATTCACACAACAGAAGGTCCTGTTACACTGTCTGTAGTGCCATTGTCGTTGTGACTAGCTGCATTGCCTGGCTACACACAGCAACAGTGCAACTGAGACGAGAAACTAAATAATGAAAATGGACCTTAGAAACCACCAACAAAACTCCATACATACTCTCTCATTCAAGACTCCACGTAAGATCTCTGTCTCTGTAACCCCACAGGCTACATACAGTAACAGGACAAATGAGCCAAGGTAAATTAACAATAAAACGGACCGTCAAATAATCATTTTCTACGATTAGTAGAGCTGGAGATGGAACCACCTCGGCCACCGCTCACCTTAAACACCATCAAAAAGTCTACTAAAAAAAACACAACACCCGAAGCCAATTTCACCCATGTCTGGAATCAGTAAGTTAGGCTCTATAGCCCCACATGAACCCACAAGGAGGCCCTATTACTGCTCGCTCTCTCCCAGGGAGAGAAATACCCTGGCTTAGAAGGAGGAAGGGAAGGCATTCTTTGGATAAAGAGGCCTTTTTTCTGCCCTCTGTGTCCCAGGGAGAGAACTACTCTGGCTGAACGTTGAGTGGTTCTGTCCTAAATAAGCGAGCTTCACCATGGCCCCATCAGCACCACGGGATCCATATATCTACAGCCCTTAGCTAGCTCTTAGAGTGGTGGCCTGGAGCGAGAGAGGGAGGGATGGAGGGAGAGAGGAGGGAAAGAGACAGAAAAGGAGCTCCTTTAGGCTGAAGAGGGAAAGAGAGAAAAAGGCCGGGAGAGAAAGAGCCTTACCAGAGGCAGGGAGAGAGGTAGAGGAAGGGATGGAAGGATGGAGGGTGGGAAGGAGAGGAGGGGGAGAGAGAGAAATAGCTTTCTCAGGCTAATCTATAATGGGGCGGTTAAAAGCATCAGTGTGCTGATTCAGAGCTATTATCTAATTGCTGCTGCATTGCTGATTGGCTGAACACATCAATCTCTCTAGCTGGCTCCTGCTGGCTGGCTCACCCATCTCCCGATGTTGCACTCTTTCTCTCTCTCTCTCTCTCTCTCTCTCTCTCTCTTTCTTTCTTTCTTTCTCTCTCTCTCTCTCTCTCTCTCTCTCTCTCTCTCTCTCTCTCTCCCTCCCTCCCTCCCTCCCTCCCTCCCTCCCTCTAAAAGATATGGGGGTTTATCAAAATTGGATTTGTTTTTTAATTATTTCTGGGTCTGTGTAATCTGAGGAACATATGTGTCTTCATGGCCACCCTGCTCTCCCTCCCCTTCTCACTGCTACAGCACCACTTGTCCTCCTGTCTCCTCTTTGTTCGTTCTTGACAAAACTACTGCAAATGAAGGATGATGATGTTGCCTTGTTATGGGGGACCTGGGAATCTTATGACATAAAATCATTATAAACTCCATAGTCAGAAGGAGGAGAGATAGGTAGGGAAATAAACAGCACCCGGTGTCACAGGAATGCCAAGAAGATCATCAAGGAACTCAGCCACCCGAGCCACGGCCTGTTCACCCCGCTACCATCTAGAAGATCATCAAGGAACTCAGCCACCCGAGCCACGGCCTGTTCACCCCGCTACCATCTAGAAGCTCATCAAGGACCTCAGCCACCCGAGCCACGGCCTGTTCACCCCGCTACCATCTAGAAGATCATCAAGGAACTCAGCCACCCGAGCCACGGCCTGTTCACCCCGCTACCATCTAGAAGATCATCAAGGACCTCAGCCACCCGAGCCACGGCCTGTTCACCCTGCTACCATCTAGAAGATCATCAAGGAACTCAGCCACCCGAGCCACGGCCTGTTCACCCCCCCCCTACCATCTAGAAGATCATCAAGGACCTCAGCCACCCGAGCCACGGCCTGTTCACCCCGCTACCATCTAGAAGATCATCAAGGAACTCAGCCACCCGAGCCACGGCCTGTTCACCCCGCTACCATCTAGAAGATCATCAAGGAACTCAGCCACCCGAGCCACGGCCTGTTCACCCCGCTACCATCTAGAAGATCATCAAGGACCTCAGCCACCCGAGCCACGGCCTGTTCACCCCGCTACCATCTAGAAGATCATCAAGGAACTCAGCCACCCGAGCCACGGCCTGTTCACCCCGCTACCATCTAGAAGATCATCAAGGAACTCAGCCACCCGAGCCACGGCCTGTTCACCCTGCTACCATCTAGAAGGCGGAGACAGTACAGGTGCATCAAAACTAGGACCCGAGAGACTGAAAAACAGCTTCTATCTCCAGGCCATCAGACTGTTAAACAGTCACCACTAGCCGGCCTCCGCCCAGTACCCTGCCCTGAACTTTAGTCATTGTTACTATCCGGATACCACCCAGTACCCTGCCCTGAACTTTAGTCATTGTTACTATCCGGATACCACCCAGTACCCTGCCCTGAACTTTAGTCATTGTTACTATCCGGATACCACCCAGTACCCTGCCCTGAACTTTAGTCATTGTTACTATCCGGATACCACCCAGTACCCTGCCCTGAACTTTAGTCATTGTTACTATCCGGATACCACCCAGTACCCTGCCCTGAACTTTAGTAATTGTTACTATCCGCATACCACCCAGTACTCTACCCTGCACCTTAGACTGTTGCCCTACATATGTAGTCATTGAACACTGGTCACTTTAATAATGTTTGCATACTGTTTTACCCACTTCCTTTGGAGTTACCTGGATTTCTGCATAAATTGGTCATAACATTTGTTCTGATCTTCATCTAAGTCACAACAATAGACAAACAGTCTGCTTAAATTAATAACACACAAACAATTATACTTTTCATGTCTTTATTGAACACACTGTGTAAACATTCACAGTGCAGGTTGGAAAAAGTATGTGAACCCTTGGATTTAATAACTGGTTGTCCCTCCTTTGGCAGCAATAACCTCAACCAAACGTTTTCTGTAGTTGCCAATCAGACCTGCACAACGGTCAGGAGGAATTTTGGACCATTCCTCTTTACAAAACTGTTTCAGTTCAGCAATATTCTTGGGATGTCTGGTGTGAACTGCACTCTTGAGGTCATGCCACAGCATCTCAATCGGGTTGAGGTCAGGACTCTGATTGAGCCACTCCAGAAGGCATATTTTCTTCTGTTGAAGCCATTCTGTTGTTGATTTACTTCTGTGTTTTGGGTCATTGTCCTGTTGCATCACCCAACTTCTGTTGAGCTTCAATTGGAGGGCAGATAGCCTTACATTCTCCTGCAAAATGTCTTGATAAACTTGGGAATTCATTTTCCGGTCGAATTCATTTTTCGGTCGATGATAGCGAGCTGTCCAGGCCCTGAGGCAGCAAAGCAGTCCCAAAACATGATGCTTCCTTCATCATACTTCATCATACTTTACAGTTGGGATGAGGTTTTGATGTTTGTGTGCTGTGCCTTTTTTTCTCCACACATAATGTTGTGTGTTCCTTCCAAACAACTCAACTTTAGTTTAATCTGTCCACAGAATATTTAGCCAGTAGCACTGTGGAACATCCAGGTGCTCTTTTGCTAACTTCTGACGTGCAGCAATGTTTTTTTTGGGACGGTAATGGGTTCTTCCGTGGTGTCCTCCCATGAACACCATTCTTGTTTAATGTTTTACGTATCGTAGACTCATCAACAGAGATGTTTGCATGTTCCAGAGAGTTCCGTAAGTCTTTAGCTGACACTCTAGGATTCTTCTTAACCTCATTGAGCATTCTGCGCTGTGCACTTGCAGTCATCTTTGCAGGATGGCCACTCCTAGGGAGAGTAGCAACAGTGCTGAACTTTCTCCATTTATAGAGAATTTGTCTTACCGTGGACTGATGAACATCAAGGCTTTTAGAGATACTTTAGTAACCCTTTCCAGCTTTATGCAAGTCAACAATTCTTAATCTTAGGTCTTCTGAGATCTCTTTTGTTTGAGGCATGGTTCACATCAGGCAATGCTTCTTGTGAATAGCAAACTCAAATTTTGTGATTGTTTTTTTATAGGGCAAGGTAGCTCTAACCAACATCTCCAATCTCATTGATTGGACTCCAGGTTAGCTGACTCCTGACTCCAATTAGCTTTTGGAGAAGTCATTAGCCGAGGGGTTCACATACTTTTTCCAACCTGCACTGTGAATGTTTAAATGATGTATTCAATATAGACAAGAAAAATACAATAATTTGTGTGTTATCAGTTTAAGCACACTGTGTTTGTCCATTGTTGTGACTTAGATCAAGATCAGATCAAATTTTATGACAAATGTATGAAGAAATCCAGGTAATTCCAAAGGGTTCACATACTTTTTCTTGTCACTGTACCTCTTCTATTCATTTACTGCCCATAATGTCAATAAACACCATCATATACATAGATATTTATATTCCAGACTCTGACATTGCTCTTTCTAATATTTCTCAATTCATTTATTTTTCCGTTTTGGATTTGAGTGTATTTGCGTGTATTGTTAGGTATTACTACACTTTTGGAGCTAGGAACATAAGCATTTCGCTACACCCACGATAACATCTGCTAAATGTGTCTACGAGACCAATAAGATTTAGATAGAGGCATAGAGAAATAATGAGAGATAAACACATCAATAGTCTACAGAAATTGATACATCTCTGCCTTTCAATTTGGGCAGACATTTTTAGCATCATTCCACCTTTCTCTAACACTCAAAGCTTTCATATTGGTATCTTATATTGTAGTTCAGCAGCCGCGCGTTCAGTGAACATCTGTGGCTGGCTATAGGGCCCGGAGTGGAATCTACTGTACTGTATGTTGCACTCTGTGGTATAATACTGTAATATTAACAGCGTTACACTGCCACCCTATGGCCAATAGTTGATGGTGCACCCAGCAGCCTACATCCAGAGGTAAGGTCAGGAGTTTTTTCTAATCATGTCATGTGACCTCTCTCTCTCCCTCTCTCCCTCTCTCTCTCTCTCTCTCTCTCTCTCTCTCTCTCCCTCCCTCCCTCCCTCCCTCCCTCTTCTTCTCCATCCGATATCATTCCTCCCTCCATCACATATTGCTCCTAGCCAACAGACAAACGTTAGTGTTTAGGGTCATGAAATAGTGTGCGGATGAAGGACGGGCGGGTTGAACAAAGAAAAAACAATGCATGCAAATCCATAATGTATATTTCTTGTGCAATTCGTATCTATAGGCTATTGCCACGTTGAGGTTTTTCTTTCATAACTTTTTATCTGGCGTTAGAGCATAAACCTACATTTATAAATCCAGGCTGCATCACATCCGGCCGTGATTGGGAGTCCCATAGAGCGGTGCACAACTGGCCCAGCGTCGTCCGGGTTAGCTGGGGTAGGCCGTCATTGTAAATAAGAATTTGTTCTTAACTGACTTGCCTAGTTAAATAAAGGTTAAATATATATATATATATATATATTTAAATTATAAACCTATCTGTACGCACCCAAATTGCCAAATGCTTTTGGGAACTTGGGCAGAAAAGGTCATGTTGATCCACTGAGTCAAAAATGTTTATTCATTAAGAGAAAAGCTGTGAAATGCAGAGTTGAAAATAAAGAGAAGGGAGGGCCAGAACAGTAGCCTAATGTTTGGGAAAGACGTGTGATTATTGTGAGGCGCAATACAAATTCGACAGTCATAACACTGGACGTCAAGGGAACTGTACTGTCAGAGTTAATTGGAATAGTAACTGAAATCTGGACACTGACAGTAGGTCTATAACCTCTCACATAGCTTAATATAATATGAACTCTTGCAGAATTAAGCAGTTCTTGCTGTAAAATGATACACCAAATCAAATGCAAATTTTGACCGGGGAACAGGAGTGGAGAAATATGATTTATTTATTTCAGCATCTTGAGAGAATAAATGTGCAGTTAGGGACCGTCTGTAAAGGTGCTATCTTTATCAGCATTATAAAAGCTGATAGTATTTCAACCACAAAATATGCATCCAAGCTGAACTGAAATCTTATCAAAAAATCTTTCAAATCTTTTTTTTTTAGTTATTGAATTTTCTCTCAAGTCCCTAAACATCTTTGCTGCAGGAGAGAAGCAGAGATGAAAGAGAACTTTACCTATGTCAACTAGACTGAAGCGTTCATTCTATACAGTGAGCGAAAAAAGTATTTGATCCCCTGCTGATTTTGTACGTTTGCCCACTGACAAAGAAATGATCAGACTATAATTTTAATGGTAGGTTTATTTGAACAGTGAGAGACAGAATAACAACAAAAAAATCCAGAAAAACGCATGTCAAAAATGTTATAAATTGATTTGCATTTTAATGAGGGATATACGTATTTGACCCCCTCTCAATCAGAAAGATTTCTGGATCCCAGGTGTCTTTTATACAGGTAACGAGCTAAGATTAGGAGCACACTCTTAAAGGGAGTGCTCCTAATCTCAGCTTGTTACTTGTATAAAGACACCTGTCCATAGAAGCAATCAATCAATTAGATTCCAAACTCTCCACCATGGCCAAGACCAAAGAGCGCTCCAAGGATGTCAGGGACAAGACTGTAGACCTACACAAGGCTGGAATGGGCTACAAGACCATCGCCAAGCAGTTTGGTGAGAAGGTGACAACAGTTGGTGCGATTATTCGCAAATGGAAGAAACACAAAATAACTGTCAATCTCCCTCGGCCTGGGGCTCCATGCAAGATCTCACCTCGTGGAGTTGCAATGATCGTGAGGAATCAGCCCAGAACGACACGGGAGGATCTTGTCAATGATCTCAAGGCAGCTGGGACCATAGTCACCAAGAAAACAATTGGTAACACACTACGTCGTGAAGGACTGAAATCCTGCAGCGCCCGCAAGGTCCCCCTGCTCAAGAAAGCACATTTACATGCCCGTCTGAAGTTTGCCAATGAACATCTGAATGATTCAGAGGACAACTGGGTGAAAGTGTTGCGGTCAGATGAGACCAAAATGGAGCTCTTTGGCATCAACTCAACTCGCCGTGTTTGGAGAAGGAGGAATGCTGCCTATGACCCCAAGAACACCATCCCCACCGTCAAACATGGTGATGGAAACATTATGCTTTGGGGGTGTTTTTCTGCTAAGGGGACAGGACAACTTCACCGCATCAAAGGGACGATGGACACCGTCAAATCTTGGGTGAGAACCTCCTTCCCTCAGCCAGGGCATTGAAAATGGGTCGTGGATGGGTATTCCAGCATGACAATGACCCAAACCACACGGCCAAGGCAACAAAGGAGTGGCTCAAGAAGAAGCACATTAAGGTCCTGGAGTGGCCTAGCCAGTCTCCAGACCTTAATCCCATAGAACATCTGTGGAGGGAGCTGAAGGTTCGAGTTGCGAAACGTCAGCCTCGAAACCTTAATGACTTGGAGAAGATCTACAAAGAGGAGTGGGACAAAATCCCTCCTGAGATGTGTGCAAGCCTGGTGGCCAACTACAAGAAACGTCTCACCTCTGTGATTGCCAACAAGAGTTTTGCCACCAAGTACTAAATCATGTTTTGCAGAGGGGTCAAATACTTATTTCCCTCATTAAAATGCAAATCATTTTATAACATTTTTGACATGCGTTTTCCTGGATTTTTTTGTTGTTATTCTGTCTCTCACTGTTCAAATAAACCTACCATTAAAATTATAGACTGATCATTTCTTTGTCAGTGGGCAAATGTACAAAATCAGCAGGGGATAAAATACTTTTTTCCCTCACTGTACATGTATGAGATATATTCTAGGGCAACAAGTAATGAAAGAAGAGTAGCTGCATGTATATATACTGAACAAAAATATAAATGCAACATGCAACAATTTCAAAGATTTCACTGAGTTACAGTTCATATAAGAAAATCAGTCAATTTAATTAAATTCATTAGGCCCTAATCTATAGATTTCACGACTGGGAATACAGATACCTTAAAAAAAATGGGTCTCACAATGGGTCTCAGGATCTTGTCGCGGTATTTTTGTGTATTCAAATTAACATTCGATAAAAACGCAATTGTGTCCGTAGCTTATGCCTGCCCATACCATAACCCCACCGGCACTATGGGGCACTCTGTTCACAATGTTGACATCAGCAAACCACTCGCCCACACGACGCCATACACAGTCTGCAGTTGTGAGGCCAGTTGGGCGTACTGCCAACAGCTCTGGTGGACATTCCTGCAGTCAGCATGCCAATTGCACACTCCCTCAACTTGAGACATCTGTTGCATTGTCTTGAATGACAAAACATTTTAGAGTGGCCTTTTATTGTCCCCAGCACAAAGTGCACCTGTGTAATGATCATGCTGTATAATCATCTTATTGATATGCCAAACCTGTCAGATGGATGGATTACCTTGGCAAAGTAGAAATGTTCAGGGATGTACAGGGATATAAACAAATTTGTGCACAAAATTTGAGAGAAATAAGCTTTTTGTGCGTATGGATCATTTCTGGGATCTTTTATTTCAGCTCATGAAACATGGGACCAACACTTTACATGTTGAGTTTATATTTTTGTTCAGTGTAATTATAGACAAGTTGACTAACAAATAGCCTACCAAAATGTCAGAAATTATATGCAGAAACATAGGCCTATCTACACGAGGCTTTAAAAAAATCATGGGCCTTAGATTTTCACTTTATGGGTTATTAGCAATTGCGGCCAGGTGCGGGTGAACAAACAGCCTACTCGCACATCACTAGTGACCCACACATCACACCTCAATCGGCTAAGGCCCTGAAGAGCAGCCGATTAGTAGCATCCGGTGTGTTTGAGCAGGGTTGGAGCGAAAACTTGCAAGCCCAGTACACCAGCTTTGACCCTGTATTCAGATGCCTGTATGATGTTATCAGCTGGGGACAGCTGCTGTTATTCTGGCTGTGTTTCAAACTCAAAGTAAACAGCCCTCGGCCCTCAGCCCTATGCCCTTGGGGAATCCCTGTGGCCATATTTGTCGTCCGTCCAAATGATTAGCCAAGCAAGGGAAGTTTGCATGTGTCCCCCTCAGCCCTTGTTTTTAATGGAGTTTGCGAGTATACAATTATGTTCACTTTGGGGCCTGAAATGCCCCATAATTCAATTCGCAATGATTGTACATCCGCTAAGAAAAGTCCACCAAAACTTAAAACCTCAACATCAATATGAAATCAACATACAAGTGTAAGTAAAAACTAATGTAAATAAGTTAGAAATTGTGCTACTAATGCATAAACACGTCTCATAAAAGTAATTATGTTTTTGTTTGGTTAGCTTTTGGAAATTGTAGAAATATTTTTTTTTCCTTCTTTAGAAGTAGCTAGTTAGCTAGCTATTATACAGTAGGCGTATAAGTAGACATGCAATTATAATTGTCTGTAGCACATATAAAGCACCCACCTACCGGTGGCTGAAAACACAATCATTGCGGGATGAACGAGTGACGAATTTCCGGGCAAGGGCGGTCCATTTAAAAATCATTCCTTCCTCCCTCGTCCCTTGCCCAGATGATTAGTTGAGAGCCCCGAGACAAAAGTACAAAGGTATTTTATAGCCAAGATACACCCCTTTCAACCTACACGACGAACAACAGATATATAGAATGGGTCACAAGGTTAAGAAATGTATGAAAGATGCCTATTGTCACGTCTGCTCCCGCTCTCCCCCCCCTGGCCTCGAGGGCGTCAGGTTGCCCTGCATCACTCCTCCCTCGGTGCAGCGGGATCGACAGGCGTCTTGCCTCAGCCGGATAGTTGGGCTCCCACGCCCCAACCGGCTTGCCCAGTGCCCATGTCTCGGCCGGTTCTCCCAGGTGGGTCGCCGGGTGGCGCCCCAAGAGGGGGGGGGGGGGGGGGGGGGGGTACTGTCACGTCTGCTCCCGCTCTTCCCTCCCCCTGGCGCTTGATTGCGCCAGGTTGCCCTGCATCACGCACTCCTGCCATCCATTACGCACACCTGCCTTCCTTCGTCACGCGCATCAGCGATATTGGACTCACCTGGACTCACTATTCACCTCTTTATTTCCTCCACTATATTTGTCAGTTCCCCAGCTCTGTTCCCTGCTGCTGTATTAATTGTTTTTGTCTGTGTTATTAGTTTGCTGACACTGTTCCTGTCTCGTGCCATGTCCGTTCTTTATTAAATGCTTTACTCCCCGTACCTGCTTCGTCTCTCCAGTGTCCTCCATGTGACACCTAGAATACATAGCAGACAGTATCTGCTGTGTCAACAGTTTTCATTGTGTAGAAACCAGTGTCTGGCCCTCCGACTCCAAACTGGAACCATCTCTCCCTGGTACGGTATAGAACAGAAACATTAACTCATTAGGTGTTATCACCCAAAAGACATCGTACATCTCCTGTCAGTGTTATTTCCCAGAGGCCCATCCTCAGTAGAACACCCACACAATAGTTAACATAATACTCTATTCTGTGAATAAAACAACCATTTGATGCAATAAAAGTATTATAACATAATCTTGCAATTTTTCCACCATACTCTCAAACCCCAGCTGATGGTGCTTCCGTTTGTGTGTGTGTTTCTGATGGTGCTTCCAGGTGCACACTAAAATATTAACGAAAGGTAGGTGGCATCAGAGTTGGCCTCATTTATAATTCAGGACACACACACACACACACACACACACACACACACACACACACACACACACACACACACACACACACACACACACACACACACACACACACACACACACACACACACACACACACACACACAGTGAAGGCCCCTCAGAGGAGGAAGGGGAGGACCATCCTACTCAGCGAATTTCATAAAAATTAAAATAGTGAAATATTAAAGTTTATTTTTAGATACAACTATAGTAAATATATTCACGTCACCAAATAACTGATTAAAACACACTGTTTTGCAATGAAGGTCTACAGTAGCCTCAACAGCTATTTTCAAAAACATAGGAGGCTTATTGTTCTCACCCCTTTCCATAGACTTACACAGTAATTATGACTACTTCTGGAGGACATCCACCAACCTATCAGAGCTCTTGCAGAATGAACTGACGTGTTGTCCATCCAATCACAGGATCAGAGAATTAATCTAGTACTGAAAGCACAAGGTACAGCTAGCTAGCACTGCAGTGCACAAAGTGTGGTGAGTAGTTGACTCAAAGAGAGAGAAAGTCAATAGTTGAACAGTTTAAAACAAATCATTTTTTTCTGAAATTAAGGAGAAGCAGCAGAGATATATTTTGTTGTATTTTATTTATTTTTGTATACCTTTCACGCTAACTAATGCAGCTAATTTAGCCTACTTGACAACCTGACACAGAGAGGACTGCTATTTATGTTAGCTAGCTGGCCAAGGCTATCCAACACTGCAACTCAAATCGAGGTAAACATTTGTTTTTATTAATTTATTGCCACTGAGGACTGCCGGTGTAACTGCTAAACTGCTTTCTGTACATTGTACTGCGTGATTGTACACATGGATTGGATTGTGGGTTTACTAAAGCGTTAGTTCTGGTAGCTATGACGTTAGCTAATACGGTGACAACGATGTAGGCTGTGTATCGGTTATGGTATGAAGGTTTGGCTTGGAGAGTTTTTTTCGTTACAGACAGCTGTTGTGTTGTGCACTGAAGTCCAAAAGCGGAGAGAAAAGATGAAAGGAGGAGAGCAGATACAGTGCCTTCGGAAAGTATTCAGACCCCTTTACTTTTTCCACATTTGTTACGTTACAGCCTTATTATAAAATGGATTAAATAAATAAAAAATCCTCAGCAATCGACACACAATACCCCATAATGACAAATCAAAAACAGTTTTTTAGAAATTTTTGCAAATGTATAAAACATTTCTAACAGAAATACCTTATTTACAGAAGTATTCAGACCCTTTGCTATGAGACCCGAAATTGAGCTCAGGTACATCCTGTTTCCATTGGTCATCCTTGAGATGATTCTACAACTTGATTGGAGTCCACCTGTGGTAAATTCAATTGATTTGACATGATTTGGAAAGGCACACATGTCTGTATAAGGTCCCACAGTTGACAGTGCATGTCAGACCAAAAACCAAGCCATGAGGTTGAAGGAATTGTCAGTAGAGCTCTGAGACAGGATTGTGTCGAGGCACAGACCTGGGGAAGGATATCAAAAAATGTCTGCAGCATTGAAGGTCCCCAAGAACACAGTGGCCTCCATCATTCTTAAATGGAAGAAATTTGGAACCACCAAAACTCTTCCTAGAGCTGGCCGCTCGGCCAAACCCAGCAATCAGGGAGGTGACCAAGAACCCGATGATCACTCTGACAGAGCTCTAGAGTTCCTCTGTGGTGATGGGAGAACCCTCCAGAAGGACAACCATCTCTGCAGCACTCCACCAATCAAGCCTTTATGGTAGAGTGGCCAGACAGAAGCCACTCCTCAGTAAAAGGCACATGACATTCCCCTTGGAGTTTGCCAAAAGGCACTTAAAGACTCTCAGACCATGAGAAACAAGATTCTCTGGTCTGATGAAACCAAGATTGAACTTGTTGGCCTGAATGCCAAGCGTCACGTCTGGAGGAAACCTGGCAATATCCCTACAGTGAAGCATGGTGGTGCCAGCATCATGCTGTGGGGATGTTTTTCAGCAGCAGGGACTGGGAGACTAGTCAGGATCGATGCAAAGATGACCGGCGCAAAGTAGAGAGAGATCCTTGATGAAAACCTGCTCCAGAACACTCAGGACCTCAGACTGGGGCGAAGGTTCACATTCAAACAGGACAATGACCCTGAGCACACAGCCAAGACAACGCAGGAGTGGCTTTGGGACAAGTCTCTGAATGTCCTTGAGCCCGGACTTGAACCCGATCGAACATCTCTGGAGAAAACCATAGAAAACTCTAGGCTGTAATCGCTGCCAAAGGTTCAACAAAGTACTGAGTAAGGGTCTGAATATTTATTTAAATGTGATATTTCAGTTTTTATTTGAAATAAAATTGCAAACATTTCTAAAAACCTGTTTTTGCTTCGTTATTATGGGTTATTGTGTGTAGATTAATGAGGGGAAAAAATAAATATTTTATCCATTTTGTAGATATCCAACTGGATATCCCAGCTGGCCAAACTCTCCCCTAAGCCGGACGACACTGGGACAATTGTGCGCTGCCTCATGGGTCCCCCAGTAGCGGACGGCTGCAACACAGCATCTAACCCAGATCTGTAGTGACGCGATGCAGTGCCTTAGAACGCTGTGCCACTCGGGAGGCAACGTTAGCTATGTATTTCGATATATGTATTTCTGACTTAGAATATGTGGACAACTACAAATACCTAGGTGTCTGGCTAGACTGTAAACTCTCTTTCCAGACTCACATTAAGCATATCCAATCCAGAATTAAATCTAGAATCGGCTTCCTATTTTGCAAAAGCATCCTTCACTCATGCAGCCAAACATACCCTCGTAAAACTGACCATCCTACCGATCCTCGAGTTCGGCGATGTCATCTATAAATTAGCCTCCAACACTCTACTCAACAAATTGGATGCAGTTTATCACAGTGCCATCCGTTTGTCACCAAAGCCCCATATATTACCCACCACTGCGACCTGTACACTCTCGTTGGCTGACCATCGCTTCATACTCTTTGCCAAACCCACTGGCTCCAGGTCATCTACAAGTCTCTGCTAGGTAAAGCCCCGCCTTATCTCAGCTCACTGGTCACCATAGCAGCACCCACCCGTAGCACGTGCTCCAGCAGGCATATCTCACTGGTCATCCCCAAAGCCAATTCCTCCTTTGGCCGCCTCTCCTTCCAGTTCTCTGCTGCCAATGACTGGAACGAACTGCAAAAATCTCTGAAGCTGGAGACTCTTACCTCCCTCACTAGCTTTAAGCACCAGCTGTCAGAGCAGCTCATAGATCACTGAACCTGTACATAGCTCATCTGTAATTAGCCCATCCACTCTACCTCATCCCCATACTGTATTTATTTATTTATCTTTATTTATCTGAATGGCATTAATGAAGCCTATGGATAGAGTACAATATAATAACTTTATTGTGCCATATATTGAATATATTCACTGATCATGTACTCTTCCTTGGCAAATAAAGGTGATCTTTAGGTATGAATCTCTGTGAGACATTCTTTTTCAGTCAGATCCAATACCAGGTGTATCAAACTCCATTCTTTGAATGATGCTGTGTCTGCATGTATGTATTACAATGATACACTTCAACAGTGTTTACCACTCCTGCTCCGGGGACATCAATGATTACACATTGTAACTATGCAATAGACTAGAAACATGATTTAAGGAAAGGCTGATTTGTAATTCATATATACATAATAAAAAACTATGCATATCTAACTCCCTTCATCTGCATTAATCTGAGTACACAGGATAGTATTTCAATGAGATACTTAATTTCAACCAGTGGAGAATGTGAAATGCTTTATTGAAATAAGTTCATTATCCAGGTATTATAAATACATTATACATGCATTATAATTATGATAATTGTAATATTATATTATAAATACAAGTTCAATCTATAAATCAATGCACATATGGTGTGCATTATAAAACGAGGAAGAAAGACGAGGTGGGGAGAGAGGTGTAGAAGACAAAAAGGCAAAGAGGTAAGAACAGAGGCAGACAGCATATGATTAATGAATTACAGTGCTACCCTAATATTCTCTCAGTTCAACACAATTACAGTGTCTCTAGCAGTGTCTCCTAACCAGCCTTGGGCCCACAGTTTGCCTGAAAGTTATCTTAAGAGTGGGTGAGGTGGCGATGACGGGACTGGCTTCCTCTCTCACATCAAAACATACCTGCAGACGAGAGACAGATGGATAGAGAGAGAGCATGATTAAGCACTGTTTTTCTTATTCTAACATGGTCAGTCATCATAATCATCAGGAGGGGAAATCACCCTGTTTTTGTTTGCTTGGAAATGTTGATCCTGGGGACTGTTATCTGAAGAAACTGTGTAACCAAGCCTTCATAGCAGCTAAGAAAAGCATTGCCATTAATTGGAAGGTTGGTTATCCTCCCACAGTGTCAAGTTATGTGTCACTAGATTTGATTTATTACAAGATTAAGGGTATACTGGGCAGCTTTCATAAGGTCTGGATGCCTTATATGTAATTTCAGTACAATTAAAGGAGTCTGTATTGAAAACATGCCCACATCAGGGGAGATTCCTATTTAGGCAATCCCTACAGGCTGGGCTGCTCAGTCCTATGGAGGATGTGCTATTTCTGTGTGTTAATGTATATTTGAGGTGTATGTGGGTTTTTTTGTTTTGTTTTTTTGTTTTCAAACCTTTCCCTTGGGAATTAAAAACACTAGAGAGGTGAACTGGGAAGGAAATTGTATTGGGAGAGAGTTAAGTTATTGACTGACTAGACTGATGGGGGTCGGGCGTGCAGGCGGCTTGGGCTGGCTGGTCGGTCTGGCTGAAATTTGATATAGAGGATGTCTTAAGAAAATCAAAAGTCTTTGTATTCTTTCAAGAGTTGTTCATTTGCTAAGCTATTGGTTGTAGGTGCAACGCAATATTTATTATTGAATTACATTTGATCTAGTTTTACGAATCACTTAAACATATTTAATAATTATCGATTACCTAGCTTGATGACTGTGGGCATTTTTGTTACGTTCTATATGGAGATGGCATATTGGATTGTGTAAAAACGAAGGAAATTTGCTTTTGATTCCAACAAAAATTCTGGGGGAAGAACCGCAGACCCCCCCAACAGGTTACTTCTAAAACCAAAGTGGCACCCCTGGATAACTCAACCAAATGTAAGTCAAAACTAGACATTGAACTGACCTCTGTGTGAAGTTTTTATTGAATGTGTCACTGTCTGTCACCTTGATTACTCCAATTTGTCTCTCGACCTGAGCACCTACATTTTCATTTTGTAGACTAGGTTGTAGCAACCTCATGAAAGGTATAGGGCAAATTCAAATATCATGTAGGAGCCTAAAACTATTGATGTAATATTGAGCTGGGTGAATGGAATATGAATGAGAGTCATCCAATATGCTGTAATAGAAATAAGAACATGCTCATAACAATTTTTTTAAATCCTCCATAGTCTTAAGCAGCACCGACCGCCACTGGCACACACACACACACACACACACACACACACACACAGTTGGATATCAGATATACTGATACAGTGTTGCTGTATCTTACACCTGCAGTATGTTGTCATAAGCGTCGTAAGGGACAGACCAAGGCCCAGCGGGTATAGTGCTCATCTTCTTTCTTTTAGAGAGAGAACACTCAAACAAAATAAACAAACGACAAAATAGTTCCGTAAGGCACACAGGCTATACAGAAAACAACCACCCACAAACCCAAAGGAAAAAAGGGCTGCCTAAGTATGGCTTCCAATCAGAGACAATGAAAGACACCTGCCTCTGATTGGAAACCATACTCGGCCGCACATAGAAAACGAACATTGAAAATGAAAACTAGAACAAATCCCCTCTAAATAAACCAACCCCAAAACACACAAAAACAACACCCCCTGCCACGCCCTGACCATACTACAATGACAAATGACCCCTTTACTGGTCAGGACGTGACACTTGTGCACAAGCACTTGCTAATATTCTCACCAGGCTTCGAATATCCCAGCGGCATCCCCCTTGTGTGGCCGCAATGTAACCTAAAAAATCCATGCCTTTTGCAGCCAAAATGGCCGTTTTGCCCTTGGGCTGAATTTAATAATTCCCTTCTAGCTGCCGTGCTCCGAAGCACCTCTCACTCACATGGATCTCTGAGATATCTCAATTCTTATTAGTCAATGCCCATCACGTGATCTGGTCCTTCTCACAGACATCTCAGCTAAGAAGTAGGCTACAAGTGAAGACAGACACATCGTGGATGCAACTGCGTGAACCTCTATTAAATTCTCATATTGAAGATGTTAGAACTATCCACATTTAGCCTACTTTTAGTGAGCCAACAAGATGAGCAGGCCTAACGAACAGCAAAAACATGAGCCTATGTCAGTCTACTATTCCCCCATAGTACAAAAGTTGACATATTCTATTGGTCAACCTGTCCTTCTGTGCAATAAATACATATTCCAAACATACTCTGGGACAGTTGTGGGATGCGATAGATTCTAAATTCATAAATTCAGACTAATCTTGGTGGACTAAGATTTTTTTTTAGTTGGGGCCAGCCCTAGAAATTCAGGAAATGAGCTATAGATGCCCCCCAAAATTCTGAGGGCAGACCCCCTGCCAGTTTATGCCCCCCCCACTTCTAAAACTAAAGTTGCGCCCCTGTCTTTACACATACTAAATAATATATGTGTGAAATTACTTTTAATTTAGAATGGACCATTATCATGCACCTGTCTCGGAACTGGAACATGGGAATAAAAATACATGTCATATATGCACTGATATAGGGAATGGAGGATGCTTTTCCTGTGGTTCACATTCATGCCAGCCAGGTAGGCTATACTCCTGTTGTAAAGCGAAGCAATGTGCTTAATATTAGGAAAGCTGATAAATAAATAAATAAATATAGTAGGCTTAGTCTATAGAAAGCTGATGGGATCCTCTTTTTTAATAGAGGCCATCAAAACCCTGTTTTCTCACACATAGCCTATGCAAATGTTGCGCAGCATGACCTCATGGGCACTCATGAAGTGTTTGACTCGATTTTTTCCAAAACATTTGCAATGATGTCAGAGTGATTTGAGGGACAATAGAGTGCTGAGTACCAGGCAGTTAGCAAGTTTGGTAGGCTACTAATGACCATCAGCAGCATCAGAGAGTGGAGAAGCCTAATTACCGTGTCTAAACGGTCACACGGAATGTGACTGCGCTCATGACTCGTGACTGCCGGTGTGGTGGCAATATGGTCACCGTAACAGCCCTAGTACTTTCTCATGTCAGTGTTGTAAAACTTTAACAGAAGGGATTGACCCGTGTGAAATAATGAGTTGTGTTGGAAAGACATTATCAGCGAGTTTGCCATGGAGGAATCACATGAGTTGAGTATCACATTCTGCTTCTTATCAGAGATTGGGAGCGTGATAAACCATACAACAGAGATACAATTGAGAGTGCGAGCAAGTGTTGGGTTTCCTGTAGATGGATCTGGCAAAGGACGGCTTGCAGTAAATGCAGGATCAACAGAAGTCACAGTGAACTTTCTCATGGACACTTGACAAATTCACAGCTGATTCCACTCAATTATTGGGAAACCGTTGATAAAAATTAAGTTAATTTATAAGGGAGGATAAATGTGTTGGATTGCATTGGAACCCTCTTGTTCTGTGGTGTTGCAGAGTCATATACAGTCAGGTCCATAATTATTGGCACCCTTGATAAAAATAAAGAATACAAATACTGAGCTATATTCTATGCTAATTATACTAATACAATTGCTCAGAGAAAGAGATGTTTAACAAGTAATAAAAAAAATGTCTCAGGAAGATAGGGGTCAAAATGTTCATTACTCTAGCAACCTCCCCTTGCGAGGATAACAACACTGAGCCTTTTCTTCAAATGTTTTATGAGATTGGAGAACACATTGGGATGGATCTTACACAATTCCTTATGGACTGCCCTCTTCAATTCAAACCACAGGTTTTCAATGGGTTTCAAGCCTGGAAACTGAGATGGCCATTGCAAAATGTTGATTATGTGGTCAATTAACCATTTTTTTGGTGGATTTTTATGAGTGCTTGGGGTTATTGTCTTGCTGGAAACCTTGAATCCAAAACAAGACACGTTCGTTCGTTCGTTCGTTCCTTCCTTCCTTCCTTCCTTCCTTCCTTCCTTCCTTCCTTCATTCATTCATTCATTCATTCATTCATGCGTTTGTCCATCCATTCCATTGTAAACAAACAAGGTATAGCTTCAAAACATGGTTAAAACGATCCTGTGGTTGTCATGGATTGTCAGTCCTTGCATCTAGAGCGTTGGTTGGTTGGTTGCAGAGAATTAAGAAAGTATGAAGAACATTTATTGCCGCATGTGAAATGACAAGCTATATAATTTACAACCCTTTGTTATCTTCTACAATGGTAGCTCCATTGGAGCTACATATCTCTTATTTCTTGCCTTGCCGTGCCTTCGCATCACTTCCGGTGCCCTCCTGTCCTCACATCAAGGCTACAATAAATCCTATTTAGAGATCAAAGAGAGGTGACGGTTAAATATTGAAACAACAGCTCGTTTGACACAGACCACCTCCCTTTAGTCACTTCTAAGTCATTGTATATACAGCATAATATGCATCTCAGCTCTTGTTGAATGTCATTTTAACATAGTGGTTGCCCCTGAGCAATCATGGGTCTCAAGGGAACCCATGCTATGGATATACTATGGTGTTTTCTACTATTGATGGCTGTTATAGGTAAGATCCCATACTGAATGCATTTGAATGGAAAATGCTTTACCTTTTCTATGCTTCATGTGATTTCAAATGACATTTAACCCAAAAAGTGCAAACATATTGTCACGACATCCGCCGAAGTCGGTCCCTTTCCTTGTTCGGGTGGCGTTCGGCGGCCGACGTCACCGGCCTTCTAGCCATCGCCGATCCACTTTTCATTTTCCATTTGTTTTGTCTTTGTCTTACACACCTGGTTTCAATTCCCCAATTACTTGTTCATTATTTAACCCTCTGTTCCCCCATGTTTGTTTGTGAGTAATTGTTTATTGTATTGCGGTTCGTATTTGTGGCTTTGTATTTATACAACGTGTATTGTTATATTATTGAGTAAAATTGCTTTCATTACTGTCGTGTTTTTGGCTATGCCGGATTAAGTGATATGACATGCTATTCTATAAAATCCTCTCTCTGTAATTAATATTACCTGATTGAGTTAATCATGTAAATGTAATTAACTAGAAAGTCGGGGCACCACGGAAGAATGTTTATAGAACTGTTATCTTCCGAATAAACTCTTAAAGACCTAGTAATATTTTACATCAATAGCAGTCAATATTAATCGTCACCTTATTTTCAGTCTCATATGGTTATCTTCACGAACCCTGGATAACAAGTTGAATCAGCAATACAAAATTGGGTTTAATTCTTTATTTACCAAATACCTAACTAATCACACAGAATTACATATACACAGAATACAAATTATGTCATACAGAAAACGTCCCTGGTGGACGTTACCTGTATGAGGCTTGTTACACAAAGAAAGGGGGTTGGGCTTGAATGAAAGAGCGGGAAGACTGAGGAACAAAAGAAACAGCTATGCTATTGTAAATACAGTATCTTATGCATTCTAAATTACCGCCCATTTGGAAAAGGAAAATGCAATAAATATTTACTCTGAGCTGCGCTTCGGTAGGTTGGTCGTAGATGCTGGCCGTGTTGGCCAACAGAGATCTTCCTGTCCTCAGAAGAATGTCTCTTGTGGTAAATTAGATACGTTGTAGTACCTTCATTGTGTGTTAGACTGGATACGTCGCCCATCCTTTCCTAGCCCACGTTTACAGCGGCCGCTGCAAACTCAACGGCTAGGAAGTATCACTTCTGTAGTGAATAAGAGTTCAAAGTTCATACCATTCACAACCAAAGCTCACACTGAGGTTGGCTTAGTTCTGTACTTGACAGGTTAGTCCTTTTAACGCAGAGGCTGCAGACCTCACGTACCCGGAACAGCTGGTTACATTTTTGTCAAAGGCTTATATAGTGGAGAGGGGAGGAGGGTGTGTTTCATCGTTTATAACCCATGTCTCTTCACAGGGGCGGGCCACTGATTGAGTAGGGCTCTTTCCTTTTGAAAACCCAATTCTCTCAATTGGAAGCTAAAATTACATTTAATCTCCTAACAAACAGTTTCAATATCAAACATTTAAATTGCACAACAATTCCATGTGAATCTGATAACTAGAATGTGTAGACTTTCCCAGGTACAGTTTATGTCGTCCTGTCATCAGTCATAATGTCTCAGATGACAACCGAACTGACATCCATACTCATTAAATACCTGGTATATTTCCAACTGGTTCTATTACTGAAATATGGTTCCTTTCCCCCCACTTGTTTGATGTTCCCAGACTCTCTATATTTAACAAAGCCTATTCGAGAGTCCTTCAGTAGGGTCAGAGAGAGAGAGAGGGGAAGGGAGAAAGGTATTTACGGGGGTCATAAACCTTACCCACAGGCCAACATCATGACATTACTCATATCTGCTGTCCTGCGCCTGACTCGTCTCACCAGCTACACACAGACGCTTTACACATATTTTGAGCTTAAAAGTCCAATAAAGCCGTTTTTGGGTAACAGTTAAGTACATTACCGTGTTTCCCCCCAATTAGAATGGTGAAAAATAAACAAAAATAGCTTCTTAGCAAAGAGCAATTTCTCAAGCAAGAATTTTGCTGGGAGTGCCTGGGAGTTGGTCTGAGTGGGTAGGGGAAAATGAGCTATTTGGAACTCTTTCTTATTGGCCTATTAACTAACCAACTCAGTTCTAATTGTATCTGAAAGATGAGACTCTCAACTTGGTATAAATACATTGACTGGAAGCTAAATATGTACAGTGTCTTTAGAAAGTATTCACACCCCTTGACATTTTACACATTTTGTTGTTGTTGTTGTGTGAATTTAAGATGGATTAAACTGAGATTTTTTGTCACTGGCCTAGAGACAATAACCCATCATGTCAAAGTTGAATTATGTTTTTTGAAATGTTTACAAATTATTAATAAAAAATTAAAATATGAAATATCTTGAGTCAATAAGTACAGTATTCAACCTCTTTGGTATGGCAAGCCTAAATAAGTTCAAGAGTCATAATTTGCTTAACAAGTCACATAATAAGTTGCATGGACTCTCCCTGTGTGCAATAAGTGTATATATTTTTTTAATTAATACCCCATCTCTGTACCTCACACATACAATTATCTGTAAGGTCCCTCAGTCGAGCAGTGAATTTAAAACACAGATTCAACCACAAAGACCAGGCAGGTTTTCCAATGCCTCGCAAAGAAGGGCACCTATTGGTAGATGGGTACAAAAAAAGCAGACATTGAATATCCCTTTGAGCATGGTGAGGTTATTTATTACACTTTGGATGGTGTATCAATACAGCTGTCCTTCTTAACTGAGTTGCTGGAGAGGAAGGAATCAGTTTTAGGGATTTCACCATAAGACCACAGGTGACTTTAAAACAGTTACAGAGTTTAATGGCTGTGATAGGAGCAAACGGAGGATGGATCAACAACATTGTAGTTACTCCACAACACTAACCTAATTAAAAGAGTGAAAAGAAGGAAGCCTATACAGAATGAAAATATTCCAAAACATGCATCCTGTTTGCAACAAGGCACTAAAGAAATACTGCAAAAAAATGTGGCAAAGCATAATTCAATTCTTGTCCTGAATACAAAGTGTTATGTTTAGGGAAAATCCAATACATTACTGAGTACCACTCTCCATATTTTCAAGCATAGTGGTGGACGCATCATGTTATGGGTATGCTTGTAATCGTTAGGACTGGGACATTTTTTTTTCAGGATAAAAAAAGAAATGGAATGGACCTAAGCACAGGCTAAATGCTACAGGAAAATCTTATTCAGTCTGCTTTCCACCAGACACTGGGAGATGAATTCACCTTTCAGCAGGACAATAACCTAAAACACAAGGCTAAATCTACACTGGAGTTGCTTACCAAGAAGATCGTGAATGATTCTGAGTGGCAGAGTTCCAGTTTTTACTTAAATCTACTTGAAAATATATGGCAAGACTTGAAAATGGTTGTCTAGCAATGATCAACAACCAAAATGACAGCGCTTGAAGAATTTGTAAAAGAATAATGGGCAAATATTGTACAATCCAGGTGTGCAAAGCTCTTAGAGACTTACCCAGAAAGACCAAAGGTGATTCTAACATGTATTGACTCAGGGGTGTGAATACTCATGTAAATTAGATATTTCTGTATTTCATTTTCAATAAATTTACAGAAATGTCCAAAAACCTGTTTTCACTTTGTCATTATGGAGTATTGTGTGTAGATAGGGGAGAAAAAAATAAATATTTAATCCATTTTGAATTCAGGCTGTAATGCAAAAAAATGTGGAAGGCGAATTAAGGGGTATGAATACTTATAGTTCTTTTTTAGTTATAGTGGCTGCATTGCCCTCAAGGGGCCTAATCTGCGGTGGCTCCATATCTATATCTTTTCAGGGTACATACATCTACCTCTGTGCCAAATTCGGTGCTTTAATCACAAAGTGTACTATTTGTGATGGTAAAACACAGAAATCATGTTACATAGATTTTTTTTGTTGGTAATCATGGTAAAAAAGAAAATCGGTAACTAGTTGCTTGATAAAGTTCACGAGTCAAATCATTTGTTTTTGATAAAACACTGTTCTGTTGCATCCACAGGTCAAGAAGGCTGTCTTGGAGTGACCATCATTGGAGAGATCATAGTCAAAAATGCTACGTTTGATAAAGAATGTACATATACTATAGTCTATATTTGGGGTCATTTACTTAAAACTGGAAAAACATTGGATATAGAGAATTTAAATATCCTCACTGAAAATTAATGGCCGTTTTCGATTATTGAATTGTAATTCCAATTAATATCCTGCATTGACTTAACTTTTAACTGAATTGTTAACTTCACTTATCATTGTCTTCGTGTAGCGGGATGCGACCAGGCCGGACTTGACAATTCATGCAGCTGAAATAGATGGGTGACTCGTCTGTGTCTCTCCCTGTGCCTCTGGCCACAACAGGACAAAGCACTGTAACACCAGTACCTGTAGTATGTCACGGGCCGGACCAGTCTGCGGGTAAGACTATTACATCTTAAGACTTCTTAAGTCGTAGATGCTGGCCGTGTTGGCCAACAGAGATCTTCCTGTCCTCAGAAGAATGTCTCTTGTGGTAAATTAGATACGTTGTAGTACCTTCGTTGTGTGTTAGACTGGATACGTCGTCCATCCTTTCCTAGCCCACGTTTACAGCGGCCGCATAACATAACACATGTAACAGAGTTAAGATCATACTGTATGCTCACTCCAAAGCTTGAAATGCCTTCACTTGGTCGCCGAATTGCTAGCTTTTCGGTGATGCAACTGGCTAATAACATAACATAATAACATGCAGTATGTACCATATAGCCAACATATAGCTAGCTTAATGACTCCACCTAACCAGAAGTCACTCTGTGTCAGATCCACTATCCACACAGCTGTAACAAGGACTACTGGTACCGAGACTCTGCATGTTACGGCCCCATCCTGAAGCGAGACATCTTTGCTGCGTTACTGACTCTGGCAAGACTGGTGATAGCAGCCATGGGGGTCGTGGTGGTCTACATGCCCTGGCATAGACGACAATCCCGCAGGTGAGACATGACTCAATTCAACACAGCAGCTAAAAATACAGGGACAAAACAGAGAATGAAGTATATGTTTACCTTTTTGAGTGCAATGTACAGTAGTAGACTCCCAACCATCTAGTCATAGAGAGGTTGTGATCATATCAAACTCCGGCATAGACGACAAGCACGCAGGTGAGAAATACTAAAGTTCAACACAGCACTCAAAGCTCCTAGCTACATACTCAAAGCTACATACCTGTAGCTAAATGAGTTTGTCCAGGTACTATGAATATTTTGTAGAATGTGTCCATCCTACAAATATTCATGACTATCAGTAAAATACTCATTAACTAAGTTCCCACTCTCCCCTTTCCTTCATGTCAGGGCTAAAGACATCCATACAGCCATATTGAACCAGTGGTTGGAGGATGACTTAGAGTGGCCCAACAGGCCAACTACGAGTGGCGACTTGGTTGGTTCAAGTAGTACCACAGTCCTAACAGATAAACTGTCTAAAGCTTGCTCTGCTATCATAGGTTGTTGCTATAATTGTGTTTTAACCCCCTGGAGTCAAATTATTTGACGAAACATTGAATTTGACTCAATGCTATTAGCCCCTAGAAATGTATTGAATAACAGATTCATACATGGAAAAACAGATAGTCAACTATTTAAAAAAAAAATTGAGACATAATATATATCTGAGAAACATAAGATCAGGGTGTTTTTTTATTGTAACAACTTTTTTCCCCCCCACTAAACTATTTCCATATACACAGTGTACAAAACATTAGGAACAGCTGCTTTTTCCATGACATAGACTGACCAGGTGAAAGCTATGATTCCCTAATTGATATAACTTGTTAAAGACACTTCAACCAGTGTTGATGAAAGGGAGGAGACAGGTTAAATACGGATTTTTAAGCCTTGAGACTTGGATTACATATGTGTGCCATTCAGAGGGTGAATGGGCAAGACAAAATATTTATGTGCCTTTGAACAGGGTATGGTAGTAGGTGCCAGGCGCACCGGTTTGAATGTGTCAAGAACTGCAACGCTGCTGGGTTTTTCACGCTCAACTGTATTCCGTGTGTCAAGAATGGTCCACCACCCAAAAGACATCCAGCCAACTTGACACAACTGTGAGAAGCATTGAAGTCAACATGGGCCAGCATCCTGTGGAATGTTGACACCTTGTAGAGTCCATGCCCCTGACGAATTGAGGCTGTTCTGAGGGCAAAAGGGGCATTCATTTTTATAAACTCGTACTGGGCTACTTTCAGACGAGTCTTGTGAGGCTTGTGGGCGTCCTAGACCGACGTACGTGTTCGTAAGGGTCTCACCTTTCCAAAGAGGGTTCATATTAGTGTGTAGCCCAAACTGTTCAGACGCTACAGACAGAAGTCGGCAGAACTGAATTCAGACGAGTCTGACGCTTGCGGGGGTCGTAGAGCAAAACGGAGAATACCATCGTGTTTGTGAGAGTCTCATCTTTCCATAGAGGGGTCATAATAGTTTGTAGGACGTTTGGACGCTACAGACGCTTTTGTGAAGACCGATTTTTCAGGATGTCTCATGGTCTGACAAACACAGCTGTAGCGCTGCCACCTTTCACCGCAAGTGCAGAAGGCCAACATCGGTGGACACAGAGGGTTGAGATGCAGCCCATGCAACAAAAAAAAGATATCTCTAGCTTAGACAGATTTTTATGTGTATTTATTTTTTCAATAATGCTAATTATATCCTGTGGGGGCATGGACATCGACTCTAGTTAAAGGGATAATATGCCATTGTTATACAAAGTATTTGACTTTAAAAGTGTGGCATAACACCTCCTCCTTCCCCAAAAAAAGTTTTTTTAAATGATCTTTATCAGTAGAGTACCTTGGCCTGGTTTAAAACATGATTAGCTTGGGGGACCATTTGTAAATATATTTTTTGTCCCCTATCATACAGAGAATGACCCTAACCCACATTATGGTGGCTGAGTGGGCTTGCAGTACGAGGCAGAGGGAGACTCCTCCAACTTCTCCCTACCATGGAACACAGGCACAGGTGGGGATTCTATTCAAGCTATACTAGATGCCATCTCCTGCCGTTGTGCCCCTTGAGCAAGTCACTTAAACACTTTCTCAAGGGGTTAAAAAGCAACAAAAACATAATAAAATTGGACAGTAAAGCTTTGTTCTTACTCTTTCTTCTCCTATAAAAAGGTGTCCAGGGAGAGGTTTGAGACCATCTACCACGACTACAGTTCCTGGGGGCTGATAGGGACACCATACAAGACATAGACACCTGAACCGACCTCCTCTTCAGGGCAACGTTTTGCATCGAGTGACCCTGGCAGCCAATCAAAGGTGGGTAGAAGGACAGAATGCCGCATTTAAAATGTATTATGTACTGTATTTCTGTCAAAATTTGCTAAAATTTGTCTAATCGCTTTTGGAATTTCTGATGCTCCCAGAATGTCTAGCTTTCATTTCAATGACTGTTAGCAACCTGGACAAAGTGAAGAGACTATAAATGTAGGTACAATATCATTTCTACAAACTTTTGATTTGGTTTTAGTAATTTCAATGTCGATTGACATCGTTTTTCTGCGACAAAAAAACCCAAACATTTTCAGATTGTATAGGCTCGCGGGCCTTGAGTTTGACAAGTGGTCTACATTGTCATTCAACCTGTTAAAAAAAGCTGTAAAATATGTATGTTATACTGTGGTTGCACTTTATAAACTGGTGTGTACTTCCATGGTAAATTACTACATAAGGATAATATGGAGGAGCTAATGTTGACGTTAAAAACCTATTCCATACTTAAATACCTTTTTTTAATATTCCCTGACAGTTTATGATCAGCAGACCGGAGATAAAGTCACTTTGAGATGTAGTGGATCATCCTTTAAATCAGTGTTTCATCGACCACTGGAAAAAAGACTGAAACAAGATCAGTATTGGACAGTCTCCTCTTTGGGAGCGAAGACTGAATGAAGGTTATAGGGTACAATGCAAAAACTGTTTGACCAATGATATGATGCAACTTATGCCAGTTTGACAATTAGCATTACTCATTTTTAACGTTGGTACTAAAGCTAATGAATAATGTTGTAATATCACATATATAATAACATGGCCTAACAACGTGTCTGTATACAGAGAACAGATACTGAACACTCAAAACATCTGAAATGTGGAATAAAAGCAAAGATTTATTATACTCATTTTTGTAAACTGCATAATATCAAAGCAACCAAAAAGTGACAAACCACAATCAAATGAACCATGAATGAAGGTTAAAGTGAGACATTTCTGATTAAATAACTTAAGTACTGCTGTACTAATCCAAGGCTTTAGAACATTCTATGAAATCCTCAAGTTGTCAGCTATTTCTTTTTTCGTCTCAAAATATAAACAAAATGGAGGCTACTGTAACACCACCTCTTCAACCGACTGGATCTGTTGCCGTGCCAACAGTTTCAAAGGCACCATGAAGGGGTTAAGGGGACAGAGTCCCGCCTTCTCCCAGTCAGGTTTTCTTTGCGTAGCCGTCCCTGACTTTGCTGACGCGTCATTGGTCGAGGGCGTTTGTCCCTGGGCTTGTCCATTGTCCTGTGAAGGCGCGAAAGTCTCAGTTCCCGCCCTTTCCTCTGTACTCCCCTGCAACGGCACAGCCCCATCCTTAGCAACAGAATTGGAACACCCGGCGACCAGGTTGACAGGCACCACCGTTGCAGCCACACCCTGATTGGTTGAGGTGCATTCCATCCCATCACTTCCCCGACCATCTGGGATTCCACTAATAGCCCCATCTCTTCCTCCTACCTGACTCTCCTGTTGTATTTGAAGTGGGGCCCCCACCTTGTCACCAGCATCTAGACTTGGGGGCGTTGTCACAGCAACAAGTATTGCTCCTCCATCTTGTCTTCTTTGATCTCCCGCTTTCGTTCCTTCTCCTCCCGCCGCCGAGGACCAGGGCCTCCCAGTACCGGTGCCCACCTGGGACACCTTGGGAACCGGGGCTGAGAACCGTTCATGGACCTAGGAGTGAGAAGAAAACAGAGTAATGTTGTCAAATATATCTCAAAAGGGAGACATGGTGGAAAGAATATATTAAAAAGAGAAAACGTAAGATGGTGGAGAGGTCTGACTAGGAAAAGGGCAAACTCCCTCACACAGAAATGAGTGAGGTGGAGATCTATGACCCATCCGCAATTCTAGGCCTGGGCCCGTACTCACAAAGGGTCTCAGAGTTGGAGTGCTGATCTAGGATCAGGTCCGAACTCTTATTCCTTGCAAAATTAAAAAAGCTAAACTGATCCTAGATCTGCACTAATACTTTGTGGATAAAGTCCCAGGTGTTATTCATTATGAATTAAAAAGCTAAACTCATCCTAGATCAGCTGGGCAATCTGATCTTAGATCTGTAGTTGAGTGTACAGTACCTGGAGCAGGTGGTGCTGCAGTCTGGCACAGTCCAGGAGGGGGAGCTCTTCAGGCAGAGACATCAGCAGGTCCAGTATTATAGCACTTTCTGGGGAAAACGAAGTCAAAGAAGAACAGGAACAAGAAGAAGATTATGATGAGGAAATGGGACAGACTGGCCAATCTTTTTGCAACATATGAATGTGACAGAGCATGTTGACCACATTGGAAATAGCCTAGTGCTCTAATGTGTTATCCTCTTGACCCAAATGCATCTTTACAAGCAGTTGGTTGTATAACAAGCAGGGTTGGGGTCAATTCCATTTCAATCCCGGTAAATTCCAGAACTACACAGAAATTCCAATTATCTTCAACGCTTTTCAAATGGGAATATGAACAATTGGAATTTGGTTAACTTTATGAATTGACTGGAATTTAAAATGGAATTGACCCCAACCCTGGTAAGACATGTAGAAGAAACCAGATTATCGACTGTCATAAGGTAAAAAGTGTATAACTGACACCCCCCCCACCCCAACAATAGCTATCATCTCACCCATAGGAGTCAGTCTGAAACATTCACTCTGCACGTGGACCGTACTTAAGAACCGATAGATCTTCTCAAAGTCCACAATGCTCCCCAGGCCTGTGTATCTAGGAGTGTTCTCATCCGCATGTTTACTTTTCCTTGGCCCAGCCCCGGGATGCTGAGGCTGCGGCCTAATAGAGGAGGCTGCAGCAGAGGGCTGTTGTTGTTTTGACACACCGGCAGGGGCAGGAGAGGACATCACTGCCAGCTGAGTGGAAGGGACATTGGACATGGTCTGCCCGTGCGCGCCACCTTGTGGCACCGACTGAGACTGCAGTGTTGTAGTAGGACCAGACGATGAGGCAGAAAGGGACTGCACAGGCATTGGTACTGTAAGCAGAGGGGTAATGGCAGACCCTTCTTGAATCTGACTGAGGATGCTGGAGTTCGAGCAACCAGGCTGGGGTTGGGCTCCAACTGTAGAGGCTGGTGTAGTGGTCCTGCCTCTCTGATTGGACGCACCAGAACTGGGGTTCATTGTGGACGGCTGGGTGGTGGGAACACCAGAGACTGGTACAGAGACCGCAGGTGGTGGTTGGGGTGTAGAAGCAATGTTAAACACTATAGGGCTGTTAGATACCCCTGAGGGGGCTGGGTTTTTAGGGGTGGGTATGGGTCTAGGTGGGATGGTCTTGAAGTTGGAGCGTTGTTGCTTAGGGAGGTAGTCTTCTCGAGGCGGGTCCGAGTTGGTCAGGCTGCCGGGCTCTGTGGCTGAGATGACTAGCATCTGGAGAGAGGATTGAGGAGGAAGGGAAGAGAGCGATAGAGGGGAGATGGGACAGGGAGAGAGCGAGAGAAGGATAGTTTGTAACTTTCGATCTTGAATACATCTAGGACTATCATCTAAATATTTAAGCCTAGTCAAATCAAATTTTATTGGTCATATATACATATTTAGCAGATGTTATTGTGGGTGTAGCGAAATGCTTGTGTTCCTAGCTCCAACAGTGCAGTGTATCTAACAATACACAAAAATACACACAAATCTAAAAGTAAAATAATATTTATATATTTCTTAATTCCATTAAGACGAACAATGTCAGTGGCATTGACAGTAGAATCGAATACAGTATATATTTATGAAATTAGTAAAGCACTATGTAAACATTATTAAAGTGGCCAGTGATTCCATGTCTATGTATATAGGGCAGCAGCCTATAAGGTGCAGGGTTGAGTAACTGGGTGGTAGCCAGCTAGTGATGTTGTAGTCCATATGTTTGCACTGTTTTCTAACATAATTGCCCCTTTTGAGATACTTTCCCCTTGAAAGACATGATAGATATATATATATATATATATATATATATATATATATATACTGCTCAAAAAAATAAAGGGAACACTTAAACAACACAATGTAACTCCAAGTCAATCACACTTCTGTGAAATCAAACTGTCCACTTAGGAAGCAACACTGATTGACAATAAATTTCACATGCTGTTGTGCAAATGGAATAGACAACAGGTGGAAATTATAGGCAATTAGCAAGACACCCCCAATAAAGGAGTGGTTCTGCAGGTGGGGACCACAGACCACTTCTCAGTTCCTATGCTTCCTGGCTGATGTTTTGGTCACTTTTGAATGCTGGCGGTGCTTTCACTCTAGTGGTAGCATGAGACGGAGTCTACAACCCACACAAGTGGCTCAGGTAGTGCAGCTCATCCAGGATGGCACATCAATGCGAGCTGTGGCAAGAAGGTTTGCTGTGTCTGTCAGCGTAGTGTCCAGAGCATGGAGGCGCTACCAGGAGACAGGCCAGTACATCAGGAGACGTGGAGGAGGCCGTAGGAGGGCAACAACCCAGCAGCAGGACCGCTACCTCCGCCTTTGTGCAAGGAGGAGCACTGCCAGAGGCCTGAAAAATGACCTCCAGCAGGCCACAAATGTGCATGTGTCTGCTCAAACGGTCAGAAACAGACTCCATGAGGGTGGTATGAGGGCCCGACGTCCACAGGTGGGGGTTGTGCTTACAGCCCAACACCGTGCAGGACGTTTGGTATTTGCCAGAGAACACCAAGATTGGCAAATTCGCCACTGGCGCCCTGTGCTCTTCACAGATGAAAGCAGGTTCACACTGAGCACATGTGACAGACGTGACAGTCTGGAGACGCCGTGGAGAACGTTCTGCTGCCTGCAACATCTTCCAGCATGACCGGTTTGGCGGTGGGTCAGTCATGGTGTAGGGTGACATTTCTTTGGGGGGGCCGCACAGCCCTCCATGTGCTCGCCAGAGGTAGCCTGACTGCCATTAGGTACCGAGATGAGATCCTCAGACCCCTTGTGAGACCATATGCTGGTGCGGTTGGCCCTGGGTTCCTCCTAATGCAAGACAATGCTAGACCTCATGTGGCTGGAGTGTGTCAGCAGTTCCTGCAAGAGGAAGGCATTGATGCTATGGACTGGCCCGCCCGTTCCCCCAGACCTGAATCCAATTGAGCACATCTGGGACATCATGTCTCGCTCCATCCACCAACACCACGTTGCACCACAGATTGTCCAGGAGTTGGCGGATGCTTTAGTCCAGGTCTGGGAGGAGATCCCTCAGGAGACCATCCGCCACCTCATCAGGAGCATGCCCAGGCGTTGTAGGGAGGTCATACAGGCACGTGGAGGCCACACACACTACTGAGCCTCATTTTGACTTGTTTTAAGGACATTACATCAAAGTTGGATCAACCTGTAGTGTGGTTTTCCACTTTAATTTTGAGTGTGACTCCAAATCCAGACCTCCATGGGTTGCTAAATTGGATTTCCATTGATTATTTTTGTGTGATTTTGTTGTCAGCACATTCAACTATGTAAAGAAAAAAAGTATTTAATAAGATTATTTCATTCATTCAGATCTAGGATGTGTTATTTTAGTGTTCCCTTTATTTTTTGGAGCAGTGTATATCTGAACAGACCTGAGCGAAGGCTGAGGTGATGGGTTCCTCCAGAGCTCCAGCCATATCATGGGCCAGTTCAGCCCACAGTTGGATGGGCTTCAGGGCTGCCTTCTGCTCAGACCTCTGCCTCTTCACCTGGCCCACCACCGCTCTCAGCACACGCATCATCAGAGACTCCAACTGGGACTGGATCTGGGAGGGAGAGTGGATGGAAGAGAAACACTAATTGGTGTGTTATGTATGAACATACGGTACAGAACCGGACACACTCACTCACTCACCTCACTCATGTGCAGCTAACCTTGTGAGGACATATAATTCAGTCCCATTCAACATCCTATTTCCCCTAACCCAAAAACCTGACCTTAACCCCCCTACAAACAGCATTTGACCGTATGGGAACCAACAAAATGTCCCCAGTTGGTCAAATGTTTGTTTGTTTACTATTATTGTGGGGACTTCTGGTCGACAGACAGACACAGAGAGAGAGAGAAATACATCTCTCACATGCACAATGAATGAGCGTGACCTCAATTTGAAATGCACTTTCTAGCTAACTTACTTCTTCTCTGGACTGCTTGGGAAGTTTCTCGTGCAGGGCCTCTAGGTCTATTGCCCCGTGGATCCCGCCAGTCATCTTGTTCTGCTTGTTGAGGCACCGCAGCAGGACCTGTTGCTCCGTCCGACTCCATCCCGTGCACGCGAACTTTGGTTTTCGCTTCGAGACAGTCTTTTCGGTCTTCTTGTTCACATAGCGCGTCGGTTGTATTCGAGCACGAGAGGGCGGCTTCATTGTGTTAGCTAGGTAGCAACGTTTAGTTGGATGGAGGAAGAGGAAAGACAAACAATTAGACAGGAGCTATCGTAGCTAGCTCTGGTCGACGCGCATGCGTCGGATTTTCAATTAACATTACGCGCTGACGTATTCGCGTGGACCAGAGCTAGTCTGGCGGTATACAAACTGCTCAAGTCCTTTTCCCATTTTGGCGTAATGGCACCCTGTTCAGACAGAGACAAGTTATCCAGCAACACATTTGCTTTGATGAAAGTATATAGTAAAATGGAACGCGACAAAGAGTGCAGAGGCAACTCGTTGTCGTCGCGCGAAAGACCAGAGTTAACGTTAGCTTGCTAACTACAAAGCTATCCTTGTCCCACTCCCTAAATTATAGTTTGTTATCGACGTGATAAAGTGCAAGTAACGTTAGATACCTGTAAATGTTGAGTTTTATCCGGAAAGAGTGAATCCTTTTGTTTCTAAACCTAACCTTGACAAAACGTTTTCTGCTCAAGAATCAATACACTACGGACTGCCGCAGGTTAAAAAAAAGTACCACTCGAGAAACGCGTTCTGGAAATACAAACTACATTTTGTAAAGATGTGAGTGACTTTTGCACATTAAAGGAAATATATAATAGATTATAGTCGTATATTAAATATGATTTTTTATGAAAATTTCAACAAAGAAACAAATATTGGCAGCGGTGGGATTCGAACCCACGCCCCCGAAGAGACTGGAGCCTTAATCCAGCGCCTTAGACCGCTCGGCCACGCTACCGTTGCACACCGCATGAACTGGATAAGTTTATGTTTCATTTCTTTAAATTCGTCTGACTCGCTCATGAAGATCAGTGGACCTATCCCACCATTTACACTACATAACCAAATGTATGTGGACACCTTTGCTGCTATAACAACCTCCACTCTTCTGGGAATGCTTTCCACTAGATGTTGGAACATTACTGCAGGGACTTGTTTCCATTCAGCCACAAGAGCGTTAGTGAGGTCGGGCACTGATGCTGGGCGATTAGGCCTGGCAGCCAGTCGACGTTCCAATTCATCCCAAAGGTGTTCGATGGAGTTGAGGTCAGGGTTCTATGCAGGCCAGTCAAGTTCTTCCACAACAATCTCCATAAACCATTTCTGTATTTTTCTCACTTTGTGCACCAGGCAGTAGCTGTGTGTGGGTAAAATCACTGGGAAAGCGAAGCCCCCCCCCCATATTACAACCTATGAGTTGTAATAGTTCAATAATTAATTAATATGCCTTGCGAACGTGATATATAGGCCTAAAGGCCGAGACAATAATAAGACACAGTGGCAGAATAAATTCACCACACCTTTATTTGATCACAAAAAGTCAAATACTGTTGCATGTGGGTGATTTTGCAAATACGGGGCTTTATGTGTCTCAGGGTTAGATCTTTAATATAACATTTCATTTAGATTTGTTTATTTCACATTAAGTAGAGACTAAAATAACCTTACATTTTTCAGCTTTCAAAATGTTTTTTATTTTATTTTCTAAAGTATTTCATGTCTGGATTTCACTGTTTTGCACTATTTTTGTCCTGTCTCACACCCAGACATTTGACATTCTGCTATGTACTACACTTACAAAAGTCTTGATAATTACAACATATTTAATGCACTTGTTGTAGTTAGGATCGGACCCTTTTTTTTCAATTTTCTCCTAAAATGATATACCCCAATCTAACTGCCTGTAGTTCAGGACCTGAAGCAAGGATATGCATATTCTTGATACCATTTGAAAGGAAACACTGAAGTTTGTGGAAATGTGAAATTAATGTAGGAGAATATAACACATTAGATCTGGTAAAAGACAATACAAACAAAACAAAATCATTTTTTTTAAATATTTTTTTTAATCATCTTTCAAATGCAAGAGAAATGCCGTAATATCTTATTGGAGTTTAGGCTCAATTTAGATTTTGGCACTTGATGGTGTGCAAAGTTTCAGATTGATCAAATGAAGCGTTGCAATACTGCACAATATTTTGAATCAAGTCTGCCCAAATGTGCCGAATTGGTACATAACTATAGAGAACATAACTATAGAGAACATACAAAAATGACATGGTAATACAAGATTTAAGTTTACACACTCCCAGGAATGTCATATGTAAGAGTGAAGTAGGTTCCGTCCCTCTCTTCGCCCCACCCCGGGCTCGAACCAGGGACCCTTGCACACATCAACAACTGATACCCACGAAGCATCGTTACCCATCGCGCCACAAAAGCCACGGGCCCTTGCAATACAAGGGGAAACCCTACTTCAAGTCTCAGAGCGAGTGACGTCACTGATTGAAATGCTATTAGCGCGCACCACCGCTAACTAACTAGCCATTTCACATCGGTTACACATACATGATGGATCATTAACTTATACACTAACGTTCACACATCTAGATGGCCGGGCAGGGTGGGTGTGGAGCCAGAGACAGCAGGGGTTCAAACTGTAGAACCCAGTTCCTACATTTGAATATAAAACACGATTTTATCAGACAAAACTATGCTACATTTTATCTCTGGGTCCCTCAGGATGACAAATCAGAGCAAAATTATTGAATGTATGTACATTATTTACCTTCAGAGGTGAATGTATCAAACCAGTTGCCGTGATAAAAGTTTTTTGTTGTAGTGCACTCTCCTCAAACAATAGCATGGTATTTTGTCACTGCAATAGCTACTGTAAATTGGACAGTGCAGTTAGACTAACAAGAATTTAAGCTTTCTGCCCATATAAGACATGTCTATGTCCTGGAAAGTTTGCTGTTACTTACAATGTCATTCTAGTCACATTAGCGCACGTTAGTAACAACCATCCCAGTATAGAGACACCGATCCCGTAGAGGTTAAGACCTGAAAAGACAAACAAATTACATACATGATTATGGTTAAGTTGAAATTAATACATGTTGTATTAGGCTAGGATGATTGAGTGATTTTGATGTCTATTTATGTGACTTACTATGGTTATTACTGAATTTAATTATTTATTAAAAATGTTTCTATAAGATGCCCTCTAAATCAACCAAGGAGAGGACAAGGACATACGCTATATATATAAAGTATGTGGACACGCCTTCAAATAAGTGGATCAAATTAGTGGATTTGGCTTTTTCAGCCACACCTGTTGCTGAAAGGTGTATAAAATTGAGCACACAGCCATGCAATCTCTATAGACAAACATTGGCAGTAGAATAGTCCATACTGAAGAGCTCAGTGACTTTCAACGTGGCACCGTCATACTATAGGATGCCACCTTTCCTTCAAGTCAGTTTGTCAAATTTCTGCCATGCTAGAGCTACCCCGAACAACTGTAAGTGCTGTTATTGTGAAGTGGAAATGTCTAGGAGCAACAACGGCTCATCCGCGAAGTGGTAGGCCACATAAGCTCACAGGACGAAACCGCCAAGTGCTGAAGCTTGTAGCATGTTAAAATGATCTCTCCTACATTGTAACACTCACTACAGAGTTCCAAACTGCCTCTGGAAGCAAAGTCAGCAAAATAACTGTTTGTCGGGAGCTTCATGAAATAGGTTTCTATGGACAAGCAACTGCACACAAGCGTAAGATCACCATGCACAATCACACTTCACCATCTGGCAGTCTGATGGACGAATCTGGGTTTGGCGGATGCCAGGAGAACGCTACCTGCCCCAATGCAGAGTGCCAACTGTAAAGTTTGGTGGAGGAGGAATAATGGTCTGAGGCTGTTTTTCATGCTTTGGACTAGGCCCCTTAGTTGCAGTGAAGGGAAATCTTAACGCTATAGCATGCAATGACATTCTAGATGATTCTGTGCTTCCAACTTTGTGGCAACAGTTTTGGGGAAGGCCCTTTCCTGTTTCAGCATGACAATGCCCCCATGCACAAAGCGAGGTGCATACAGAAATGGTTTGTTGAGATCGGTGTGGAAGAAATTGACTGGCCTGCACAGAGCCCTGACCTCAACCCCTTCGAACCCCTTTGGGTGAATTGGAACGAATGGTCTGTTCTATATCTTCAATAAAATGAAACACGTACAACTGTGACATTAAAATGTTAAACGTTATTTTTTGTCAGTTGTTTTATATGAAATGTCATTTCCACCACACTCTGTCATTACCACAATGCTAAGTCATTACCATCACAGCAAATATTTTAGAGGCAAAGGTGTATTAAATTACAATTGATATTGATGATTTTTCCCATATGTGAACCTTATGCTGTATGCCTGTTCTTAAGATAATTTCTAAAGTAATGTAACATTTTAAGATATTGATGTGGTAAATACATGTTTCTGGGTATCATCAAGGCATATATGGACATTTAGACATGACAATGATGAATACATATAATTAAGAAGAAATAAAATTAGCGTGAAATGTTATATGAAATACCTTAGGCACAATTTCTGTAATTTCCTTTTCAACTAAAATACCACATTTTATGACGCGGTGGTTATGACATTTCCCCTTGGGTATTTGGGGAAACCGATAAAAATCTGAAATAGTATGGTCTCAGCCACTATTAAATCTTTTTTCCAGACAGAGTGAAGAAAATATTCAGAGAGATAAAAAGCATTTTCAAGAGGTTTCATTTTCCAAACCCTTTTACATCCAAAAGTGCCTGTATTTGCAAAATCAACCACGTACAGTAACAGACAGTCACATGACCTACAGCATGGTCATGCAAGGTAATGTTTCCCAACATTTTCAGACCACTAAACAACTATTGATTTAGAACCAAAGAGAGTTAGAGCAAGTCGCAAAGAAAACAGGAGCTGCCTCCACTATTCCAGCACCATTTCAACTTCAACATCATCAAATCTTAACAAACGGCTGCAGTTAGTTTCAGAATGGGTGGCAAGGAATTCAAGGAATTCATTCTAAATATTTCAAAAACTAAAGCATTGTATTTGGGACAAATCATTCACTAAACCCTAAACCTCGACAAAATATTGTAATGAATAGGCCCTAATGTGCAAATTGAGCAAGTTGAGGTGACTAAACTGCTTGGAGTAACCCTGGATTGTAAACTGTCATGTTCAAAACATATTGATACAACAGTAGCTAAGATAGGGAGAAATCTGTCCATAATAAAGAGCTGCCCTGCTTTTTTAACAGCTCTATCAACAAGGCAGGTACTACAGGCCCTAGTTTTGTCGCATCTGGACTACTGTTCAGTCGTGTGGTCAGGTGCCTCCAAAGAGGGACTTAGGAAAATTGCAATTAGCTCAGAACAGGGCAGCACAGCTGGCTCTCGGATGTACACAGAGAGCTAACATTAATAATATGCATGTCAATCTCTCCTGGCTCAAAGTGGAGGACAGATTGACTTCATCACTACTTGTATTTGTGAGAGGTATTGACATGTTGAACGCACCGAGCTGTCTGTTTGAACTACTGGCACACAGCTCAGACACACATGCATACCCCACAAGACATGCCACCGGAGGTCTCTTCACAGTCCCCAAGTCCAAAACAGACTATGGAAGGCACACAGAACTACATAGAGCCATGACAATTTGGAACTCCATTCCACATCAAGTAACTCATGCAAGCAGTAAAATTTGATTTAAATACCAGATCAAAATAGAATTTATGGAACAATGGGGGCTTTGAAGTGACACACACACAGGCACTGACACATGCATACACACACACGCTATACACACACATACACATGGATTTTGTGTTGTAGATATGTGGTAGTGGAGTAGAGTCCCGAGGGCACACACTTGGTGTATTGTGAAATCTGTTGTAAATGTGCTTTGAAATCTGTTGTGAATGTGTTGTAATGTTTTTTTTAAATTGTATAACTGCCTTCATTTTGCTGGAAGAGTAATGGGGATCCATAATAAATACAAAATCACCTCTGCTTAGTCTAATGCAGTGACAACTAAAAGATACCAAAAACGATTTAGTCCAATCAACGTAAGCTAAATATGATGTGGCTGTCCATGGTTCTGATTTCTGTGTGTGCCTGTCAGTGTGTGTATGTGTGCACGCTCATGCAAGTAGAAAAACGTTTCTCTACTTGTAGAGAAACAACAATGCCATCCTCCTCTCTTTCATGTTGACGAAACTGTCATACAGTACACACTTTTATTTTTTGTTGTCCTAGGCTATCTGGCTAAAGTGCTTGCTCGCTAGCCTAATTTCCATTCATGGGCAAAGTTAGCTAGTTAACATTAGCCTTCTAACTTCTAGCTACATATTGAACTTCCATCCTCTCAGGCCAGTGGCACAACAATGTATGAATTAATGGTTGGATCAGAATTGTTGTTATAATCATTGGTCAGTAAGGAGAATTAAGTAAAAACAAAAGGCCATAATCTCTATCTCCATCCATGGCTAATTTAGGAAAGGACCCATTTTAGCTAGCTAGCTAGCTAGCCACCGGAGGACAACAATACAACCAGATGCAATAATTCAAGTTTTTCTGTCAGTGATGAATGTTCTCAATGGAATTTGATAGGAGTGATGCTAGAATCAAAGCTGTCTTCCCTTGAGACTTTTTTTGGTGCACCAGGACCATTCACAGTTGAGCTCGCTCAGTTCAGCTCAATGCTGATTGGCTAATTGTTATACTTTTTTTTATCAAGGGAGGTCAAATGCTCGCTGGCTTCCCTTGCCTTCAATGTTATGTGCGGCAACAATGTCATACTCGTTTGGACCAGACAGCCACGGATAGATGGCCTACATGTAGAGAGACAGAGGGGCGCTGTTTTGCTCGCTCAGATGCTTTCTCCTCTGAGATACATTCAGCCTCTTGCGAATTGAAGGAAAATTATGAAACACAGAGAGACAAAATAGAAATAGTTTTATGGTTTTTTTTGGGGGGGGGGGGGCCTTGCTTCCCTTGGCAGCCATGAATACACGCCACTGGCACGGGGGCATTGTCATGCTGAAACAGGAAAGGGCCTTCCCAAACAGTTGCCACAAAGTTGGAAGCACAGAATCAAGCACAAAATCAGCACCCCTCCAGCCGACGTTTGGCATTGCACATGGTGATCTTAGGCTTGTGTGCGGCTGTTCAGCCTTCACGAAGTTCCCAACAAACAGTTATTGTGCTGATGTTGCTTCTAGAGAGGACAGATGATTTTTATGTGCTACGCGCTTCAGCACTCAGCGGTTTCATTCTGTGAGCTTGTGTGGCCTACCAGTTCATGGCTTGTTGGAAAAATGGCATCCTATGACGGTACCACGTTAAAAGTCACCGAGGTCTTCAGTAAGGTCATTCTACTGCCAATGTTAGGCTTTGGAGATTGCAATGGCTGTGTGTGCAATTTTATACACCTGTCAGGAACAGGTGTGGCTGCAATAGCAGAATCCACTGATTTGAAGGTGTGTCCACATACACTATGTATACAAAAGTATCTCCCTATTGTAGACTAGTGGTTAGTGCGTTGGGCCAGTAACCAAAAGGTTGCTGGATTGAATCCCCGAGCTGACAAGGTAAAAATCTGTTGTTCTGCCCCTGAGCAAGGCAAAGCACCCACTGTTCCACAGGGGCCGAAGATGTGGATGTTGATTATGGAAGCGTTGATTCAGAGCGTTGGTGCAACAGCCATATACAATAGTACCCCCTACTGGTTGTAGAGTGCAATAACTATTACACTTGGACAAGGTCATCTTTTTTTTATATAACCAGGCAAGTCAGTTAAGAACAAATTCTTATTTACAATGACAGCCTAGGAACAGTGGGTTAACTGCATTGTTCAGAAGTAGAATGACAGATTTTTACCTTGTCAGCTAAGGTATTCAATCTAGCAATCTTTTGGTTACTGACCCAACGCTCTAACCACTATGCTACCTGCCGCCCCACTTGGACAACTTGATGATGTCCAAGTGTATCTCTTATTGCCCAAACAAAAACGATGTCAACTAACAACACAACAACTCCGGATTAGGAAAACAAGATCGTTTTATCTGCAGCATGAACAGATAATATGATACTGATGTAGTAGTTGTGATTAAATATTTGTGACACAACAACTTTGTATTACAATTAGGATAAACATAATGCTTTCTCTGCAGCCTGAGCCTACGATAGTGCACAATGATGTAGCCTAGTTGTGATTTGTGTCATTGTCACTCAGTCGTGACTACAGCAGATAGTGGTGAATTGCTGCTGTAATGGAGAGATAAGGGCGTTTTAATCCTGAAGCCTATCTTATCCGGGAGTCTTATAGACTGCCTGTTATGATAAGCACAGTTTTAATTAAATAGCTAAACCTTTCTTCTCTCTCTCTCTCTCTCTCTCTCTCTCTCTCTCTCTCTCTCTCTCTCTCTCTCTCTCTCTCTCTCTCTCTCTCTCTCTCTCTCTCTCTCTTCTCCATACCACCACCCCCTGCCCCGTGTCTATATTTAGCCCACACACCCTCCCTACTGTGTATCCAAAATAACTTCAATGACACACATTAGGGCACTGAAGCCTCTCCTTTCAGGCCAGAGAGTCCTGTCGAGAATGTAAAAGCAAATATGTTACAGACATGGTAAGAAACACATTGATAAAGAGATTTCCTTTGTAAATAACATACGTTACGTGTGAACGACTAGGTCGTATGGAATGACAAAAAGAAGAATATATTGTCAAGAAGTAATGGATGTGATGGAGAGAATGATAGAGGGGAGAGATGAAAAGAGAGAAAGAGAGAGGGGGGGAGATTGAGAGGTTCACAGTTTTAATTTGGACAGGATTATATTTTCAGTGCGTTGCTCCTTCGAGTTTAAGATTGACCTCAACAGGGTCAAGGTTCGCGGTCAGAGGTCAGTGGTGACAGCTGAAGAAGAAGAAACAGGATATCTCAGGGAAGATAAATGTGTCACAACATCATATCAGGCTGTGTCCCAACTGGCATCCTATTCCCTATATAGTACACTACATTTCACCAGGGCGGTGACATGACTGAACAAGGTGTAGCCTAAACAAACAGTTAAAGGCCAGGTCCGCAAGTAGCCTACTTTTAGAACGGCCCATGAATATATGATAGAAAGAAAAAAACGTAGCGATGGTATTATGGGTCATATCGTTTGAATGATAAGGGCTATAATCTAGCTGTTTTCTCTGAGGAAAAAAAGATGGCGACTATGTTGGCTACAGAACCTGGCTATGAAATGCAGTGGTGACAGTGGGAGGGTTGAGCGAGACTACAAATTCAAAGACAGCCTGCTTTTCTATGCTCAAGGGAGAGAAAAACTTAGTTAAGCTGTTGTTTTACTATTAAACTCAATGCTGCTATTGTTTAAAATTTTGTAAAGCAGCTTGTGACTCATAACTGGCTGGTGATGACTGGTTAGCTACAAGGGAAGCAAGAGAGTCGCCTGCGCGATTTGTATAATCGGAGGTGGAGCCTGAGCCGGAGCGGAGCCTGTCTGCCTGCCTGCCCACACTCCTTGCCTGCTCCCCCGCAGCTCACCAGCTTATGTAGGCTGGCTGTGTGTGCTGGCGTGTCCTTCCCACTGCTGAACAGATAGTAATTGTGCTTATCACTGAAAAGCTCTAAATCGCTCCATAATCTCTTGTCCAGTCCACTTAGTAGTCAGATTTTAGTCAGAGAGATAATTTTGTCTCATGTCGTTTTAGTCAACTGAAATGAAAAATCATTTTTGTTTACTTATAGTCTCATCAATTGAGACTGAAAAATAGGTGTTTGATGAATATTTTAGTCACTAATTTGGGTTAGGGTTAAGATTAGGGTTAGGATTGAAATCAGATTTTAAGAAGATACATTTTAGAAATAGGCAGGGTTAAACCATTTGTGGCTGTGGTAACTAGTGATGACCTTGAGCCACTGCTGCATGAAGATTCTACAGATGTAGGATCTAAATTTGATCACCATGTTGCAGGATAACTTTCCTACAGTGCATGAAATGTTAAACTTGTATTGTTTTTTAGGTTTAAAAAAGCTTCTGAATTTTGTAATTTCCACTTTGAAATTTCAAACTTGATTTTCCCTTACAAAAATGTATCAACCACCACAAAAAAATGTCCAACAATTATAATCTACATAATAATAAACATTTTGTGTTGCTGCAGGATTATTTTCCTGCCGTAGCAAACTGCCTCAAATTAAGATCCTACATATGTATATACAGTTCACCCAAACAGTCCCCCACGTAGTTTGGTGTCATAATTTATTCATTTGGATTTATTCTATTGGAGGGGAGTTATTTTAAAGTGAGGAAATGGAATTTGCTGAATTTAAAATAAAACACAACATGGGGTGAAGAGGAATTTGATAACCTCATTGAGGATATCATAATATCCAATACTGTTTCCGACACTACATGACAAAAAGTATGTGGACACGTGCTTGTCGAACATCTCATTCCAAAATTAATATAGAGTTGGCACTGATGTTAAGCGATTAGGCCTGGCAGCCAGTCGGCGTTCCAATTCATCCCAAAGGTGTTCGATGGAGTTGAGGTCAGGGCTCTGTGCAGGCCAGTCAAGTTCTTCCACACCGATCCCCACAAACCATTTCTGTATGGGCCTCGCTTTGAACATGGAGGCATTGTCATGCTGAAACAGGAAAGGGCCTTCCCCAAACTTTTGCCATAAAGTTGGAAGCACAGAATCGTCTAGAATGTAATTGTATGCTGTAGCATTAAGATTTCACTTCACTGGAACTAAGGGGCTAGCCCGAACCTTGAAAAACAACCCCAGACCATTATTCCTCCTCCACCAAACTTTTCAGTTGGCACTATGCATTGGGACAGGTAGCTTTCTCCTGGCATCCGCCAAACCCAGATTTGTCCGTCGGACTGCCAGATGGTGAAGCGTGATTCATCACTCCAGAGAACGTGTTTCCACTGTTCCAAAGTCCAATGGCGGCAAGCTTTACACCACTCCAGCCAACGGATGGTGATCTTAGGCTTGTGTGGCTGCTCGGCCATGACAAACTGACTTGTTGGAAAGGTGGCACCAGATGGCGGTGCCACAGTGCCACAGTGCCCCACACACACACACACACACACACACACACACACACACACACACACACACACACACACACACACACACACACACACACACACACACACACACACACACACTCACAAACACAGTCACAAACACGCACATATTGGTTTGATGATCTGAGGGGCACTTTGGTTACAAAGGTTCACTCTGTACTACTTCGATTAGATAGGCCTAACTGCTCATCCCAAATGACTCTGACAGCCTATTGGGTAGCCTACAGATATAGGATTTCAATTTTAGACAGTTTACTACAGCGGGAAAATAATCCTGCAGCAACACAACATGTATTATTATGTGGATTATAATTAATGGACATTTATGTAGGGGTTTATAGAGAGAGGTAACATCAAAGTGGAAATTACCATCTTCAAATACACTGCACGTTTTATATTTCCTGCATTGCAGGAAAGTTCTTCTGCAACAGGGTGATCAAATTAAGATCCTACATCTCTAGATTAACGGCCACACTGGTGTAGGCAATGGGTGGATAGGGTATTCATTTAATCTGTTTGATCACTTCATAGTCCAGTGGTCACCAACTCTTGCCCAGGACTAAAGGGTGATTGTTTAGTTCCAGACAGATTGTAATAGAACACACTCGACTTGTTCTATTAATGCTGGCATGGACTAAAAGCCTGCACTGCCTTGACCAGGATCAGGGTTGGTAACTAGACTACTGCTATATCCCACTCCACTGATAAAAGCATAAATCTGTATCTATCACATATGGTGTCATTAGAGACAAAATATGGGACAATATTCAGTTACTTATACTGTGACTGTGAACGACCAAGACTGACCCCCTTTCCCATTCCCCATTTCAATCAAAACCTCACTTTAATCTTGTCTAACTAGAACATGTTGTATTTTAGGGACAGCGGAAACAAGATGACTTCCCCAAAGCTCAGAAGATAAAATAGATTTCTGGCCCTGTGCATCCCAATTGGCACCCTACTACCTATATAGTGCACCACTTCTGACTAGAGCTCTATGGGTCCCGGTCAAATATAGTGCACATTTGGAGCGTTACCTGGGATAACGGCTGCAGTCTGCTTTCATATGATACCCTCCCTCACTGTGACAGCTGTTATCCCCACTACTTCCAAGACGAGTCGCTCTTATCCGCCCTGTAACAATGGTTAATGTAATAACACCGACTAATGTAATAACTTTTCTAAATGTAACAACTTTTAGATTTTTTATGTAATAAAGCCGGTTAATGTAATAACTTGGCAGATAACGCAATAAAATGTTGAAAGGGTAACATAATATTGTTTCCCACTTAAAGGGATAGTTCACCCAAATTACAAAATGCATATTGGTTTCCTTACATTGTAAGCAGTCTATGGACAAGGTATGACAGCAATCGATGCTTTGGTTTAGTTTCCCTGGCACGGTTTCCACATGCACATTTTTAGCATTTGGGGCACAAATCCCATACTAGTCATGGGACCGATTTTAGCATTTTACTCGCATCATGTTCAAAACATCTATAAGTGACTTTGTTGAGCTTCACAGTCCATTTTAGATACTTTCTGATGATTTGGACATGATGTGGACTAACACTCTTAGTTGTTAGTCTGCTGTTTCTCATTCTGAGCATTTGAATACATTAACACATTTTTTTATTGATTTTCAGTTTGCCTTAGATTACATTCACTCTCTCTGTGTAGGAGAGCAACGGTAGCTTCCTCAGTTCTTCCACCTGATGCTCCGCAGCTGTCAGTCTGGCTTCCGTGGCTCCTAATTCCATCAGAAGGTTACACATGTCTGGCGGGCAGCTACTGTTTGTCTTGGCTAGGGCAGGACTCTCTTGTACTTGGTTCTGTCGTGACATGACTTTCATTAATGTGATGACTGTTATTTATCGAATCAACTAACTATGTTTAACTGTTTAACTGTTAAATTAATCATGTAACAATTAACTCATTAGGATTTGGGGCACCACGGAAGTAGTTGTTTAACCTGTTGAGGACCAGCGGAACGCCTCACCAATATCCAATGGTAGAGCATGGCGCGAAATACAAATACCTCAAAAATGCTATAACTTCAATTTCTCAAACATATGACAATTTTACACCATTTTAAAGACAAGACTCTCGTTAATCTAACCACATTGTCCGATTTCAAAAAGGCTTTACAGCGAAAGAAAAACATTAGATTATGTCAGGAGAGTACCCAGCCAAAAACATATATGTCACAAAAACCAAAACCACAGCTAAATGCAGCACTAACCTTTGATGATCTTAATCATATGACACTCCTAGGACATTATGTTATACAATACATGCATGTTTTGTTCAATCAAGTTCAAATTTATATCAAAAAACAGCTTTTTACATTAGCATGTGATGTTCAGAACTAGCATACCCACCGAAAACTTCCGGTGAATTTACTAAAGTACTCATGATAAACGTTCACAAAAAACATAACAATTATTTTAAGAATTATAGATACAGAACTCCTTTATGCAATCGCGGTGTCAGATTTTAAAATAGCTTTTCGGCGAAAGCACATTTTGCAATATTCTGAGTACATAGCTCTGCCATCACGGCTAGCTATTTTGACACCCACCAAGTTTGGGGCTCACTAAACTCAGAATTACTATTAGAAAAATTCGATTACCTTTGCTGTTCTTCGTCAGAATGCACTCCCAGGACTTCTACTTCAACAACAAATGTTGTTTTGGTTCCAAATAATCCATAGTTATATTCAAATAGCTCCGTTTTGTTCGTGCGTTCAGGTCACTATCCGAAGGGTGACGCGCGAGCGCATTTCGTGACAAAAAAATTCAAAATATTCCATTACTTCGAAGCATGTCAAACGCTGTTTAAAATCAATTTTTATGCTATTTTTCTCGTAAAATAGCGATAATATTCTAACCGGGCAACGTTGTATTCATTCAAAGGCTGAAAGAAAAAAATGGAGTAGTCTCGTGAACGTGCATCTCCAGTGTCACTGTCCCCAGGCTGACCACTTACAAATTCTCCTGCTGTTCTTCGCCCAGAGACAGACACCCCATTCCACTTTCTGGCGCCTTCTGAGAGCCAATGGAAGCCTTAGAAAATGTCACGTTACAGCACAGATGCTGTGTTTTCTATCCAAATCTACTAATTATATGCATATTCTAGTTTCTGGGCAGGAGTAGTAACCAGATTAAATTGGGTACGTTTTTTATCCGGCCGTGTAAATACTGCCCCCTATCCCAAACAGGTTAGCGAGTTACCATCTCCTGAATTAAACGCTAGATGATATATACATAAGATATATCGATAACAGCCATTTATTAATCATTACCTCATATCAGTCTCATTCTGAACATAGCAGACCTCTTGAATCTGCAAGAACCCCATTCTTTTCTGATTATTCAGTTCTGCACAAATTGATTTAATGATGTATTTAATAACTAACTAAACATGAGACAAAAGTCCCTAGTGGACTGAGAAGATATGACGGCTTATTACGCAGAGATGGAGAAGGGGGTGGGAAAAATAGAGAGATAGGGAAAAAGGGACATTTATCATATATTTGGAAACTATGCTCACAGTAACCATATATCTTGCACATGAGCTGCCGCCCGTTTGTGTAAGAAACGCATTGTATTTACGTGTAGATGTCTTTGTTCATCGTCTTTCTGTTGAAACCAATCAATCCTTCTATGGGGAATGGCTCAATGGGTGTAAGGCTCTGGTTGTCCACTAGAGGTCACAATGTCCTTCTTCTTAGTTGTCCTGTCTCCAATGATTGTTTCCTCACAGCAGCTACTTAGCTGTACAAGTGACTGTCTGAGGTGAGCTTCTCGCCTCTTTTCTTCCTCGGGTAGATAGTCAAAGTTCCAAATCACTTTTAACACGCAGCTGCAGACTCGCGTTGTTTCTGGTCTGGAAAGTTTATCTTCTTCACCTCATGTAGAGATTGAGAGTTCAGAGTTTTCAACCATTTCAACGTGTGGATGATGGTCTCCCGTCTTCTGGCATAAAGGAATTATTCAGGGTTCAGCTCCTGACCACTTTACATGCCAGCAGCAATCCAGCAATGTTTTGGACTCACTATTTTCAGCCGTGTAGCCACCGCTCCACGCTTTCTGGTCTGAATATGTTAATTCTTAATGAGTCCTTTTAAGCACTGGAAAAGGGTGGTTCCACCACACTGACACGCTCTTCTGACCTCATTCGGGGCAGGCTTAGTTAATGTGCAAAGGACATGAAAAACCATTATCTCATTAGAAAATAAAAATAAAAATTATAATAATTTCATCATTCTTCATATTACATAGACAATGTATTGGATGGAAACTTGACATAAACATTTTGTTTACTTTTGAGGTTACAGTATTTTTGTTATACATTTTTTAATGACATCACAAAATGATAAATAATATGACATGATTATTCTACATCTCCCCACTGACCATTTCCCAAATTCTTTATGTTGGAATTATTGTTCCATTATCCACAGTTTTTGGGTGGGCAACATTCTTGAAACAAAGGCATTCCTTTGGTTGATACTGAAGAGCAGAAGGGAGATTCCCCTCCTGCCTAATTTATGGCAGAGTGTTAAGGTGTCAAACCCCCCCCCCCCCCCCTTCTTCTGTGCATGAGAGGGGGTCAGGCTATTGTCAGACATTTGCTAAGCTAATTTGATGATTCTGCATGTTGCATCCTATCATAAAACCAACCACGGGATGTCCTGGTTGTGGATCATCGTTGCTGTCCCCCTCTGGTGGTTTACTCTGGTAGGATTTCTGCAAGCTGCAGACCACCACGAGAATGGCCAGGGGATGTCCTGGTTGTGGATCGCCGTCCGGACCCATCATCCGGTTGTCCAGGTTGGTAGATCTAGGCAGTAACTTAGGCAGATGTTAACAACGCATACCACTTATGAAATAAATCATTACATTTCTTCCCCAAATGAATGGCGTTATGGCACTAACTGTTGGCTGTATGGGGAACTTGTTGGTGACTCTATCACTTCCTAAGTGTCAAAGGAAATGGAACAAAAATTAACAAAAACACAAACAAACGATATACAAAATATAGTTACCACACCTTAATCATCTAATTGGACTGTATTCTATATACGTCCACGGTCTTGGCTAAATTACTCTATCATGGCATTGTATCTAATGTAATATCTAGGGCATTCTTACTTAGCGGTGTGTTGCTTAGGGCACTATCCTAAGTGAATAACTACATGATAAGTCTACAGCTGTAAGGCACTAGCTCTGGTCTGTCTACAGGGATGACCTATGGACCTCTGGGGAGAAACTGGTGATCAATGTAGCTGTAGAGTAAAAGGCCTCAGGGTAAATTTCCAAGTTTACCAAGGCTGGTAATTCACTTGGACCCTTAAGTGATCCTAGCATAAGTCCTCATTAAATATTCCATTGTACATGTGCGTTTATGTTTACACAAGCGCACATGCCAAGGAAAAGAAAACCAAGTATCCTGGTAGGCTGCAACCTGTTCAGAATGAGTGTGACTTCATCAGATAATTTCCATGTCAATGACTGGAGGTCAGTAAGAATCGGTGCCGACCTCAAACCATATGCAAAGGGGACCTGTAGTGGTTTTACTTCAAGTCAATGTGTCTTACACCATTGTAGCGGTGATAGGTATGAAGGAGTCTATTTCATAGCTATGTTATCCACGGAGGAGCTAACCTCGCGACGGAAGTACTCTATAAGCACTGAACCAGTCGTACACGGTGTGATCATGGTAGGGGTGTGATCATGGTTCATGACTTCTAATAACTTTCCTCCTGAATGGAGGGTTCTGTTTACAGTGGTTCTGCCTTAAAAGTTTTGAGCTTATGCCGTGACTGTTTGTGGTAGATGGTGGCAGATTGTGGTAAATTGCGTAATTCTGACAACAATGGCTGACACTTAAATAAGGTGCCATAGAATTCTGCGGCACCCCGCAAGCTGTGCTGCAGTATGCTGGAACTTTTAAAAGAAGAACCACTGTATTAGTGGCATGTGTGTTAACCATGGTCAGAAGATTCCCTTCCCCGTGTTGCAATCTGAGTGACTACTCCTCTGTCGCTGTTATCAATGGCAATTCAAATTGTTAGGTCTCTAACCTTCTTACTGATTGTGGCTGGACTGACTGTTTCTGGCATTGGTACTAGTACCCAAGGGGACCAGCTACCCTACCAATTCCTTCCAAAATGTTATCCTACCGGAAAACATGATTAGAGCATTTTACTAGTTGCATTGTAGTTGAGACTACACATGGCAAGGAATGATTAATGTTACCATTTGCTTTTGGAGGTGGAAAGTCCACTGGACTTCTTTTACAATTAGTGTGGTACACCTCAGTGATATCTCAGATGAATTCTAAGGTTATCCCCGTCGAGGGGCTTATCCGCTCCTCACTGTTCTCGTGGGGAAGTTTACAACTAGATTTGTTTCCTGCTCGGGCGGCTTCATACAGTGTTGCACGTAGTCTCAACCCCCATCCCATCGGCCTCGAGGAGACTCATTATGGGTCTGGGCACCAGCGTGTGTCCGAGGCACAAACGAAAAGGTCGGACCCTTTGTACGAGTTGTCAGCAGCCGTGTTGTTATTAGATTGGCTGTATCCTTTCAACCAAATCTCCAGGTTTTTGTGCTTCAAAACGCTCAGTGGCTGTCGTGGCCTGCCAGTCACCACAGCATCCACATGTGGCAACCGTTCCAGTACCTGCGAACTGGGACGAGGATATCATTTCAAAATACAAAATGATTTATGTGTTTTGAAAGGGACATAATCTTGAAAACTTGGTAAAAAGTGTGGGACTATGTCAACAATGGACTAATGAAACAAATACCAAAAGATAGTTTTGGGGTGAGCCTGCTCTGCGGTTGCCCCATCGGGCCGGTGATTTTTTTATGAAAACCACCCATCTGCAGAGAATTTGAGTAACCTAACACTTATCTTTCTGGTTCCTACCAAACAATACTCCTCTGACTTCAAATGCCTTTCAGACTTTAATGTCAATATAAACATGTAATATAAACAGCAAACGTACTTTGGGAACTTCCTGAAATGGGGTGTGGACATGAAGCTAGGGTTAGGGTTTAGGGTTAGGGTTGAGGCTATATGGTTAGGGTTGAACTGGGATGTGGACATGAAGCTAGGGTAAGGGCAATGACTAGGGTTAGGGTTAAGTCGGCTTGTGGATAATAAGCAAGGTTAGGGTTAGGTTTAGGGACTGAGTAATAGACGGGTTAGCTGACATCACGAAAACGATGAGCGCGATTCAATGGGGCAGCAGTCTGTGCGTTATTGTGATTCTGAATGGCAAAATAGCTAGAAGCTATGGCAAAAAGCTACCGGGGTAATCGTAGGTGGATCATTTCAACTAGTTTTATCTTGTTATTGATACCATGTCTTGTGTTGAGGTGCTTTGACTGATGTCAACCCTGTCTGTTATGTCCCATAGCTGTGCACGTGTCTACAACCAACCCATCTATAAACCTCTGAATTGTATTTATTTATTTTTATTTGACCTTTAATTATACAGGTTTATTCTCATTGAGATAATGTATCTTTTCCAAGAGAGACCTGGTCCAATAGCAGCAGGGTGAACAACTTTTCAGACAAACCAAATTACATACACTAACACAACATTAAACAAAACTATAAACACACATACAGTACAACAAAAACATATTACATTTAAAAACACAAACATCTTGACTAAAAACAATTACACTCTTCTATAATATATACATAGATCAAGTGTTTAAACTCCACAAGCGAAACTAGATCATCACATTCTATATAAAAATAATACATTTTATATAGAATCAGAACACATAGAATAGCAGTAAATTTAAAAAAAGAAAGAAAGCTTGGTGCACAGGCTTACCCACGCATAGATCTCCGGTATAGGCTATTACATAGGCTATATGGAAGTCAGACAGACAGACATACATAGGAATTACATGGAATGATCAGAAAGACACAAACAAACACAAACGGTCCCCTAGTCAACAAGCGTACAGTCAACAGAATCTTAGACTGATTATGTGCCAAAGACACGTTTGAGGCAAAACGTTTTGCTTTTACAAACCCAACCCTTTCAGGTTGGTATTTGAACTAGTCTTGGGGTTTATATTGTATGGACTGCTTTTGTGCAGTGGTTCCCTCCCTATTTGACCTTACCTTCCCATGAAGATCTCCTTACCACACATGCGATGACATAACCTGGTTTCAATTATGTTTCTAGAGACAATATCTCTCTCATCATCACTCAATGCCTAGGTTTACCTCCACTGTATTCACATCCTACCATACCTTTGTCTGTACATTATACCTTGAAGCTATTTTATCGCCCCCAGAAACCTGCTCCTTTTACACTCTGTTCCGGACGTCATAGACGACAAATTCTCATAGCTTTTAGCCGTACCCTTATCCTACTCTGTTCCTCTGGTGATGTAAAGGTGAATCCAGGCCCTGCAGTGCGTAGCTCCACTCCTATTCCCCAGGCGCTCTCTTTTGATGACTTCTGTAACCGTAATAGCCTTGGTTTCATGCATGTTAACATTAGAAGCCTCCTCCCTAAGTTTGTTTTATTCACTGCTTTAGCACACTCTGCCAACCCGGATGTCCTAGCCGTGTCTGAATCCTGGCTTAGGAAGACCACCAAAAACTCTGAAATCTCCATCCCTAACTACAACATTATCAGACAAGATAGAGCGGCCAAAGGGGGCGGTGTTGCAATCTACTGCAGAGATAGCCTGCAGAGTTCTGTCCTACTATCCAGGTCTGTACCCAAACAATTTGAACTTCTACTTTTAAAAATCCACCTCTCTAAAAACAAGTCTCTCACCGTTGCCGCCTGCTATAGACCACCCTCTGCCCCCAGCTGTGCTCTGGACACCATATGTGAACTGATTGCCCCCCATCTATCTTCAGAGCTCGTGCTGCTAGGTGACCTAAACTGGGACATGCTTAACACCCCAGCCATCCTACAATCTAAGCTTGATGCCCTCAATCTCACACAAATTATCAATGAACCTACCAGGTACCACGCCAAAGCCATAAACACGGGCACCTTCATAGATATCATCCTAACCAACTTGCCCTCTAAATACACCTCTGCTGTTTTCAACCAAGATCTCAGCGATCACTGCCTCATTGCCTGCATCCGTAATGGGTCAGCGGTCAAACGACCTCCACTTATCACTGTCAAACGCTCCCTGAAACACTTCAGCGAACAGGCCTTTCTAATCGACCTGGCCGGGTATCCTGGAAGGATATTGACCTTATCCCGTCAGTAGAGGATGCCTGGTTATTCTTTTTAAATGCCTTCCTCACCATCTTAAATAATCATGCCCCATTCAAGAAATTTAGAACCAGGAACAGATATAGCCCTTGGTTCTCTCCAGACCTGACTGCCCTTAATAACCAACACAAAAACATCCTGTGGCATTCTGCATTAGCATCGAACAGCCCCCGTGATATGCAACTTTTCAGGGAAGTTAGAAACCAATATACACAGGCAATGAGAAAAGCCAAGGCTAGCTTTTTCAAGCAGAAATTTGCTTCCTGCAACACAAACTCAAAAAAGTTCTGGGACATTGTGAAGTACATGGAGAATAAGAACACCTCCTCCCAGCTGCCCACTGCACTGAGGATAGGAAACTCTGTCACCACCGCTAAATTCACTATAGAATTTCAATAAGCATTTTTCTATGGCTGGCCATGCTTTTCAGCTGGCAACCCCTACCCCAGTCAACAGCACTGAACCTTCCCACAGCAACTCGCCCAAGCCTTCCCCATTTCTCCTTCTCCCAAATCCAGTCAGCTGATGTTCTGAAAGAGCTGCAAAATCTGGACCCCTACAAATCAGCCGGGCTAGACAATCTGGACCCTTTCTTTCTAAAATAATCTGCCGAAATTGTTGCAACCCCTATTACTAGCCTGTTCAACCTCTCTTTCGTGTCGTCTGAGATTCCCAAAGATTGGAAAGCAGCTGAGGTCATCCCCCTCTTCAAAGGGGGGGACACTCTTGAACCAAACTGCTACAGACCTATATCTATACTACCCTGCCTTTCTTAGGTCTTCGAAAGCCAAGTCAACAAACAGATTACCGACCATTTCGAATCCCACCGCACCTTCTCCGCTATGCAATCTGGTTTCAGAGCTGGTCATGGGTGCACCTCAGCCACGCTCAAGGTCCTAAACGATATCGTAACCGCCATTGATAAGAAACAATACTGTGCAGCTGGCCAAGGCTTTCGACTCTGTCAATCACCACATCCTCATCGGCAGACTCAATAGCCTTGGTTTCTCGCCTGTTTCTCGCCTGGTTCACCAACTACTTCTCTGATAGAGTTCAGTGTGTCAAATCGGATGGCCTGTTGTCCGGGCCTCTGGCAGTCTCTATGGGGGTGCCACAGGGTTCAATTCTTGGGCCTTCTCTCTTCTCTGTATACATCAATGGTGTCGCTCTTGCTGCTGGTGAGTCTCTGATCCACCTCTACACAGACGACACTATTCTGTATACTTCTGGCCCTTCTTTGGACACTGTGTTAACCTGTTAGGGCTAGGGGGCAGTATTGACACGGCTGGATAAAAAACGTACCCGATTTAATCTGGTTACTACTCCTGCCCAGTAACTAGAATATGCATATAATTATTGGCTTTGGATAGAAAACACCCTAAAGTTTCTAAAACTGTTTGAATGGTGTCTGTGAGTATAACAGAACTCATATGGCAGGCAAAAACCTGAGAAGATTTCATGCAGGAAGTGGCCTGTCTGACAAGGAGTCGTTCTTCTTGTCTCTGTTTATTGAAGAGTGAGGATCTTAGCTGTTCCATGACACTTCCCACGGCTGCCATAGGCTCTCGGAAGGCGGCAAAATGCTGAATCGTGGCTTTGCAGGCTCTGGCTGAAACAAAGTAGCACATTTGGGTAGTGGCTGGTTACAGTACTGTGAGACTCAGGCTCGTGCCCACGTCGACCGAAAGCTTTGTTTTCTTTCCTCTGTTTAGCTAAATGGACATTCCCGGTCGGAATATTATCGCTTTTTTATGAGAAAAATGGCATAAAAATGGATTTTAAACAGCGGTTGACATGCTTCGAAGTACGGTAATGGAATATTTAGATTTGTTTTGTCACGAATTGCGCCATGCGCACGACCCTGATTTACCATTTCGGATAGTTTCTGGAACGCACGAACAAAACGCCGCTATTCGGATATAACGATGGATTATTTTGGACCAAACCAACATTTGTTATTGAAGTAGCAGTCCTGGGAGTGCATTCTGACGAAGACAACAAAAGGTAATCAAACTTTTATAATAGTAAATCTGATATTGGTGAGTGGTAAACTTGCCGGGTGTCTAAAATACATTATGAATATGGTATTCAGGTGAGGTTATCTATGAGATTATCGGTTTACTGTTGTGCGCATTCAGTTTGCCTACAAAATAGCTTTACACACATACCTCAATGGAATATTAAACTTTGTGTAACACCATTTGTGTACACCATTTTAAAGACAAGACTCTCCTTTATCTAACCACACTGTCCGATTTCAAAAAGGCTTTACAGCGAAAGCAAAACATTAGATTATGTCAGCAGAGTACCCAGCCAGAAATAATCAGACACCCATTTTTCAAGCTAGCATATAATGTCACAAAAAAACAAAACCACAGCTAAATGCAGCACTAACCTTTGATGATCTTCATCAGATGACACTCCTAGGACATTATGTTATACAATACATGCATGTTTTGTTCAGTCAAGTTCATATTTATATCAAAAACCAGCTTTTTACATTAGCATGTGACGTTCAGAACTAGCATTCCCACCGAACACTTCCGGTGAATTTACTAAATTACTCACGATAAACGTTCACAAAAAACATAACAATTATTTTCAGAATTATAGATACAGAACTCCTTTATGCAATCGCGGTGTCCGATTTTAAAATAGCTTTTCGGTGAAAGCACATTTTGCAATATTCTGAGTAGATAGCCCGGCCATCATGGCTAGCTATTTTGACACCCACCAAGTTTGGTACTCACCAAACTCAGATTTACTATAAGAAAAATTGGATTACCTTTGCTGTTCTTCGTCAGAATGCACTCCCAGGACTTCTACTTCAATAACAAATGCTGGTTTGGTTCCAAATAATCCATAGTTATATCCAAATAGCGGCGTTTTGTTGTGCGTTCAAGACACTATCCGAAGGGTAAAGAAGGGTGACGCGCCCGGCGCGTTTCGTGACAAAAAAATTCAAAATATTCCATTACCGTACTTCGAAGCATGTCAAACGCTGTTTAAAATCAATTTTTATGCGATTTTTCTCGTAAAAAAGTGATAATATTCCGACAGGGAGTCGTTGTTTTCGTTCAAAGACTGAAAATAAAAACATGGAGTCGTCTCGTGCACGCGCGCAACAGTCTCATTGTTCTCAGATCGTCCACTTACCAAATGCGCCATGGCCTGCAAAGTCATCATTCAACGTTCTGCCGCCTTCTGAGAGCCTATGGGAGCGTTAGAAAATGTCACGTTACAGCAGAGATCCCCTGTTTTGGATAGAGATGATCAAGAAGGCCAAGAAATGGTCAGAGACGGCGCTTCCTGTTTGGAATCTTCTCAGGTTTTGGCCTGCCAAATGAGTTCTGTTATACCCACAGACACCATTCAAACAGTTTTAGAAACTTTGGAGTGTTTTCTATCCAAAGCTAATAATTATATGCATATTCTAGTTTCTGGGCAGGAGTAATAATCAGATGAAATCGGGTACGTTTTTTATCCGGCCGTGAAAATACTGCCCCCTATCCATAACAAGTTAACCTGTCTCCTCTCCTTCATCTGGGGCAGCAGGTAGCCTAGTGGTTAGAGCGTTGGACTAGTAACCAAAAGGTTGCAAGATCAAGTCCTCAGCTGACAAGGTTAAAAGTTGTTGTTCTGTTCCTAGGTTGTCATTGAAAATAAGAATCTGTTCTTAAACTTCTCTGGGGTATGTGGGACAGTAGTGTCCCACCTTGCCAACAGCCAGAAAAATAGCAGCGCGCCAAATTCAAAGCAACAAAAATCTCATAATTCAAATTTCTCACACATACAAGTATTATACACCATTTTAAAGATAATCTTCTCGTTAATCCAACCACAGTGTCCGATTTCAAAAAGGCTTTATGGCAAAAGTATAGCATTAGATTATGTTAGCACAGCACCTAGACAAGAAAAACCACAGCCATTTTCCAAGCAAGGAGAGGCGTCACGAAAAACAGAAATACAGCTAAAATGAATCACTAACCTTTGATGATCTTCATCAGATGGCACTCATAGCACTTCATGTTACACAATACATGTATGTTTTGCTTGATAAAGTTCATATTTATATAAAAAAAACAACATTTTACATTGGCGTGTAATGTTCAGAAATGTTTTGCCTCCAAAACTCCCAGTGAACGAGCACATCAATTTACAGAAATACTCATCATAAACTTTGATAAAAGATACAAGTGTTATGCACAGAATTATAGATAAACTTCTCCTTAATGCAACCGCTGTGTCAGATTTCAAAAAAGGTTTTCGGCGAAAGCACACTTTGCAATAATCTGAGTACAGTGCTCTGACAACAACAAGCCATACAGATATCCGCCATGTTGGAGTCAACAAGAATCAGAAATAGCATTATACATTTTCACTTACTGTTGATGATCTTCATCGGAATGCACTCCCAGGAATCCCAGTTCCACAATAAATGTTTGTTTTGTTCGATGAAGTTCATCTTTATGTCCAAATGCCTCCATTTTGTTTGTGCGTTAGGTTCACTATTCCAAATGCAGAAGGTGCACGCACTAAAGTCCAGACGAAAAGTCAAAAAATTTATATTACAGTTTGTAGAAACATGTCAAACGATGTGTAGAATCAATCTTTAGGATGTTTTTATCATAAATCTTCAAAGATATTCCAACCGGACAATTCCTTTGTCTTCATAAAGGAAAGAGAACTGAGCTCGAGCTCATGGCTGCGCACGTAACTAAAATAATGGCCGACTGGCAGACACCTGACTCAATCAGCTCTTATTCTCTTCCCATTCACAGTAGAAGCCTGAAACAACGTTCTAAAGACTGTTGACATCTAGTGGAAGCCTTAGGAAGTGCAATATGACCCCATAGACACTGTATATTGGATAGGCAATCAATTGAAAAACGACAAACCTCAGATTTCCACACTTCCTGGTTGGATTTTTCTCACATTTTTGCCTGCCATATGAGTTCTGTTATACTCACAGACATCATTCAAACAGTTTTAGAAAGTTCAGAGTGTTTTCTATCCAAATGTACTAATTATATGCATATTATAACTTTTGGGCCTGAGTAGCAGGCCGTTTACTTTGGGCACGCTTTTCATCCGGACGTCAAAATACTGCCCCCTACCCAAGAGGGGTTTTAACTGACTTGCCTAGTTAAATAAAGGTAAAGTGTACACTGATTGAAGTGGATTTAACAAGTGACATTAATAAGGAATCATAGCTTTAACCTGGATTGCTATGTCATGGAACGAGCAGGTGTTCATAATGTTTTGTACACTCAGTGTATGTGCGTGGTCTTTGTTAAGTGTTTGTACACTATGATAATGTGTTTGTCAATCAGTGAGTTTGTGCGCCTGTACACATAACACAACTAATGGTGCAATAGCAGATTAAAAGTCTACATTCTTGTGTGCACATTAGTTTGTTTGTAAGCATGTACGTACTGTATCACATGTCAGTGTACGTGACTACTGTTCAGTTTGTGGATGTCACAATAGCAGAATAAAAGTCACCACAGTACCATTTTGCCATGCTAGCTGAAATAGAACTGGAATAGTACAGTATGTGTGTGGAAAGATTTCTTAACGCTACTTACAGTGAATTACTGACACTTCCTGTGATTGCCTCTGTTGTCTGTAACAGTGTTCTTTCGTTCTTAATAGCATTGAAATAACTTAACTTTCTTTATATTACAACGCTTGCACAACTACTCACTTTCACTCACATCAGATTGTCAAGTGAGGGAATCACCTGTTTATAGGAAATGACAAATGAGAGACACAATGCATATCTTAGGTAGGTATGCACGCTACTGATGTGACATTCCAGTTCACTTTAGATAAGATGTTGATATGAGACGTTTTGGAGAATGAAGTGATATTGAGCAATGAGTCATGTATGATGATGTAATAACATAAGAGACCAAATGTAATTCAAGTTCTTTAAAGTTATAGTATGCCCTCTCTGGCTGTCTGGTCTGTGTAATCTAATGTCTCTGTCTTTTGGTAGATACAAGAACACCTTGAACCTTTCAATTTACCATGCCCATTCTTCTACTCTAATGACAGTTAAATACAGTAATTATAGCTTAGTTGGGGGGTTGTGAGGAGGAGCTACCAAATAACACAACAGTGAAGTTCAGACAATGCAGCTAGGAGATCGATTGGGCGTTTTCCAGTGGATGGACCAGTAAGTGTGTGTGTTAGTGCGTGTGTCTAACATGACATTTGTCTTGTCAAACACACAAAGTGACTGCAGAATGGTTGGACAATATAATCCATGGCAGTGTCAACAACTAATACTAAATACAGTGCATTCGGAAAGTATTCAGACCCCTTGACTTTTTCCACATTTTGTTATATTACGGTCTTATTCTGAAATGGGATTTAAAAAAAAGATTCCCTCATCAAATCTACAGATTGATGAGGGGTTTTATACATTTTTGCAAATGTATTAAAAATAAAGAACTGAAATATCACATTTACATAAGTAGTCAGACCCTTTACTCAGTACTTTGTTGAAGCACCTTTGGCAGCGATTACAGCCTCGAGTCTTCTTGGGTATGACGCCGCAAGCTTGGCACACCTGTATTTGAGGAGTTTCTCCCATTCTTCTTTGCAAATCCTCTCAAGCTCTGTCAGGTTGAATGGGGAGCGTCGCTGCACAGCTATTTTCATGTTTCACTAGAGATGTTCAATCCGGGCTCTGTCTGGGCCACTCAAGGATATTCAGAGACTTGTCCCGAAGCCACTCCTGCATTGTCTTGGCTGTGTGCTTAGGGTCGTTGTCCTGTTGGAAGGTGAACCTTTGCCACAGTCTGAGGTCCTGAGTGCTCTGGAGCATGTTTTCGTCAAGGATCTGTACTTTGCTCCGTTCACCTTTGCCTCGATCCTAACTATGTGTGTGTAGTCTCCCTGTCCCTGCCGCTGAAAACATCCCCACAGCATGATGCTGCCAACATGCTTCACTGTAGGGATGGTGCCAGGTTTCCTCCAGACGTGATGCTTGGCATTCAGGCCAAAGCGTTCAATCTTGGTTTCATCAGACCAGAAAATCTTGTATATCATGGTCTGAGAATCTTCAGGTGCCTTTTGGCAAACTCCAAGCAGGCTGTCATATGCCTCTTACTGAGGAATGGCTTCAGTCTGGCCACTTTACTATAAATGCCTGCTTGGTGAAGTGCTGCAGAGATGGTTGTCCTTCTGGAAGGTTCTCCCATCTCCACATAAGAACTCTAGAGTACTGTCAGAGTGACCATTGGGTTCTTGGTCACCTCCCTCACCAAGGCCCTTCTCCCCCGATTGCTCATTTTGGCGGGGTGGCCAGCTCTAGGAAGAGTCTTTGGGGTTCCAAACTTCTTCCATTTAAGAATGATGGAGGCTACTGTGTTCTTGGGGACCTTCAATGCTGCAGAAATGTTTTGGTACCCTTTCCCAGATCTAGTTTTAATACATTTGCAAAAATTCTAAAAACCTGTTTTCGCTTTGTCATTATGGGGTATTGTGTGTAGATTGCTGAGAAAATAATAATATTTAGTCCAGTTTAGAATAAGACTGTAATGTAACTAAATGTGGAAAAAGTCAAGGGGTCTGAATACTTTCCGAAGGCACTGTATATTTGAAACAAGTAGGTTATTTTATAATACACACATAACTAAGTTCACAATATTGCACTTTCTTTATCTGGCTTTAATATATGTCATTTAGCAGACCCTTTTATCCTAAGCGTGCATACATTTTATGTATGGGTGGTCCCATACATAAACTTCTGGCATCTTCAGACAAATTAAATGTATTCATTTGGGACATTGAAACTAAAGCCAGCATATGTTTTTTTGCTTCACCAAAACTGGTGTCTAACCCTTTTGGCCACTTGACACAATCAAGACTGTACTCAAAAGACTGCCCTCCACTGTGTAATGTTGAATGCTCAATCAAACTGAGCCAGATCTGAATGACACAGTTATTTACCTGGAATCATAGAATCAGCAAAAATACAATTAAAATGTTATCTGGAGTTGGATTATATTTAGGCCTAGATTGTATCTATTGTATCTAACTTCATGATATTATTCTTATTTCCTTTTCTTTGCAATATAATTTCCCAGCATATTTAATACGCAAGGGAATAGAAGAAATCACATCCATGAAAAGGGTGCAGTGACTCAACACAATCTATTGTCTGAGTATCAGGCCTATGTCCAACAACTGTTTTCACTCAGTACACCCTCCCAGAAAGGCAGCACCTGAGGAGAGAAGCAGGTTTCTCCATCCTTTGTCCCTCCTCCCCTCGCGAATGCTGTTTAAATAGCGGGTGATTGATAAAACGTATCGGTGCTCATCGGCCATTGGACATAAACATTACACAAGTTGGAAATCGCAAATTCAACAATGAGTGGTTTGGAAGGAATCAGTGGCTAACTGCAAGCACATAAACAATCAATGTCTAAATTGTCTCAAGGCTTAAAAATCCTTCTTAACCTGTCTCCTCTCCTTCATCTGGGGCGGCAGATAGCCTACTGGTTAGAGTGTTGGACTAGTAACCGAAAGGTTGCAAGATCAAATCCCGAGCTGACAAGGTTAAAAGCTGTTGTTCTGTTCCTAGGTTGTCATTTAAAATAAGAATTTGTTATTAACTGACTTACCTAGTTAAATAAAGGTAAAGTCTACACTGATTGAAGTGGATTTAACAAGTGACATCTATAAGGAATCATAGCTTTAAACTGGATTGCTATGTCATAGAACGAGCAGGTGTTCATAATGTTTTGTACACTATGATAATGTGTTTGTCAGTCAGTGAGTTTGTCAATCAGTGAGTTGCAAAGCATTGCAAAGCAATCACTAGCCTGCTTTTCAGTGGAGTGGGTGTGTGGTCTGGGTTTAAGGGTCTCTTTACCAAGCTTAAAAGGATAAACATTCAACATTGGCTATGCTGCCAATCTGGCATACTCAAAACAACGGGAAACTCGGAACTGGGAAATCTCAGACTTCAGTGAGTTCGAGACAACTGGGAACTCTGAGGAAAATGAGCTCCGACTGGGAAAATACGTTTTAAACGGTCATCGAACTTTGAATTACAAGTCCGGAACTCAGGCCTCATTCTAGAGCTCCGACCTGAAGATCACTGACATCATCATGATTCGACCTTGTTTTTTTCCCCGAGTTCCCAGTTGTCTTGAAAGCACCTTAAATCCAGAGAATTCCAGACTTTGATGACTGTCACGTTCGTCGTAATGATTGGACCAAGGCGCAGTGTGAGTAGCGTTCCACATCTTTATTATAATGTGAAACTTAAGCAAAATACAAAACAATAAATGAACAAACGAAACGTGAAGACAGTGAAGTGCAAATAGGCACCTACACAAAAACAATATCCCATAACCCACAGGTGGAAAAAATGCTACTTAAGTATGATCCCCAATTAGAGACAACGATAACCAGCTGCCTCTAATTGGGAATCATACAAATCACCAACATAGAAAATGAACCTAGAACCCCACATAGAAAATATAAACAAGAACAACACCCCAGTCATGCCCTGACCTACTCTACCATAGAAAATAAAAGCTTTCTATGGTCAGGACGTGACAATGACAAAGTTTGAAGACAAACTTTTCCCACACAGGACCATCGTGCCACCTTCCTGTTCAAGTGAGCACAACACAAGAAGGTGAGTCCAATAATGCCTTGTATGCTGCTTCATAAGTCATGTCATAAGCCAGGGCGATATGAATGCTGTAGCTAAGAAAGTAATATTAAGTGTATGTTGTGTAGTAAGCTGTTAGTAGCCAATGTGCCTCATCCTAATAATTTGGTCCCTTTCCCCCCTCATCATTTTGCCTACTGTTCTGACTTGGTGGTGCACATGTAGCCTATATAGCCCGTTTTAGAGAAATGTAATCATCGGATATTGTAAGAGCTTTCATTGTCTGCTTATATGCTCTCTTTATTAATCTTACGGTTCTGACTTGGCGTACTGGGAGAATACTGTAAAAATGGCCCATGTTCTGAATTCTGTCGCTGTACATTTAAAAAGTGCTGAACAAATAGTTATATTGACTAAGTCCATCCTAGCTTGCTCATTAATGTCTTAATCGAAATTACGGATTGCCTCTTATCGGCTCGTCGTCCCCTTATGTCATAGTTTGTATATCTCAATTGTCAGTAGAAACCAGATTTGTTTAACCCTCCTGTTGTGTTCGTTTCATAATAATTAATTCTGTGTTCCCGGTCCAAAATGACCACCCCATTATAACCGATTATAAATCCATAATAATACATATATTATCACCTAATGTTGTGTTAGATCTTTTTTTATCAACTTAAGTTATTGTGAACATTACAAGTTTTGAACTTGAATCAGCAAAAATGCAATTAAATTGTTATCTGGAGTTGGATTTAGGCCTAGATTGTATCTATTGTATCTAACTTCATGATATTATTCTTATTTCCTTTTCTTTGCAATATAGTTTCCAAGCATATTTAATACGCAAGGGAATATAAGAAATCGGATCCATGAAAAGGGTGCAGTGACTCAACACAATCTATTGTCTGAGTATCAGGCGTATGTCCAACAATTGTTTTCACTCAGTACACCCTCCCCGAAAGGCAGCACCTGAGGAGAGAAGCAGGTTTCTCCATCCTTTGTCCCTCCTCCTGTCACGAATGCTGTTTAAATAGCGGGTGATTGTCTTTTTATCAATCAGATTAAATTAACTAAATTTTTCAGAGAGAAAACCTGTAAATCGGTCCAATTTGAACGGAACACAGCAATTTTTTTTTAAAGACAGTAAATGAGGCTGAATGAACAGTTTCGCTGCCAGACAAGGCTCCGCTGATAGCCAGGTGTAGCAGTGGTAAGGTGATGGTACTGCTGTTGGGACTCTGCTGTTGGGACAACTTGTGGGCACAGTTTGTCACCGTTATAATGCCATTAATGTATTATTTACTGTAGTGTTGTGTTGTGTAGTGGCTTTGCTGGCATGCATCTAAAAAGAAGTTTTTGTTTGGCCCACCCAGATTTACATGGTAAACTCGCCACTGCACAGAACCACAAATCATTTGAAAACAAATCCAATTTTGATAAACTCCCATATCTATTTTGTGAAACACCACAGTGTACCATCACAGCAGCAAGATTTGTGACATGTTGCCTTTCATACTTCAACTATTTGCATATTTTTTATAACACTGTACACAGCCGGTAATATAACATTTGAAATGTCTCTATTCTTTTGAAACTTTTGTGAGTGTAATAAGCTATTTACTTTTAATTTCCGATTGTTTATTTCACTTTTGTTTATTATGTATTCCACTTGGTTTGACAATGTAAACTTGTTTCCCATGCCAATAAAGAGAGAGAGAGAGAGAGAGAGAGAGAGAGAGAGATATTGATGGGTGGTTGGGTGGGGGATATTTTGGTGATGATGGTAGGCAGGGGTTAGGATAGCCTAGCCTACTACGAGGAGAGAGAGCCGAGCATGCAGGGTTTGTAGGAGGGGCCTAAACGGTCATCTCTTATATTGAAAACTCGAGCCGGTGGCTGGGAGAATTCGTATTTTATCCTGAATTTGAACAGTAGCCGCTGTGACCACCCATCCACCTCTTGCACCTGGCAATACACCTGCCGTTACCGACAACACTTGCACGAGACCTCCGGGCTTCACTAACGGTAAGAGGGAATTAATACATTTCACCGGCAGTGGCAGACATTTGGAGCACATCGGTGAGCATAGTCAAGTTTATCGATCACTCACGATAACGGTATCCATCCATGATCGATCATTATGATTTTGTAATATTTGTTGTCATATTTTAAATAATATTTTATTTCTAGGCCAAATTATGTTTTCATAGAAGGCAACGTATAGGCTACGTGTGATCGGATATTCTGCATTGCCTTTCTATCTTGTCTCTGTAGCCTACCTAAACCTTTTCTCATATTCCCGACCCGATTATTCCACTATCCCCATCCTATTCTTACCGGCCATTTTGTGTGGCCAAATTTAAGGAATTTACCCGAGAGACTGAGTTACAGCGGAGGGGATGGTAATGATAAAGCAATGAAACGATGTGTAGACTACCCCGAAACTAGTCCATAGGCTACAATGCAGGTTTTATAGTCTACTGTGGGCCTATAGCATTATGGAATTGTGTGTCTGTCTGTATGTACTATAGTATAGGTAATGCGGATGAATGATGCCGATAGCCTATCTAATCGAATATGGACATGATCAAAGATTCATCCAATCACCGTTGAGGATGCAATCCTGGCGCTGTCACCACCATCCCCCTCAGCCGAATATAATAAATGAATATAGTAATATGAAACAATAAAGATAACAAACATATGTTTATCAGATATCACCTTTCGGCATCACTTTTGCGATATATTCATTTGTTAGGCTATATCCAAAGATCGGCTATGCAGTTGCAGTCAGTATGGAATGCTGAAAGCCCCTGGAAAAGGAGTCGCATACATTTAGGCATAAAGGACAGATAGATGAGCGGGTGGAAGCGGGGGATTTAGGGGGCAGGAGATGGCAAGCTACGATGAATAATTCCTTTATTCACAACATAGGCTATGTTGCATAAATACGCATCTGCGGCCGCAATGCTATGGCAGCTGTGAGGGAGCTGCTGAGCGGTGCGCGCGCCTCCGGTATGTGTACGTACAGCACGTGCTTGGATAGAGTCGTGACAGCTAGAATTCTTATGTTCTCTATACGTTGGTGCACGTGTGGCGCAATTTAGGTTATAGTCTATTTCTCCGAATTTAGCTATAACAGCAATTCCTGTAATTCTAGGTATAGGTTTAACTTAACATGTAAAGCAAATACAGCATGTATAAGCACACATGCTATGCGTGCATTCTAGGCAATGGTTATTTCCCAGCCGGTGACAGTTCCACCGTGATCCGTGTGTGCAGTTAGTTCGTGATTTATTCAAAGCCTGTTCTATTTCTCCACATTCCGTCTGGGTTGGGAAACTCGCTCACATTCGGCACGAGGAGCTGTGGGAGAGAGACTTCTAACCAACCTGCCCATACAGTGCGCGTGCCGTGCGCCAAAGAGCGCGTGTGCGTGCGCTCGTGTTTTTGCTCCTCTCTTTGGGAATGAAGAGGGAATGCATGCATACTTTGTGATCTGATTCCACTTGGCAGTTTGGAATGAAAGAGGGGAGACATGACAGTGTACTCATGATTAGATGTATCAAGAGACAGTTGAAGAGGGAGAAAGATGGGAAAGCACGACATTGAGTAGAGCAGATTCAGGACATCATGGCCTGCAAACGGTTTAACCTTTTATAGATATACAGACAGTTCTCTCTTTTTTATCCTACTCTTTGATTTCTGGTCTGTCTGTCTCTCGCTCTCATGCGTTCCCTCTCTCTTTCACTGTCTCTCTGTGTCTCTCACTCTTCTCACTCTAGATAGATTTGGGATGGAGTGAAGTGAGTGTCGCAGCATTTTCAAAGGACATGCTGGAAGGACTTGCGCTGCGTCCCACATGACACCCTGTTCCCTATGTAGTGCACTACTTTTGACTAGGGTCTGTAGGGTTCTGGTCAAAAGGAGGGAAATACATAAGGAAAAGGTTGCCATTTGGGACATAGCCTGTGCGGGGGGGTTGCACCATTGTCCCGCTTGAGCAGTTAGTTATATGTTTTATCATGAAGGACTGTCGTGGAAATTCAGTACTGAGAGAAACTTGGTCATTTTTTTCAAACAATCCACTTTATTTAATATCGATTAAATATTGCAATAATGAGGCTGGTCGACCCCCCACTCTTGAGTGTTGGACTGAGTAACCTAACCCTTACACAAATGCAGAGTCCTGTATATAGCTGACACTAAGAATGCTTCATTGTGGTTGGTTCAACCACTTCATGCAGACCAAGGAGCATCATAAGCCACTCTGGGTTCATCCTGTCATTATCCGCACGGGGGAGTGGTCTTAACCCCACCCTGGCTTAGTTTCCCAGATGCAAGGATGATTTAGAGACGATGAGGAATTGTTCTAAACTCCTGGCTATCTCTATCTCGGTTACACCCACCACATCTTGTCTATGTAATGCAGTCTTTAACTCATCTGTCAGCTCAAGCCATCTCTAGTGACCATACGCCCAGATTAGCTGCAGGGAACTAGAGTGGAGACCATAACTAACAGACACTACTAGGACAGAAATGTCCTACTATTAGTTAAGTAAATAATTGTTAAATATCCAACAAATCAGGTACGTATGTAATTTTTCTATCACAGGGCTCAGTGTACGAATTACAGGGGGGTGGGGGTGGTCTCTTCCCTAAATGCAACAACAGTCAAACTTTGGGGGGTCTCTAAATAATGCTAATTTAACCATTCTCCTTTTTGTTTGAAATGCAATTTACCTGGGCATGAAAATGAAAGCTTATTCTAAATGAAACGAAGACCCCCACCTATCTGTTATGGTTTAAACCATTTATTGGCTGTTTGGATGTTGGAATTATTTTGGAGTGGATGAATATGCACAGGTAGCCTGCTTTTTGAAGTGATTTGTTTGACAATCCTATGAAAACATCATGACTGGTTGTGTTCATGCCACATTAAAAGGTCATTCTTTTTTGCCTTTAAATTTCATGTCATTTACTATCAGGCCCATAAAAAAATTACACACTTAGGAGGTACTATGAAAAGTTAGAGCCCCCCCACCCACGCACACACACAAACAAACACCCCCCCACCCCTCTGCATCCGCTCTCCTTTCTATCCATTCACCCCTCTTTCCTTCTATACACACACATGCACACACACGTGGCCAGAGCACACACACACCCTATACGCTCTATACACACTCATTTGATCCCCCCCCCCCTCCCCCAACACATTCATCAACCCCCCCAACCCTCCTCCCTCCCTCCCCTCCCTCCCGTCCCTCTTAACCCGAAAGCAATTCTGGTGAAGTTAATTTATTCAGACTCACTGAGGTGCCCTCTATACCCACACAGGACTGAGTACCGACCATGCAGTTTATAAAGGCTTAACAACACAACCGCACGCACGCACGCACGCACGCACGCACGCACGCACACACACGTACACGCCCACACCCACACCCACACCCACACACACACACATACATTTTGGGGCGGCAGGTAGTCTAGTGGTTAGAGTGTTGGGCCAGTAACCGAAAGGTTGCTAGATCGAATCCCCGAGCTGATAAGGAAAAAATCTGTCGTTCTGCACCTGAACAAGGCAGTTAACCCACTGTTCCCCGGTAGGCTGTCACTGTAAATAAGAATTTGTTCTTAACTGACTTGCCTAGTTAAATAAAAAAAGTAGTTGGTTGAAGTTCCTCATGTATTGCCTACACACTGATCTGAGATAAGTTCTGTATTTTTCCACCCTAACGGTTAAGGTTAGGAGTGAGGGAGGTTAAGCTGATCCTAGATCTGTGTGGATTGGCTAACTCTCTTACCGGAGTGAGTGACAGATAGAGTTATGGAAAGGTAAGAGTGTTGATGAGTTCAGTGCAACAGCGTCATCATCAGCTATTCAGTCTTAAAAGTCTGTTGCTGCATTTGCTTGCTTGTGATGCTGGCATTATTGTGATGCCGATCTGGGTCTTGTTCATTCGGCACAAAACGGAAGAAAACAGACTGAAACAGGTAGGGACCTGTACTTTTCCAATATGAGATGTTCATTTCATTTTCATTGCGTGTCCTAATGATCATGGTGATGCATGCCAGGGCATTTGTCCTGTGTCACCCACATCAGTATAATGGACCTCAAGGGAAACAGACTCATGCCTTCATCATTCACAGCTGGATAAGAATAGCATGTTTGTTTCATAAGTGTTTTCTAAGATGTTTTCTTTAACATAGAGATATGAAAAAGGGTAATGTTTTGTTCGCACTCTCTAATTTTCTACTATCCCATCCCCAGCGCATTGCATCAAATGGATGCCCATTTTTGTTTAGGTTTATCAAATCAAATGTTATTTGTCACATGTTAGTGTGTTAGTGTTTGCTTGGTCCAGCGCAGCTCCAGTAAAATGTATGGCTATATTTCTGAAGCTCTAGTATGATGGATGTCTATATTTCTGCAGCTCTAGAATTATGTGCGTCTACATTTCTGCAGTTCTAGTATGATGTACAGGTAACTGCCAAAATAAAGGAAACACTTGAGTAAATGAGAAATACAAGGTATGTTTAAAGTAGGTGCTTTCACACAGGTGTGGTTCCTGAGTTAATTAAGCAATTAAAACATCCCATCATGCTTAGGGTCATGTAAGAAAATGCCCAGTTGCTCATTATTCGTCGTACCATGGCTAGAAGAAGAGATCTCAGTGACTTTGGAAGATCGGTCTCAAAGGAGCATAGAGGGTTTAAAGGGTGTGTGAGTGTGTGTCTCAGTCACCAGGTCTCAACCCAATTGAACACTTATGGGAGATTCTGGAGTGGCACCTGAGAAATCCACCAAATTATAGAATTTATCGTGGAAGAATGGTGTCGTATCCCTCCAAAAGAGTTCCAGACAAGGCGCATTGAAGCTGTTCTGGCGGCTGGTGGTGGCTCAATTCCCTATTAAGACCCTTTATGTTAGTGTTTCCTTTATTTTGGCAGTTATCTGTATGTCCATATTACTGCAGTTCTGCTAGTATGATCTAATATGTCTATATCAGTGGTTCCCAACCTTTTCTGTTCCGGGGACCACCAAAAACCTTCAAAAGCTGTTGAGGACCACCATCCACGGAGACGCACAATCTTTTAAGCATTAAATATATTTGCGAACAAATTTTGTCAATTTCAGCATTGAATGTAACAAATGAAAGGCCTATTATTATTATAAACAATTTATATTGTGAAAAATAATGTAAAATTGCTTACAATGCCATTAATACTCCCAAATATTATTGTTTTTGGATGTTTTTTTTTTTTTAGATATATACAAAATATATATAAAAGAATTTACAGACCAGCTGCAGTACTCAGGACCATGTGTAGAAAAAGCACTGTTCTAAGTATGATCTAATACATATATATTTTCTGCAGGATGTACATTTCTATTTTCGCAGCTCTAGAAGGATTTCCAAACCTAACCCAAGGATATTGCATGTAATTCTCCTTTTCAAAATGTACACTTCTCAAAAAAATAAAGGGAACACTTAAACAACACAATGTAACTCCAAGTCAATCACACTTCTGTGAAATCAAACTGTCCACTTAGGAAGCAACACTGATTGACAATACATTTCACATGCTGTTGTGCAAATGGAATAGACAACAGGTGGAAATTATAGGCAATTAGCAAGACACCCCCAATAAAGGAGTGATTCTGCAGGTTGGGACCACAGACCACTTCTCAGTTCCTATGCTTCCTGGCTGATGTTTTGGTCACTTTTGAATGCTGGCGGTGCTTTCACTCTAGTGGTAGCATGAGACGGAGTCTACAACCCACACAAGTGGCTCAGGTAGTGCAGCTCATCCAGGATGGCACATCAATGCGAGCTGTTGCAAGAAGGTTTGCTGTGTCTGTCAGCGTAGTGTCCAGAGCATGGAGGCGCTACCAGGAGACAGGCCAGTACATCAGGAGATGTGGAGGAGGCCGTAGGAGGGAAACAACCCAGCAGCAGGACCGCTACCTCCGCCTTTGTGCAAGGAGGAGCAGGAGGAGCACTGCCAGAGCCCTGCAAAATGACCTCCAGCAGGCCACAAATGTGCATGTGTCTGCTCAAACGGTCAGAAACAGACTCCATGAGGGTGGTATGAGGGCCCGACGTCCACAGGTGGGGGTTGTGCTTACAGCCCAACACCGTGCAGGATGTTTGGCATTTGCCAGAGAATACCAAGATTGTCAAATTCGCCACTGGCGCCCTGTGCTCTTCACAGATGAAAGCAGATTCACACTGAGCATGTGACAGACGTGACAGAGTCTGGAGACGCCGTGGAGAACGTTCTGCTGCCTGCAACATCCTCCAGCATAACCGGTTTGGCGGTGGGTCAGTCATGGTGTGGGGTGGCATTTCTTTGGGGGGCCGCACAGCCCTCCATGTGCTCGCCAGAGGTAGCCTGACTGCCATTAGGTACCGGGATGAGATCCTCAGTCCCCTTGTGAGACCATATGCTGGTGCGGTTGGCCCTGGGTTCCTCCTAATGCAAGACAATGCTAGACCTCATGTGGCTGGAGTGTGTCAGCAGTTCCTGCAAGAGGAAGGCATTGATGCTATGGACTGGCCCGCCCGTTCCCCAGACCTGAATCCAATTGAGCACATCTGGGACATCATGTCTCGCTCCATCCACCAACGCCACATTGCACCACAGACTGTCCAGGAGTTGGCGGATGCTTTAGTCCAGGTCTGGGAGGAGATCCCTCAGAAGACCATCTGCCACCTCATCAGGATCATGCCCAGGCGTTGTAGGGAGGTCATACAGGCACATGGAGGCCACACACACTACTGAGCCTCATTTTGACTTGTTTTAAGGACATTACATCAAAGTTGGATCAGCCTGTAGTGTGGTTTTCCACTTTAATTTTGAGTGTGACTCCAAATCCATACCTCCATGGGTTGATAAATTGGATTTCCATTGATTATTTTTGTGTGATTTTGTTGTCAGCACATTCAACTATGTAAAGAAAAAAGTATTTAATAAGATTATTTCTTTCATTCAGATCTAGGATGTGTTGTTTAAGTGTTCCCTTTATTTTTTTGAGCAGTATATATAACCAGAGAGAAGGGAAGAGGAAATTAGCCTTTTGAAATTATGCAATGTAAAACTGCCATATATCAGGATAGGAAGTTTGGGATTTTGACAAAAATTGTAGGATGAGAGACAGATAGAGAGACAGAGAGAGAGAGAGAGAGATAAAGAGAGAGAGAGAGAAAGAGAGAGAAAGAAAGAGACAGAGAAAGAGAGCAGGACATTAGAGAATGAGACATTTATATAAACAAGGAGACGTTCTGTAAAATGATGGGCTGATGAAGATGGGAGTAAAAAGAGGGCGAGTGGGAGATTTATACAAACGAGAGGAGGTACTGTACTCATGCTTGATGACGATGCCCTCAGACAACTGTTAAAACAGGCCACCAATGGCATTTTGATTACATGTAAACGTCATGTTCCATAGCGTGTGTGACGTCCTCTAGCGGAAAAATCATCTAATTTAGACTGATTAGAAGCTGCCCATAGGCACATATCTAGGATCAGCTCAGGCAATCCCAATCCTAACCCTAACCATTATACGGGCAATGACAAAACCGACTTCAGATCAGCTGCTCTGGGTAGGAAATACTGTACAGGGGAAATACAGTGTATAAATACGTCATGGGATTTTACCACAGAAAGTTATGTAAACACACAAGCATAAGCACATGGACTAGATCCAGAGGGAAGGAGTCAGAGGAAAGAGACAAAGAGCGAGGGAGAGAAAGGGAGAGAGAGAGGGAGGGAGAGGGGATGAGGCTGCTGCCACGTGCGTTTGTTGTGTGTGTGTGTATGTGTTCGTGACAAAGAATGATAGAAAGAGATAGAGGCTACTACCCTCACGTTGCACTGCCTATCGTGACGTATTTACAAAGACAAAACCGAACTGACACCAGGGGGTTACCCTTTTACAATCACCTTGAAACACTGCAGCAAAGAGCCTTCTTTAATGTAGCCTAATTCAGGAACCGCGACTGATGTTCAGTATCTGCTTTGTGAAAATGAAACGTAATCTCCAGTTGTAGATTGTGTTGATGTGTTCTCCCTATTCAGATGAGAGGACGGAGAACTGTATCGCGCCTTTGCAAAATTATCACGCGCACGCGCACGTCTCGTGTGCTAGACGATGATGGGACGTATCGACGTGGCATTTTACCTCACACGGATCGGCAGACACTGCTCGCTGAATAAATCATCCAAGATTAGAAGTGTGTAGAGAATCCTCTATCTTACCCCGTAAGGTCTTCAAGATAGAGAACAAGGAAAGTCATAGGTGAGTATTTCATCCAGAAATAGATGATGTGAAGAGTGTTATGTGTAATAGGTTAATTAAAGGTGTGATCTGTAATTTCTTTGTCCCCTAAAGGTGGGATCTGTCGTTTCTTTGTCCCTTGTGTGGCCCACGGGATAAAATTGACAAAATCAAATGGAAATCTCAAACTCCCCCACACACGAACACACACAGTCACACACACACAGTCACACACACACCACGCACCTGAGTTATAGGATAGGTTATTGTGTTGATATTGGACTTACACTGCAATAGCATGAAGTACTGAGGTCACACTTATTGCATACTACTCTTTGTTTTGTTTTGGCTCTCTAAAACTCGTAATAACTTGGCCTGCAGGCCTGTCGCTCCAATCCTCTGTGTTTAGTAAAAGAGTGAGGACAGTAGCGCGTGTGTGTGTGATGGTGTGTCTGACAGTGTGTGCATGTGCATGTGTGTGTGTGTGTGTGTGTGTGTGTGTGCATGTGTGCAAGTATGTGCTTGTGTGTGTGTGTGTGTGTGTGTGTGTGTGTGTGTGTGTGTGTGTGTGTGTGTGTGTGTGTGTGTGTGTGTAGTCAAGAGCATCATCATCACAACACTGTGACAGCAGCACTGTATAGCCTAAATCCTCCTCTTCGCTGTCATCCTCTGTTGACATGTGATCCAGTTTAGTCAGTGTCACTGCTGTTTCAAATGGATAGGAAGAAAGAGATTTTCAGGGCAAATGGATTTTACTTTATTCTATGCTTTTTATTCTATTCTATCCTATTCCATCCTTTTCTATCCTATTCTATTCTATCCTATCATATTCCATCCTATCCTATTCTATTCTATCCTATTCCATCCTTTTCTATCCTATTCTATTCTATTCTATTCTATCCTATCATATTCCATTCTATCCTACCCTATTCTATTCTATGCTATTCCATCCTTTTCTATCCTATTCTATTCTATCCTATCATTTTCCATCCTATTCTATCCTATCCAATTCTATCATATTCCATCCTATTCTATTCATCCTATTCTATTCTATCCTATTCCATCCTTTTCTATCCTATTCTATCCTATCCCATCCTATTCTATCCTATTCTATTCCATTCTATTGTCCTATTCCATCCTATTATTTTCTATCCTATCCTATCCTATCCTATCCTATCCTATCCTATCCTATCCTATCCTATCCTATCCTATCCTATCCTATGCTATTCCATCCTATTCCATCATATTCTATCCCATTCCATCCTATTCTGTCCTATTCCATTATATCCTATTCTTTCCTTTCCTATTCCATCCTATTCTATTTCACCCTATTCTATCCTATTCTATTCTATCCTATTTTATTCTATATTGTTGTGAAATTGTTAGATATCACTGTTAGATATTACTGCACTGTTAGAGCTAGAAACACAAGCATTTCACTACACCTGAAGTAACGTCTGCTAAACACGTGTATGTGACAAATACAATTTGATTTGATTTGACACACTGTTTCTAAGAGATGGGAAGGAAGAAGAAATGGATTCCAATCTATTTCATTTATTGCATATAGGCTTACTGTATACATGACGTGGTTTAAACATACACTAAATATACAAAAGTATGTGGACACCCCTTCAAATGAGTGAATTTGGCAATTTCAGCCACACCCGTTGCTGACAGGTGTATACAATTGAGCACATAGTCATGCAATCTCCATAGACAAACATTGGCAGTAGAATGGCCTTACTGAAGAGCTCAGTTGAAGAGCTCACTTTCAACGTGGCACTGTCATAGGATGCCACCTTTCCAACAAGTCAGTTCATCAAATTTCTGCCCTGCTAGAGCTGCCCCGGTCAACTGTAAGTGCTGTTATTGTGAAGTGGAGCAACAACGGCTCAGCCACACAAGCTCACAGAAAGGGACCGCCGAGTGCTGAAGCGCGTAAAAATTGACGGTTCTTGGTTGCAATACTCACTACCGAGTTCCAAACTGCCTCTGGAAGCAACAAGCCTAAGATCACCATACGCAGTGCCAAGCGTCGGCTGGAGTGTTGTAAATTTCACCACCATTGGACTCTGGAGCAGTGGAAACACGTTCTCTGGAGTGATGAATCACGCTGCACCATCTGGCAGTCCAACGGACATATCTGGGTTCGGCGGATGCCAGGAGAACGCTACCTATCCGAATGCATAGTTCCAACTGTAAAGTTTGATGGAGGAGGAATAATGGTCTGGGGCTGTTTTTCATGGTTCGGGCTAGGCCCCTTAGTTCCAGTGAAGGGAAATCTTAACACTACAACATACAATTAATTACATTCTAGACGATTCTGTGCTTCCAATTTTGTGGTAACAGTTTGGGGAAGGCCCTTTCCTGTTTCAGCATGACAATGCCCCCGTTCACAAAGCGAGGTCCATACGGAAATGGTTTGTCGAGATCGGTGTGGAAGAACTTGACTGGCTTGTGCAGAGCCCTGACCTCAACCCCATCGAACACCTTTGGGATGAATTGGAACGCCGGCCTCAAGCCAGGCCATAATTGCCCAACATCAGTGACCAACCTCATTAATGCTGTTGTGGCAGAACGGAAGCAAGTCCCCACAGCATTGTTCCAACATCTAGTGGAAATCCTTCCCAGAAGAGTGGAGTCTGTTGTAGTGGCAAAGGGGGGACCAACTCCATATTAATGCCCATGATTTTGGAATGAGACGTTCAACAAGCAGGTGTCCACATACTTTTGGTCATGTAGTGTGTCACTTGGTTCCTCTTTGTTTCAGTATGTTTGCTTGCCTGCCAACCAAACGTCAGCAAGAACATCATGCAGAAACAACCTTCCTATCCTCTCTTCTCCTCCTTACACCATGCAACTCTGACAGGCTTTTGTGTTTCTGTAATGGACAGGTGTCTGTTAACACTCTTAGAAAAAAGGGTTCCATAAGGGTTCTTCGGCTGTCCCCATAGGAGAACCGTTTTTGGTTCCAGGTTTGGTTCGGGTTCCATGTAGAACCCTATGTGGAAAGGGTTTTATATGGAACCCAAAAGGGTTCTACCTGGAACCAAAAAGGGTTCTCCCATGGGGACAGCTGGAAGAACCCTTTTAGGTTCTAGATAGTACATTTTGTTCTAAGAGTGTATCTGTGTAGTAATTATCTTTCTGATGTGATATCTAATTTCACTGAGGAGGTTGACAGACAGAAAAACGAGTGAAGATTTAACGCGGGTCGTAGACAGAGGTGTGTGGACGGTTGATTGATTGGAAGGGCGCTGCTGAGGTGTTTATTGATGTCATGCTAAAGTTCACGCGGCAGTTAGTGATTCATTGTGTGTGTGGTTTGTGTGCGTGACACTGTCACTGCCCCCCCCCCCCCCTCCTCCCCCAGTGAGTTTATGGCACCATGCCTATGCATGCCAGTTGATGGAAAAGTACCAGTTAGAGACAGGGAGAGTGTTAGGTCTGGTGGGGCCAGACAGTGTTTTCTCTGTCCCAGGCAGGCGGCTTCCCTCCCTCCCCTCCCCAAGCCCAGACACATCTCCCATCGACAGATTATCGGAAATGTCTGGCCCTGCTTCACTGCTTTAGCTAGAAGCCTCATTCCCCCTGGGGCCAACTAACACTAACTGTCCATGCATGCATGGGACAGAGAACACACACACAGATGGAGACAGAGATACACTCTTACACATAGAAATACACCAAAAAAATGGTATGAAAATGTATGCACTCACTACTGTAAGTCACTCTCGATACGAGTGTCTGCTAAATGACTAAAACGTAAATGTAAAATGTACACACATATTACACACGGACGGAGAAACACACACACATGGACACACACACACACACGGATACATACACACATGGACACACACACAGGCTTTAACCACTCAATAACCTCTGCACCTTTCCGGAATCCCTTTCCAACGACCTGAGCCCTCCTCTTCTCTCGCTCGTTTCGCCCCATTCTTTTCCCAAGCTCAGAAAAATGTGATTGTTTTCCGAGTGAGCCAGTGTTTTCCGAGGAATCCAGGGAAGCGGGTGAGGGGGAATTACCGAAGGGATTAGGGGGATAGGGGGTTGGCAGAGGGGGGCGCGCCACAGGGACGGATGCCAGTCGCCTCTCTCTGTGCCACATACAAACTGTTGCCAAACTGGACGGGCAAACTGGGCTGGGGTCCTGGCGATGACCAGAAATCACATTAGTGCCGTCTGTGTGGTTAGGGGTTGTGTTGTCTGTGTTTTTCCTGACCAAGACCCTTTGAGGTTGATGTGTTTTGAAGCTACTTACTCTGTCTGACCAATGCCCATTGATGTTAAAGTTGACCCATTGATGTGAATTACAGGGATATGGTTGAAGTGTTGTGAAGCATAAAGTATACAGGCATCTAAACAGTGTATGGGTGTAATAGGAATTGCCAGGACTGTAATGGGGAAATGTAAGATCACTAAAGTTGCATGTATTTGCATATATGCATATATTTATATAGTATTATACAGGGCGCATTTGGAAAAGAGACCTAGGTCTCAATAACATGAAGGTCAAAAAAGGTCAAAAAAAGGTACAAAAATAAAAAGGTAAAAAAAACAATAATAATAATATTTAGTTTAGAGTGATTAACACAATGTTTAGCATATTCATATATGATGTACTACACATGATTTCCAGTGTTCTATTTGTGACACTCAAGGTGCGGGTTGATGGTCACTAGACTTCACACTGAATGTTATGGATTATTTTAATATCTGTTGATAGTGATTGACGCCAGACTGCGAATACAACAGTGAATAATCAGTGTGTCCTCGGTCCTTGTACCTCCAGTCTGGCATCAATCACTATCACCAGACATGAGAATAATCCATAACATTCAGTATCAAGTCTAGTGACCATCATCCAGCACCTTGAGTGTCACAAACAGAACACTGGAAATCATGTGTATTACATTGGGGTGACAGGTAGCCTAGTGGTTAGAGCATTGGGCCTGTAACCGAAAGGTTGCTAGATTGAATCCCCAAGCTGACAAGGTAAAAATCTGTCGTTCTGCCCCTGAACAAGGCAGTTGACCCACTATTCCTAGGCCGTCATTGGAAATAAGAATTTGTTCTTAACTGACTTGCCTACTTAAGTAAAGGTTAAATGGAAAATATACAGTTTATTAGGTACACCCATCTAGTACTGGGTCAGCCTCCAGAACAGCCTGAATTCTTCAGGGAATGGAAATGTTGCTCAATTGGTATCAAGGGACCTAACGTGTGCCAGGAAACCATTACACCGCCTGTACCATTGACACTAGGCAGGATGGAGCCATAGACTCATGCTGCTTTTGCCAAATCCTGACTCTGCCATCAGCATGGCACAACCCGTTGTGGTCGTCTGCTGCAATAGCCCATCCGTGACAATGACAGACAAATTGTGGGTTCCAAGATGCCATTCTGCACACCACTGTTGTACTGTGCCGTTATTTGCCTGTTTGTGGCCCCGCTGTTACTGTAGATTGCACGATTCTTGCCATTCTCCTTCGACCTCTCATCAACGAGCTGTTTTCACCCAAAGGATTGCCACTGACTGGATGTTTTTTGTTTGTCGCACCATTCTCGGTAAACCCTAGAAAGACACTGTTGTGCGTGAAAAGCCCAGAAAAGCCCAGTCCATTTCTGAGATTCTGGAACCGGCACGCCTGGCACCGACGATCTTACCACTCTTAAAGTCACTTAAGGTCACTCGTTTTGCCCATTCTAACGTTCAATCGAACGGTAACTAAATGCGTCTATGCCTGTCTGCCTGCTTTATATAGAAAGCCACGGCCACGTGACTCACTGTCTGTAGGAGCGAACCACTGAGTGAATAAATATGCTAAACATTGTGTTATTCACTCTAAACAACATTTCCCCATTAAATTGGGTATTTGTCATCTTACTTTTTGAAGGATACTTTGTGTACCTAGCAGCTTTGGAGAAATGCTGGATGTGAGTTCTGCAGCATATTTCCCTTCTGTCGAACCTGCTGTTCAGTATTTCTCCTTAAAGGCCCAATGCAGCTATTTTTATAGCAATATCAAATTATTTTTGGGTAACAATTAAGTACCTTACTATAATAGTTTTCCATTAAAATTGTCAAAAAGAAACACAAAATCGCTTTTTAGCGATTTTATTGGCCTATTAGCTAATTTATCACCTGATGATGTCATCAGGCAAGCCGAAACTCCACCCATGCAAAACCTGCGGATTAGAAGGTCATGTGTAGATTGTATTTTCAACCAGCAACAATCAGGAAATAACACAGACTCACACTTTTACAGTGTAAGTTTCATAAGCTGTTGTACAATATGATACAAAACAGAATTTTGACTGCACTGGCCCTTTAAGATTGGATGTAATTTATCTATTTATCTCTAGAGTATATACTGCAGCTTTACTTTACTGGAGTTAAATCAGATCACATTCTCAATTACAGCAACGGATGTGCTTCCTGTCCATTTGCTTTATAGGCCTGCTCCTGGTCCCTAATTCGATTTTTGCACTCTCTCGCCCTTTCTCTTTCTCCCTCTTCCTGATCTCTATTGATCTCTCTCCCTCACTCCCTCCTCTCATTTTCTTTATATCAATCTATCTCCCTCCAATCCCTTCTCTTTCACTCCTTCACTATTTCTACCCGATCTCTTCATTTGTCTATTCCTCTCTCTCTTTGATCTTTTCCACCCTTCTCTCTCACTCTCCTACTCACCTTCCTCTTCTTCTTCTCTTCCTCTCTACTTTCTCCAATATTTTTTCCTCTCCTCCATTCCCCCTTTATCACTCCCTTCCTCTGGCCTTCCTCCCTCTCCATCCCATCTCTCCCCCTCCATCCCTTCTTCCTGTCTCCAGCTGTAAAGATGAAGATTGAGAACAGCCTGCCCCGCCCCCAGCTCCCCGAGACCCCTCCCCAGACGGGCCTCCAGTTCACCGTGGCAACAGAGGAGGACTTTGAAGAGATCATGGCGATGAGCCAGGACATCTATGGAGGGCTGGACTACCTGCCGACCCGCTACACCGCCTGGCTGTCCGAGTCCAACCGCACCGTCATACTGGCCCGCAAGCAGGGAAAAGTGGTGAGAAAAGGTTATAAAGTGTGTCATAAGCATGTTGTAGCATGTTTATAAAGATGTTATTAAGGTGTTGTAAGAGTGTTAGGAATGCTACCAGGCCTGGCAACAGGAGACCAACTGTACCGTTGTACTGGAGTGCAAACAGGGCAAAATGGTGAGAAAATGCTATAAATGGTGTTATAAGCTGTCATAAGGGTAATATAAACATGTCATAGCTTGTTTATAAGGGGGTTATTAAGCTGTAAAAAGGACCGTATAAGGAACTACCAGTACCTGCCCACGCACTACACTGCCTGGCTGTTCGAGACCAACCACACTGTCATACTGATGCTTTGCAAACAAGCAGGGCAAAGTGGTGTGAGGAGTTACAAGAGTCTTAAAGGAACCCTGGAGATTAGGAGTGGCCTACTTTGGAACCATTGAGAGTTACAGTTGAAGTCAGAAGTTTACATACACTTAGGTTGGAGTCATTAAAACTTGTTTTTCAATCACTCTACAAATGTCTTGTTAACAAACTATAGTTTTGGAAAGTCGGTTAGGACATCTACTTTGTGCATGACACAAGTAATTTTTCCAACAATTGTTTACAGACAAATTATTTCACTTATAATTCACTGTATCACAATTCCAGTGGGTCAGAAGTTTACATACACTAAGTTGACTGTGCCTTTAAACAGCTTGGAAAATTCCAGAAAATTATGTCATGGCTGTATAAGCTTCTGATAGGCTAATTGACATCGTTTGAGTCAATTGGAGGTGTACCTGTGGATGTATTTCAAGGCCTACCTCCAAACTCAGTGCCTCTTTTCTTGACATCATGGGAAAATCAAAAGAAATCAGCCAAGACCTCAGAAAGAAAATTGTAGACCTCCACAAGTCTGGTTCATCCTTGGGAGCAATTTTCAAACGCCTGACGGTTCATCAGTACAAACGATAGTACGCAAGTATCAACACCATGGGACCACATAGCCGTCATACCGCTCAGGAAGGAGACACGTTCTGTCTCCTAGAGATAAACATACTTTGGTGCGAAAAGTGCAAATCAATCCCAGAACAACAGCAAAGGACCTTGTGAAGATGCTGGAGGAAACAGGTACAAAAGTATTTATATCCACAGTAAAACGAGTCCTATATCGATATAATCTGAAAGGTCGCTCCGCAAGGAAGAAGCCACTGCTCCAAAATGTCCTCTGGTCTGATGAAACAAAAATAGAACTGTTTGGCCATAATGACCATTGTTATGTTTGGAGGAAAAAGGGGGAGGCTTGTAAGCCAAAGAGCACCATCCCAACCGTGAAGCACGGGGGTGTCAGCATCATGTTTTGGGGGTGCTTTGCTGCAGGAGGGACTGATGCACTTCACAAAATAGATGGCATCATGTGGGAAGGAAAATTATTTGGATATATTGAAGCAACATCTCAATACATCAGTCAGGAAGTTAAAGCTTGGTCGCAAATGGATCTTCCAAATGGGCAATGACCCCAATCATACTTCCAAAGTTGTGGCAAAATGGCTTAAGGACAACAAAGTCAAGGTATTGGAGTGGCCATCACAAAGCCCTCACCTCAATCCTATAGAAAATGTGTGGGCAGAACTGAAAAAGCGTGTGTGAGCAAGGAGGCCTACAAACCTGACTCAGTTACACCAGCTCTGTCAGGAGGAATGGACCAAAATTCACCCAACTTATTGTGGGAAGCTTGTGGAAGGCTACCCAAAACGTTTGACCCAAGTTAAACAATTTAAAGGCAATGCAACCAAATTCTAATTGAGTGTATGTAAACTTCTGACCCAATGGGAATGTGATGAACTAAATAAAAGCTGAAATAAATAATTCTCTCTACTATTATTTTGACATTTCACATTCTTAAAATAATCCTAACTGACCTAAAACGGAATTTCTACTAGGGTTAAATGTCAGGAATTGTGAAACTGAGTTTAAATGTATTTGGCTAAGGTGTATGTAAAGTTCAGACTTCAACTGTATATTACCTAGAAATAACAAGAAAATTACAGATATCCTTTATCCCGCCGTTCCTCCCCTCCCCCCCACCAGATTGCCCTGGAGTCAGTGTGTGTGATAGATGACGGTGACACCATGCTGGTGGAGGGGTTACGTGTGGCCCCCCAGGAGAGGGGGAAGGGCGTGGCAGGGGTGCTTCTGCGGTTCTGCTCTCAGCTGGTCAAGTCCAAGTGGCCTGAGGTGAAGGTGACCAGGCTGACCCGCGACGATCAGCTGGGGCCCAAGGACTTTCAGAAGTACCGCCTCATCACCAAACAGGTAGGTATTGGTTAATTGGTTAATTTGTTGCTTGCTTGATTGGTTAATTGATTGATTCGTATTGTAAGCCTTCCAAATTTCCAACATTTTCCAAGTTATTTCTAGTCGTCCTATTTCTGACTAGAAACCATTATAACTGTAGTCCACTTGTGTCAGGAAATCATGTTCTACCAAAATTACAGATTTCCCCTTTCACAACAGTCTATTAACCAACCATACAACCTTCTCTTTACCCTACGTCCTTTCACCACCGCCTCTCTCCGAAAGGGCATCCTGCTAGTTCGCTTCAATGCCGAAGACCTCAAGCTCCGGCTCTCCGAACTGGGGCTGCATGTGACCCTCCCTCCCTCCTCTGAGGGTACCCCCCAGGGTTCTGACACCCCCCTGGTTCCCCCGGTCCTTCTGGACCTCAACGAGGCCCACCAGATGTTCCTCAACTCTGGCCTGATGTCTGACGTACTCCCTAACGCTACCATCGTCCAGGACTGGCAGCCGTTCAAGCCCCTACCCAGCAACATGGCCATTCTTCTCAAGAAGGTAAAATATTATATCATAATGAGGACCTCAATGGAAATAAGTTGGTTGACTTTATCGTGTTTAGGGTTGCAAAATTCCTGTAACTTTCTCCAAATTCCAATGTTTCCCAGAAATCTCGGTTGGAAGACTCTCGGAATCAGGAGAAAATAAGCATCTGTATAACTTGGGAAAGTTACCCTAATTTTGAAACCCAAACGTTTTTAAAATCCTTGAATATTTTCAATGTATTGCACTACTCCCATGGCTGAAGCAACTCTATACGTATTTCACCTCTCTCAAATAAAATGAATTCATTCGTTCATTCAAGGACATCGACTGGATGGTGGACGACCGCGACGTCCCCGCCGTGGCCAGCCTCTGCACCCACCCCTTCCGGGTGCCCGGAGGTCCTTACCGAGTTGGTGACGACACGTACTACCTCAACATCGACGTGTTCGGCAAGGACATAGGCCTGGTGCTCCAGCAGTTCCTGAGTCACCTCCGGCGCCACACAGCCACCCTGAAGGGGTACGTCATGTGCCAGATGTTTCTGTATCCTCCCATGTGGAAACCCATGGTCGAATTCTGTCGCCAGACACTGAAGGTGGAGCTGGTTAAGGAATACACAGAGCAGTGCGTGGTCGAGTCGGATGTCATGTAGCTGGCAGAAGAGGAAGGAGGAAGAGGAAGAGGAGAAACAATATGAAGGAAAAAAAAAACAGGAAAAGTTGACAAATTCAGAAAATGTTTCAGCGACCCAACGAATGAACAAACCACGTTCTCTTCAGAAAATGAAATGGAATTGTTCCCAAAGAAACTTCGGAACAATTAGCAACAACCTCCCTAAGCAAGTCTATAGTGAAACAACTTAGAAGCAGCATTAGATTTGCAATATGTTTGATATTAACACTACCGCTAACAAAAATAGTTTAGGAAAAAAGGCAGTTATTCAAAATACCTTTGACAAATTAGTTTCAATTAATTTCTCAGTCTTTTACCATTCAGTCATCGCAAAAATCTAACTCTTAACAACAGGAGTAACTTTATGCTAACGTTACTCCTTTAAAAAAATAGAAAATGCAAGCTAGTTTAGGGTATGTCATGCCGTTTAACCCTTTTTTTTGTAAATATAAAGTATAAATATGTACACATTCTGAATTGCAAATAAGTCTGCACAACTCTTGAGGCACTTTATTAAACCATATGAGCTGTTGTGCTAAAGTGCGAGTGATGAAGTGAGGAAGAGAGGAGTTGGGTTACTTTTAGAGATAACTGAATTTAACTGATTTAGAACGCATCACTCCCATCCATAGTAATGGTAGAAATCCTTTTGGACTTATTCTATCTAACACCGAATCCCCAAATACTGTCGAACAAACAATAGCCCTTCAGTGAATCTTACAGAGCATTTGCACGCTTATAATTCACACTAAATGGCTGAAACGGAGCAGCTAGAAACACACTTAGCTCATAACACTAAAACATGGCCAGTTCATTTGTAAAACAATTTAGTTGTCTTCGTTGTTTTTTTAACAGTCACTCAGTTGTTTTGTTTCTAAGCACTTCACCATATTGCTAATTTATTGCTACTTTTCCACATGTACTTGAATGCATCAGTAGTATGTAAAGAGGTAATATATTAACAGCAGAAGCTTTCTGGAGGCTTTCTTATAACAATGTGCAATCTAAGCTCACGCTATAGTAGATTGCTAACAGTGTGAAAAAGGTAGATGTACTATACAGTATTCCGCAAAGACTCAAACAATTGAACTAATATAGTTGAGATTGACTTAACATTAACAACATTGTTCAGTAGCTAGAGAAATATTTCAACGGTAAATGTCGCCATCACAAATATTATCTGACAACCTTTGTAAAGGTTGAATTCTAGTCCCTCATGGTTGTTGAAAACATCAACATAGATGCTACAGTCACTCTAAGACACTTCATATCCACTCTCCGAAGCTCCATAGCCACCCTAAGAAGCTTCATAAGCTTTGGCACGTGGTAAGAGCTCAGCAAAGCAAATGGGACACCGTTTGCTCTCAAAGGCCTCATAACCACTCGACAAAGCTTCATAGCCACTCTACTAAGCTTTATAAGCTTTTGGCTCTTTGCTCTTGAACGTTCCCTTTAAGAAGTGATGCTTTTGACATGACGTAGCACTGAACGAGCCTACATTGCAACCCCCAAATTGAGACTGAAGCCATCTAAAACCACTACAGAAGAGAGACTGGCCATTCTATGGACTCTCCAACCTGCCCTCGTTGTAAAAGGGACATTGTTGTAAGGGACGAATTGGACGGCGGAAGAGAATATCTTTTTCCATTTTTTTGGTACATTGACCCTTGTCTGGACACCCCATCTGTCATCCTCCTGTCTTCCCGAAACGAAAGGTTAAACGCACTCACACATGATGAATGAAGGATTGGACTGGATCGATATCGGACGATAGATGGACAAGATGCCTGGAGAAAGTGGAATGAAGAATGAAGCAAATGTCATACCGGATTCCATATTCGTCAAAGAAAAACAGAAACAACAAAACAATACTTTGTAAAGGCTGATGATGATTTTCTCAGTTCTTTGAGAAGCACTTTCTATTTTTTTCACCCATTGAAGAGGCAAAGCTGGACTGACTCCCCTTTTTTTCTGCAGCTAGTTGTGAGGAAGAGGAAGATAAAGATTTTAGCAACCTGAATCCAGTGGGGAAGAGAAGAAGAGAAGTAGTACACAAGCAATCCTACATAGATGTATTTTTAACAAGATTGGCATTCACATTCTAGCCCATTTACATCTACCCAATTCATACACTCCACCCCCACCCGTCTCTAAAGTCTTACCCCTACCACACATACGAAACCCCACATGACCCCCCCCCCCCCCCCCCCAGACAAATAATTTCTGAGAAATTCTCCATGATATGGGAAGGTAGAGCTTTTCCTCACAATCAAGAACAACCCCTCTCTCATTCTCTCGCTCTTCATGAATAGATTCAAGACCAATTTAAAGCCACTGAGTTTAAAACATAAGTATGTAGATTATCTCCAGCTCTTGGCTGGTCAAAGGTAAGGGGCCCTGGTTGTACTGTCATATCCATGCTGGCCATCTGGTGTATGTAAATGGTCTTGGAGAGCCTGCTTTCCTGCTGCTAGTGTGTGAACAGAGGACCAGATGATGGGGGGGGTTTAACTGTTCATGAAACTTAAGTAAAAACGTTATTAACCTAATATAAACCTTACTTGGCGTCTGGTTCATAAAAACCTATTCAGAAAACCGCCTAGTTAATTGTGGCTTCGTAGGACACACAAGCGAGTAATACTTTTTAGTTGGTGTTGGACATTCATGAATAGAGATCAGTGTATTTACAGGAAAGTCATTGAGATGGGAGCAGAGGAGCTAATATGTCTCTCTGATAAGACAGAATAGTATATCCCTGTTTGACCTTTGAAAAGGATCCTCTTTTCTCTCCAGTCCAGTCCACACCCCATAGTCTGCCTGTCGGTCTGTCTGCACAACTGGCAAATGGAAAGCAGTCCTACCGTTCCTTCCTGGTCTCCGTAGTAACGGAGCTCTCAGTTCTTAAAAAGTCATCCGAGTGTTAGTGAGGAGTGCGATATAGCTATCTTATAATAACACAGTGTCATGGTAGTTTGACGGTGGTGGACGTTGCATGGTCTCAGATAGACCGTGTTGTATTGTATAGCCTATATACCCTGCAAAGTCCACAGACCCACTGATCCAATGGCTTTCCAAGACCACGTAGCTAAAATGGATACTACAGCACGGTCCGAGGATACGACAGGGAAGGATGTATTTGGTTGGAGGGTGAACGCGCTAGGTAAACTTACTGTATCTGATATGATACACACGCACGCACGCACACATACACGCATCAGATCCACACGAAAGGAAATGTCACCTTCCCAAAAACGACCCCCTCAGCCCCCCATCACACCCATGCAATCTATTGCCCAAATGCCCACTTACCCCCACGACAACATGTCCTTATCTATGTTGTATCTACTACCACAGGGACAAGGTTGTTGTCATACAAACTGCCTCCGTCCCCAACATACCCACCCAGGAAAGACTGTCTATATCCATGTTCTCCATCTCCGCTTAGACTATACAAACAGTTGTCTGGTGAATTGGTGGTTTGTCTGTGTCGTCTAGTATATTTCTATATATTTGACCTACAGACATGTGCACAGTATTTCCGAGAGGATGTGGGATTCAGTAGGTATATTTTGTCTTGGTACTTATTTGATTATTTGTAAAGGTATGTTGGGTTGTGTGTTTGAGGGAAAGCTCGAAGACAACGTTTGGTAGAGATCCAAAGAGACTGGATTGGTTCTACACTGCTTCAAAATTAATTTGTCTACCATCAGAAAATTCAGATTGATCAAAAGACTATAGCAGATAGTCCAAGCACTCTGATTTATCCTTGTACTCAGAGATATTCTCTAGAGAAGTACAAGTCATCCACTGTTCTGAAAGATTCTAAACAAACTCTCCTCCCTCCCTTGTCCCCCAGAGCACACAATCACAGCAAAGAGAATGAATGGTGTTTTAACCAACAGCCTTGGAAATAGATATGGTCTATCTTTTTAGGGTTTCCTAAAGCACTGTGTAGTAGTATGTGACATGCACTTTACATGTGAAAGCTACTGTATGGATATGTACTAAACCAAGAGGAGGGTACTTCATACTCTAACCATCCCTGATAGCGCTGGTTTTGATTCGTTTTTTTATTTTTTATTATACAATGAGGTTACTGTTACTGTGCTACCACTGAGTCTGATCTCGGTCTAATGATGGTAAAGTAAGCATTTTGTTCAGCCGATTCATTCGCCCTCTGCCGCTGTGATTCTGTTGGGGAGGGCAGCAGGGCAGCGAATGAAACGGGGGTCTGTTCAAAATGATTGATGGAGTGTTGGGAATGGAATGGAAAGATGGACGGAACACTCGATAGTGTTCTAATGTTTTCTGTCTCGTCAACGGCGATGTTAATCAGCCATGGTTACAATCGCCTCGGTTACGCGACTCAGAGCAAAGATAAGATCTCCGTTGTGAATGAATTCTTTCTCGTTATGAATCTGATTGGATGCTTAATTGGTTGATTAAACATAATAATCATACATACTCATTATTGATCACATTTGATGTACAAACAGTGCTTTGATTTACAATTTCGGTGACTGTCGATGGCTGGTTATCATCTTGCTGTGGGTTTGTGTTCTCCAATTGTACAAATTGTTAATTTTGTCTGAGATTCTTTCGTTTTTTTTTTACAATTATTTTATCTTATACTAATTATTTCCTCTTATCTACTCTGTATTTTTCCACCATCCCATTTTTTTTCAGTTTAATTCCTCACCCATGTTCACCTTGTTCTTAAAACCTCTCAACATTTAATCTCTTTAAATCTAGATTTGGCATTTTTGAGCAGAGACGGTTATTATTAAAAGCCTGAGCTGTCATGAAGTAGATAGAGCAGAGACGTGTTACAGTTGTTAGCATTTTGTCTGATAGGGAGCATGAAAGGTGCCATGGGATGGGTTTCAAACACAGGGAAGATGTATTGTCTCGAACTTGTATTGGTAACATTGCTTGGTCCCAGATCTGTATGCGTTTCAGCCATCTCCTCTGTCTTTGATAGTCAGAGAAAGTTGATTAAAACACATACTGATCTGGGACCAGTCTAGTGGCTAGTGGTAGCTATGCTTGGTGGTGGAGAAGGAGAGAGTAAAACGAACCCCTCATCCCTCCTTTAGGAAATGGCTTTTCACTTTTTTTTTCTGGGCCTGGTCGCAAAGACAGACGAGGGAGGGAGAGATGGAGGGAGGTCATAGAGGATATGGGGTTGAGGGAAGGTGAGGTCAGGGAGAGCAGGAGAGTTGGAGGGGAAGGAGGGATGGTGTGGGGGTTGTGGAGAAGAGGAGATTAGAGTAGAGTAACAGGAGTCGCTCTCTCTCTCTATTATTGCATTACCACTTTGGTAATTAAAGGTCATAAGAGGTTGGAAAAACCAGGGGAGGATGGTTACAGTAGGAACTGTAGACTCTACTGTACCCCAGGCACCCTGAAACATTCTGTGAAGCTTTGTAGCCACACTAAGATGCTTTATAACCGCTCTATGAAGTTCCATACTGTAGAGTCTCTGCTTTTACCCACGTTTGTGGGTAAAAGTTCAGGCAAAAACGTGGGGGGAGACAGAGATAGCAACAGAGAGGAAGAGGTGAATGACAACTGAGGACGAGGCCGGTCAAACTATTTATACATACTACCATTGATATGTATCCACAGTATGTGTCCTTGTAGACACTACAGCAGGGCTCTCCAACCCTGTTCCTGAAGAGCTATCCTCATGTAGGTTTTCGCTCCAACCCCAGTTGTAACTAACCTGATTCGGCTTATCAACCAGTGATTAGAATCAGGTGCGCTATTTTAGGGTTGGAGTGAAAACCCACAGGACGGTAGCTCTCCAGGAACAGGTCTACAGCCTGTGTCTCATTGGCAGTGTTGTGAGTGATAGATTGTCTTTTCTGGTCACCAGTTATTTCGACTGGGTTACATTTTTCACATAACCAGTGTTGTCTTTACATCTGCTATCCAGGGTAACTAGAGAACCAGGAAGTCAAGTAAACGCTCAATGCTGTTCTGTATGCAGAGGCTGTGTCCGGAATGACACTCTATTCCCTACATAGTGCACTACTTTTGACCAGAGCTCTTATCAAAAGTAGTGCACTATATAGGGCAAGGATGGGCAACTGGCCCATGGGCCGCCCCCTTTTGATGGCCCTCGGATCAATTCAGTTGGGATCTCAACTTACTGTTGCAGGTTAGAATAGTAGAATACACAAGGTTCTCTGCTCTGCTGGCCAGTATTTATCTCCGCTCATACGCAAGTAATAAAGGGCTAGTGTACTAATTTGATGGAGAAAATGTATTTTTATATTTTAATATATAAAAATAAAAATGTGATTTATCATGGGGTGTTGAAGTACCCTCAGCACCCCTACTTCCCGCGGCTATGCAAACATTTCTCTCCACCTTATAGCAAAATGTGTAGAATTGCAGGAAATGAGTTATAAAATTGGTAAATCTCTCTGCCCCATGGAAAAATGTGGAGAATTGTAGAAAACTTGCTTTAAAACAGCTACATTTTCTCTACACTCCATGGCAAAATGTGTAAAATTGCACAGAAGTACCTCTAAAGATTCTAAAATGTTCTCTCAGCTGTCAAGGGGGGGCTGTTAAAATAATTTGCTGCCAATGTGGTGGGGGGTATGCACATATGGGTACGCAGACCCGCGAGTAACTGTGGTCCCTCAAGATGAGTTCAGATTTTTTTGGGTCCCCCACCCCCATCAAAGTTGCCCATCCCTGATATAGGGAATAGGGTGCCGTTTCAGACACACGATCAGGGTTTCCTTTCAAAACTAAAATACATTTAATCCCCTATGGGGAGGTGAGAACCAGCAAGGTTTGTATTTATATATATATAGACTAACTCCACATGAGATGGGGTTGAAGGCCCATCGCCTGCTGATGGCAGGATAAATGATACAGTAAGGGGCCCTAAACACACACATACATTCATACACACACACACACACTTTACATGCGTCGACATGAACACAGGCAGGAGTGTCTATTCCTCTCCTAAACTGCTTACTGCTTACCCAGCGACACTGAAGAGGCTACGCGACAGTTAGCTAGAGTTTCAGCCAGACTTTCTCCCCGCGTGTGTGCGTGCATGCCTGCGTGTGTGCGTAATCGGTCGACGTGTCACAGTGTCTGGTTGCACGGGGAGAGAGACAGAGACCCTTTTCAGTCAAATAGGGCAATGGTCTCCTTACCAAACCACCTGATCCTCTACTGTCTCAGCGGGTTGTGAATGGAAAGACTCCTCCTCCGTCCCAATTGGCACCCTATTCCCTCTGCGGTGCACTACTTTTGACCAGGGCCCATCGGGCTCTGATCAAAAGTAGTGCACTATGTAGGGAATGTGGTTCCATTTGGGACAATGACTCTATAAAGAGAGAACAGGAGAAGGGGAAGAAGAGGAGAAGGGGGGGGGAGAGGTTAGGAAAGAGAGATGTGTAGGGTTTTTCAGATGCTTGTCTCGAGTTATCTCGAGCTTGGAAGTGGAGAAGAGGGAACGAGGTGAGAGGTTAGGAAGAGAGAGAGAGTTTTTCAGATGCTTGTCATGGTTTTGGAGAGAGGCGGACGGATACCTACTGTCTACTTTTATGGCTGTTGGAAGCTGCTACTGGTGGATGTGGTTTTGGCTCAATGCGTGAAGCTCTGGATGTTGGAATGGACTCTGTGTAGAGGGTACAGGATAATGGTCATTAATGGGTCAATTATAGCTAGGCTTGGAATGGATTCAGACAGTGCTGCCATTGATATCGAGTAGCCAGGAGTAGTGTAGTTGTACACAGACATACACATGTAATACACACATGTAACTTATGTAATACACACACAAGCACATGTATTCACACACATACTGTAACATGTCAAATTGATCATAATCCCATTTTTCTATGTTTTCTAAATGAATGAAAGCGCCTACCTATAATGCATGTTTGATCATCGCCCTGTCCTGGGAAAGTGGTTTTACATTTGTTTTGTTTTCCTTTGTTTTTTGTTTTTTTCATCCCTTCTTTACGTTTATTTCTCTTTCTCTGAACCCTAAAAGAGTCTTAAATCTCCTTATTCAACTAAAGGTTCATTTAAGACAAATCTTAATCTAGGTCAAAGACAGAAATGCAGGGTAATTTTGTGTCAAAATGTTGTCCAAACCTGTGAAAAGGAATTAAGAAGAGAAGCACAAATGAAAGCTTAATGTTTGCAAATGATAAATTAAACTAAAACGGTCATTAAAACAACACACTTTCAACTGAAACCACAAGCAGAACTAAGATGTTTCAAGTCTTTTCCTCTTAATTTCCTTTCCGAGGGGGGGATAAAAGAAAATTATATAATGTGACTACTTGACCATACTGCCCCATGCCAATGTCTCTTTGAACTGTGAACAACTACTGTATTGTGCTTTTGTGCATTTATATGTTATGACTGTTGATGAAAAATACTGTAAAGAACATGGGAGTGGAAGAAACCCTAGGAATAGAAACATGGCGGCTGTTACCATTGATTTGAATGGGGATGGCCATTCTAGGAATTCTATCTCTAGGGGTGAAATGCAACTGGACCCTCTACCCTATCTGTCTGTGACCATGCATATAGCCTCTTGTGTTGTGATAACTAATCGTGCTAACCGTGCTATGTGCATGTTATCCAACCCAAAGTAGCACTGACTGTCCTGCATATGATATACAGTATGTACCCTTGTTGCATACTTTCATGTGTACATTGTAAATAGCCTAAAAATCGATCTATCTGAAAGGAAGTCTGAATATGGACTTTTAGACGAAGACAAGACACATCATATTGTAGTTTTGTATGTTTGAACAGTTTAAAAGAGGTTTTAGATGCTATATGCACTTTAAGATCAAAACAAACATGAAAACAGTCTCCGGTTGCGTATCCATACCCAAATTCTGGAAAAATGTTAAGTGGGATTTATTTTTCTGTAACACCAGACCAGGGTGGGGGGGGGGGGGATTTCTGTGTAACACCTGACGTGGTCATTCAGTGGGGTTTCATTCAATTCACTTCAAAGGTCTCAGAGCTTCCTGATCAATTGGTCCACCACCACATTCATTCCTCAGGTAATCTTGAGTGAATACTCTTACTTACTCCCTTTCTTTCTTTGTTTCTTATTTACATCCAAAGATGTAAAGCAAAGAAACAGCATACTATGATATTATTCTCCCTATTAAGTGGAATAATAAACCCGAATACTGGGGTGTTCTGGGTCCAAATGTCAGTTAAAGTCAAACCAAAGTCTTCTCAGATGGTCTCCCAGGCAACACAACACAGCCCCATCTGTCAAACTATACTATTGTTATAACGTCACAATCAGAATTGATTATCTATAATATTAAGGTCGAAACACAGCTTCTCTGTATGACCTACTGTAAAAATCGAAATAAAAAAAAATCACTGTAAATGTACCTGTACAGAAATTGAATGATGGCAATTACTGCTGTGCCTGAAAGTGACTTAACAATCTCCTTTATTAGAAATAACAAGAGATATTTGGAGATTCCAAGATTAGATGTATCTGGAGACGCCTTTAATGTTAACAAATAGATAGCTTTGGTCAAAGACATGGCCATTGCTGTTCATGATTGTTTTTATTTTTCAACATCAAAAAACAAAAAGCGGCAAAATATTCACACGTACCTTGCCAAGCTTTCCCTATAGGGGTCCAACTAAATGACCAATGTCTGAATGAACATACAAATACATATGTTATATAGACTTGGGTTAGATGAAAGTGCCAAGACCTTGACCCCTGCTCGAAACCACCAAGGTCCTAAGGTCAAAGGTCATAGAGCAAAGGTTAAGGTGCTGGAGTTTTCATTTAGCCCTTTTTTTCCTTGATATGGCTGCAGCTGTCGAGTTTCACCTAGAGTCTCACGATTATATACGGATGCACAGTATAGTGTGGAATATATTGTGCGTTGAAGCCTATATGCCACTGACTCAACAGTTATAACAGGTTATAACCTGCAATCAGGTTATACTGATCAATTCATGCTAGTATTATAGGATCCTGAGTGATAAAAGTCAGGATATACTGTATATTTATTAGTCTAATAACTTTACAGTTTTAAGTCATTTTAGTGAGACTTCTTATTGGATTTACAGCTGTGTGTCTGCCGAGGGGTACATACAATAATCAAGCCAAGTTGGTTATTTGAAAAAAATGTATTCCTTTTTTTTCTCTCTTATTAATCGTTTTTTTTATACCCAACTTTCCCTGCTTATTCTCAAGCGGTGATTTGGAGAAAAAAACGGATTGAAAAAAAACGATTTAGATTTTTTATTTATTATTATTATTATTGATTATTATTATTATTATTATTCCGTTTTCAGAAGAGAAAACCATTTGTGAGACTGACAGATGCAAAACTATTTTAAATACAATCATTTTTTGAAAAAACCTTTACAATCTACGAGAGGTCTATTGGACGTGTTGTTTTCCTCCACCTCGAATGCAAAATGTGTGAATGTTGAGGAGTGACGATGGGTTTGGCGCAGAAACGTGGCTAGGTTTACACTGAGCAAAATGACTAAGTTCAAACATACAACATAATACTTTAGAAACCTCTTAGGACAATACTTAAGATACTACTTTAGATATGCATTTTGACTTTGTCTACGGCAGTATTTTTCTGTATTGACCAAATGATTGAGTTATGCATTCTTTTAACACGTTACTTTTTACTAAGGAGGGAAGCTAGTATTATTTGGGGGGAGAGTATATGCTTAGATATGGGACACAGAGGTAGAAGTTAAAGTTTAATGGCTTTACACACACACACTCACAAAATGATTTTTCGGTGTAAACCTAGCCATATACTTACATGTAATACCATTTTTTTTTAACGCTGTATAATCTTAAAGTGATGGCTACAAAAGGGGAAGTAGTATTCACTGGTAACATTTCTTTCCTTTTTAATTTTGCTTGCGTTTATATAATATTGTTGTAGTAGTAGTAGTAATCTGTAAAGAAAATTGTGCATTTCAACATACCTCCCTTTCTCTCCATTGTTAGGATAGGTAGTTTAACCAAGGACGTTTTAACATCTACAAACATATAAACCTTATTACATGTATAATGCAACAGTAGATATTGTGACATTGTTAAAGACAGAACAGCAGCAAAACACAGAAACTTTGTGTAACTGTAGAAACATTGTGAAGCCATTCTAACATTGTGATGATAACAGCAAACTGAAGTCCAGGCTGCTTATGTGTGTAGTAGTATTTGAGTAATATTTGAGTAGTATTTAAGTAGTATATCTGTAGTGGTATTTTTTTCTTATAGGATAAACGAACAATGCAAGACCAACAGGGAAGAGATGCAAAATGTTAGAAAATGAAACAGAGCACTACAGACTCTGACGTTTTCAGAAGTTCTTTGTTGATTGTTTCTTTATGATTTTTTTTGTTCCTTAGTTTTTTTTCTCCTCAACTTTCTCTGTTTTGATATTTGCCTTTGTTAGGTGTTGTTAGGTAAAAAGAAAAGAAACACGAAAAAAAAAGAGAAAACAACAAGTGCATGCCAGAATGTTAGGCTCTTTCTATATATTAAAAGAGCTCACTTTTTGTGTTAGACTTACAGAAATTTACAAGGACAAAAAAAAGAAAAGAAAACAAGAAAAATAAAGGTGGGGTGGTGAGATGTGTGTGTTTTACAGGGGCACAAACAACGAACAAACAAAACGCCACGACAATGTGAGAGTGTAACACAAGTGTTATTATGCACCACAATGTACAAACACACAAACATAAAAAAAACAAAACAGATAGCATACCCATTGAACATAAATCACAAAAAAAGGCACATGTGTAGGCTTCGGGCTACATTTACCATTTTCTTTCTTTAATTCTTTCTTCCTTTCTTTCACGCACACTCTTAAATATACAAACACACAGTAGAATGTAGTGTAGGTTAAAAAAAAGATTGACGTTAAGTTGACATTTTGGTAAAAACATTTGTAAGCATTGTCTGAAATGGTGATGCCGAACAAGGCTTGATGGGTGGAAGATTTAAAAACAACAAACAATTATCTGTTTATAGCATTAACTCAACAACCAACATAACTATGACATTTTCAATGGCACCACAGTATCAGAACGATCCTTTTCTCAAATTTACTGTATTTATATTTCAGTGGTATAGGCAATGTTACTTAAGTAGTTGATGTGTGGCAGGGCACAGAGAGAGAGAGAGAGAGTCAGCATGGAAAATCAATCTAAGTTTTAAATTGTCCATAAAGATGGCATCCATTAGAAGGAGTTTTGGGTCACACACACACACACACACACACACACACACACACACACACACACACACACACACACACTTTTGGGTTATGGCCTTGGCCCCAACACTGGGTTTGATGGAGCCATTACTAAACAACTCAACACTATAGCCAAGCAGGGATACATTCTGTTGGAACTCAATGTTTAATGCATATGCAAAATAAGACTTGGTCAATACACAACAATACAATGGAATATAGGACAAGCTGGAACTTATCTCAAAGTTTATAACACGTTATAAAAGGTTATATAGAGGTTACATGATTTTTCATGTCATTATGTTTTTCAATACACAACAATACAATGACACACTTACCATAGAGGTCAAAAGGAACTTGTGTCAATTGTTACCATAGAGGTCAAAAGGATGGCTATATAGAGGTTATAAAAGGTTACCAGATTTTCCATGTCATTATGGTTTGAAATGACACATTAGCCCACTAAATATCAGGGATTTATAAGAGTCAAGGCTGTTGTTTCTCGGTGGGTTGTAAAAGTATTTGTCGGAAAATAATTGACAGTAGCCTACTTTGGGTATTTACATTTTGACCAGCTTTTGTTAGGCATGAAGGCTTGATGGGTGGATGGTTTGAATACGACAGTAAATCAGTGAGGGAGTACGTGGCTGTGTGTGTGTGTGTGTGTATGTTGTGCTCTCTGCGACCAAGAAAATAAACAAATAACCCCTCCACCCTCCCCCACTCAAAAAACAAAGCACAGAGATAATCTAGTTTTGTGGGTAGAAAGAGGACTGCATTTGCTCCTCTGTTTTTTGTTGTTGTTTTTTTTCAGGTGCCCAGTGTGTGTGTGTGTGCGCGCACGCGTGCGAGCGGGAGCTCTTACCAATGCGTCTGTGACATGACACATGGATATTTCTCTCTCTCTCTCTCTCTCTCTCTCTCTCTCTCTCTCTCTCTCTCTCTCTCTATCCATTCCTCTCTGTCTTTTTGTATTTAAAACACACCAACCCATCAAAAGGTATCGGCTGTATAACACTTTTAAATAACACAGCACCCGTTTTTAAAAACACTTTAACAACTTTAACTGCAAACGGTAATAGAAATGTATAAGATTCCAATGGTGTCTATGGTCTCTCATCTGCTCTGACATGGTTGTGGGTTAATTTAGGGGGGGACAACAAATGGCTGTAAATGACAACCTGCAATAGCCAGATCACACTCCCTGGAGAGGGAGATGGAGAACGAGTGAAAGAAAGGGAGGAATACCGACAGAAAAATTAGGAAAAAAAGCTAGAAACAGAAAGAGAGGGGGCCAAACTAGCTTTTTTTTTTTTTTTTTTAAACATCAGACAGTAGAGTTTAGGGCTAATCACCAGATTAGGGTTTAGGGCTAATCACCAGATTAGGGTTTAGGGCTAATCACCAGATTAGGGTTTAGGGCTAATCACCAGATTAGGGTTTAGGGCTAATCACCAGATTAGGGTTTAGGGCTAATCACCAGATTAGGGTTTAGGGCTAACCACCAGATTAGGGTTTAGGGCTAATCACCAGATTAGGGTTTAGGGCTAACCACCAGATTAGGGTTTAGGGCTAACCACCAGATTAGGGTTTAGGGCTAATCACCAGATTAGGGTTTAGGGCTAATCACCAGATTAGGGTTTAGGGCTAATCACCAGATTAGGGTTTAGGGCTAACCACCAGATTAGGGTTTAGGGCTAACCACCAGATTAGGGTTTAGGGCTAATCACCAGATTAGGGTTTAGGGCTAACCAGCAGATTAGGGTTTAGGGCTAACCACCAAATTAGGGTTTAGGGCTAGATTAAATTTGGATCTTGGAAGAGTCCCGCTATGGCGTGAGACTGCATTTACTTTAAACGCTGCATGCCGTATGTTGGCTCAATCGGAAATGACCTAATTTCAGTCGCGCTATAACGCAGATTTTCCTCGATCCGGGTTGAATCTAGCCCTATGGTTTATTTTGGGCAACAAATAGGAACAGAGAACAGTAAACAGAAAGAGAGAGGCCAAAGGCTTTTATTACGGTCGCGGATAAACACCACTAGGGTGTCACGGCTGTCTGAAGAATGGGACCAAAGCGCAGCGTGTGTATCGTTCCACATTTTATTTACTGTGAAACTATGCAAGACATACAAATACACGAATGAACAAAACAACAAACCGTGACGAAGAGGTGCAACATACACTTACTCAAAACACAATCTCCCACCAACCCAGGTGGGAAAAACAACCACTTAAATATGATCCCCAATTAGAGACAACGATGACCAGCTGCCTCTAATTGGAGATCATCCCCCCCAAAAAAACATAGAAATACAACAACTAGAATCCCACATAGAAATACATAAACTAGACAAAACCCCCAACATAGAAAAAAGACACTAGAACCAACATAGACATAAATAAACTAGACAAAACCCTCTGTCACGCCCTGACCTCCTCTACCATAGGAAAATAAAAGCTTTCTATGGTCAGGATGTGACATAGGGTTTATTTCTGGTAGCAACAAATGGTGTCCATGTTTGACAGGTGGGGTTAGACGGGGATGATCCACCAGTGCCAGCTGACCCCACATGCTCCATGACCCCATATGGTGGCCCCCTCACTGGGAGAGACAGACAGACAGCACCCTCCCACAACCCTGAACCTAAACCCAACCACCTACCATGGTGCGGCTAACACTCACACTGGGGACAGACAGATGGACAAATGGATCCATTTGGTATGTGTATAGAAGGGGGGGGGGGGGGGGGGTTTGTGTTGGTTGAGTGTGTTGTTTTCTGCCCGCAATTAGCAACGGCCATTCAGTATTCTTTTTGAGGTTTTAATTGGGCCAGACCACACAGGAGACACTGATAGGCACAAACAAACAAACACACACACACACAGATAGATAGACTCAGAGCTGCACTTAGACTGGGAAGAGAATCAAGGACATTTTGGGACATTTGGGGCCCTAAAGAGGGGGAATGAGATTGACCAGGGGTGGTTAAGACAGGGAATAGTTGTAATCTTTCCCAATTGATTTAGCGGAACTTTATTTTAAAATGCTTTTTTAAAAAAATCCTTTTGAGTCTTCAAGCTACCTTGCTCTTTTATTTGTTTGGTTTTTCATTGTTTTTATTGATTTAGCATGGACATGTCTTTCTTCAAGATACACAACACCACGGTCTACCTACTGTACAGTGTTCTAACCCCTGGCCATAGCAACACCACACAGACAGTTACTCTTACAGAGTTACACTCAATGAATATCTTAGGTGACGATCTAATCACTTTACAAGGTGGCAGGTCCAGTAACGTGCTGTTAACACACACACACACACACACACACACGCACGCAGTCTTGTATAACTAACCTTCTGGGGACTCACAATTCAGACCCTAACTCCAAAACCTAACCTTAACCCTAACCCTAGCTCCTTACCCTAAACCTAATTCTAACACTTATTCTAACCTTAACCCTAAACTCCCTAGAAATAGCATTTGACCCCAGTTGGTCAAATTTGTGTTTATTTACTTTTCTTGTTAAACACATCCACACACACACACGCACAGTTAACAACAACAGTTTTCACTTTGAGCTGCATTTTGTGTATGAGATACCCTATAGGCTACAAATAACGTTCATTTATGTATAATGTACTGTAGGTACACAGTAGTCACATGCACTGTGGGTGGACACAATACAGACAGACACAATTATGACCATGAGTGCTCTGCAATGGGATGAGTGTTGTTCTATGCTGCTGTATATATATATTATCAGGATATGGTCTTATATGATTTACTTATTTCCATGCATTATACTGTAGCGCATATAGGGTTTATAAATAGTAGTAAGATATAGTGTTTATGCACACACACACTCCTATCATTATTATTTTGATTTTGCACATCAATTTAGGATATAGTATGAATACCTCATAGCCATAGTCAATAACTAATTGAAATGGTCTACCAACAATATTACATTTCATTTATATCTAATTCATGTATCATACATGTTGTATTTTTCGATCCATGGCCATATTGAAGCCCTGCTCTGCACAGACAGTAACACATCATGTGTATGCAAAGACACACACACACATCCATACACACTGAGTGAGTAATGTGTCACATGAATTTACAGCCCCCTAGCTGCTGCAAACCCCGGATGACATCGAACGCACAATAATCCCTCCATGGCACTGACACCCCAAGGTTGAATGCCACTGTGTGTGTGTATATAATGCAAGTGGACCAGACAATAACGCAGTGGAATTTTCCTCTCCTCCTCCCCCTCCCTCCCCCTCTATGACCCCCCCCCCCCCCCCCCTCCCCCCCAATTGCACTGTGGGGGAGGGGCGGAATTCTGATTGGACAGAGTTGGGGCAAATGTGGGAGGGAAGTTGTGTGTGTGTGCGCGTGCATGTAGTGTGTGTGTGTGCACGAGGCACGCTGGCACAGTTATCCCAGCTGGCAGTGTCTCTCTGTGCCCCTGGGCGTCCATGCCAAGCTCATGGCTCAGCATCAGAGAAGAGGAGCGGAAAAGGAGGAGAGGGGAGGAAAAGAGGAGAGGGGGAGAAGGAGGAGGGGATGGGGGATACTGTAGGACTACAGGCTGATGTAACAAACGGCCCTGCAGCGCATCGAGCCTCCCCTCTCCTCATCCCCCCTGATACACACACACACACACATATACCTCTTTAATCATTATGAGCAGACTGTAGGCGAAGCAGAGAGAACATATAGGGAGGGACACGGGATTACACCATCCACCTACATAGTCTTTACTAAGGGGTGCCATATCTATGTAGAATATCTATGATCTAGGGTTGGGAATCAATTTGAGTAAGTATTAGATATTAGTGGCTAATTACTTCATAAGACCTGCAGGTATACAGTATATATATCCCAATCTGTGTCTGTCACCATTGCAGTGCTATGCAAGCATGTGGGTGTTGGGAGGGAGAAGCCTAGCTGCACCCACACACACACACACACAGCCATAGAGAATTAATTGTCCTTTGTAATCTTAGCGATAACAACAAAGCTAAATAAACACATATATAAGTTCCTGCAACAAGATAGTTTATAATACACATGGTCATGCTGTGCCAACTGAGGTCACAGTGTGTGTGCGTGTGTGTGTGCATGTGTGCCTGCGTGACTATGTCCATGTATGCATGCATTACTAAGTGCTTGTGTGTGTATGTATATGTGTGAGTGTATCACTGCTTCACTACTTCAATGTGAGAACCATGTGCGTTTGTACAGCACCGCAGAGGACTGTCCCCACAGTCATGAAGCTGAATGTGTGTGTGTGTGTGTGTCATGACGCTGAAACTGAAGTCTCTTCAAGCATGATATTCCCTCCCAGACCGGAGGATAGAACCAGGATGGACAGATGGGTGAGGGGGGAGGGGGGGATAGAGGGCGGGACAGAGATGGAGATACGAGAGGGATGGAAGGAAGGAGGAAGGGATGTAGACAGAGAGAAGAGGAAGTGGGAGAGAGGGATGGAGAGAGAATGAGAGGTAGTGGAGAGGGGGGACCAGACAGATGGAGAGGGAGGATTAAATAGAACCTGGAACATTTTGGATGAACATCAACACTAAGTAATAATAACGGAAGTGAGATGAATATATGTACGGGCAGTCACCTAGAACAGATCAAAGTGTTTAGAAGGGAAATCACGATGTAATAATGAGAATAAGATTTAGGGCTTTACCCTTGTCTTGGGTGCGTGCTTATGTGTGTATGTGATTGATTTTATTTTATTAGGATCCCCATTGGCCGACGCCAATGGCGACAGCTAGTCTTACTGGGGTCCGACACATAACGAAAAAGACATTACAGAAAAAAGAGTTTACAGTTGACATACATTTAAAAACATGAACATGTAGTGTGTGTTTGCATCTATCAGTTACAGATCCATGACAGTACATACACACAAAAAGTAGGTCACGTGGGGGAAAGGCGTTGTGCCATTTATTTTTGAAACCAGGTTTGCTGTTCACTTGAGCTATGTGAGATAGAAAGGAGTTCCATGCGATCATGGCTCTGTATAATACTGAACGTTTCCTTGAATTTGTTCTGGACCTGGGGACTGTGAAAAGACCCCTGGTGGTATGTCTGTTGGGGTAAGTGTGTGTCAGTGCTGTGTTTATGTTGACTGTGCAAACAACAAGAAGTGATACAGTCAGTCTTTCTCCAACGCTTAGCCAAGAGAGACTGGCATGCATATTATTGAAAAAATAAAATACAATTCTAAATCATTTTCAGATGTTAAACAAAATGCTTATGTTCCTGGCTCCAACAGTACATTAATGCCTAACAATACAAAACAATACAGGAAAATCCAAAAAAGAAAAAGAAAGGAATTAAGAAATATAGAAATATTAGAACGAGCAATGTCAGAGTCCAGAATATAAAAAGTGCATTCAGAAAGTATTCAGACCCCTTCCCTTTTTCCACATTGTGTTTTTTTTCCCCTCATCAATCTACACACAATACTCCATAATGACAAAGCAAAAACAAGTTTTAAAAAAACAGAAATACCTTATTTACATAAATATTCAGAACCTTCGCTATGAGACTCGAAATTGAGCTGAGGTGCATCCTTTTTCCATTGATCATCCTTGAGATGTTTCTACAACTTGATTGGAGTCCATCTGTGGTAAATTCAATTAATTGAACATGATTTTGAAAGGCACACACCTGTCTATTGTCATGACGTTGCCCTGTTGGGGCAATTTATGACCCTCGTAAATACCTTTCCCCCTTTTCTCTCCACTCTACAGAATGGACTCTTGGAAAGCCCTTTGTTAACATAGAGAGAGTATGGTAACATAAGAAGGTTGGGAAAAATAACAATATTTCTGTAATCCAACCAGTTGGTACTTCAAGAATATGACGTCAGATCAGTTGGTGGCTAGGACATTATATCTGATAGCACAACATAAATTGTATCTTGGAAAGTCTACACATTCTAGTTATCAGATTCACATGGAATTGTTGTGCAATTTAAATGTTTAAATATGAAACTATTTGTGAAAAGATTAAATGTAATTTTAACTTCTAAATGAGAGAATTGTTTTCATAAAGTAAACCATGCTCACTCAGTGGCCACGCCCAAGTGAACAGACATTGGTTGAGCACTATGAAACACGCCCTTCTCTCCCCCACTACAAAAGCCTGTTGACAGGAGTCAAACCTTAGTTCCCGATGACGTGAGGACTAGTGTCCTTGCGTTTATAAGGGCTAATTTCAACTACAACCTAGCGAAATTAACATTTAGTTCCCGATGACGTAAGGACTGGTGTCCATACGTTTAAAAGGGCTAATTTCAACATGGAGGTGACGATCACCACGCTGAAATGGTGAATTTCGACTAGACCAGCCAGAATACAGCACGAGCTGAGTATGGCAACTTGGTATGAACTTTGAACTCTTATTCGCTAAAGAAGTGATACATCCTAGACGTCGAATAATCAGCAGCAGCTGTAAACGTACGTGGCCTAGGAAAGGACAGACAATCTCCTGAGAAGACAGGGTACTACAATGTATCCGCCATACAACACTACGACCAGACAGATTCTACAAAGTACAAGGCCGATCTCTGCTGGGCAAACCAGTCTTCCATCTTCGACCCATCTATCGAAGCGCAGCTCAGGGTAAATATATATCTTGCATTTTCCTTTTCCGAATGGGCGTTTATTAGAATGCATAAGATTCTGTATTTACATTAGCATAGCTTTTCAAGGTCCGATAGAGAACCAATATCCTTTGTACCACAGTCTTCCCACTTTTTCATTCAAACCCAACCCTCTTTCTTTGTGTAACCAGCCGTCATATCGGTTTCGTCCGCTAGGGACTTTTTCTTTTATGACATGATTAGTAATTGACGTATGATCCATCCTGTGTATATGTAATTCTGTGTGATTAATTAGGTATTTAGTAAATAAATAATTTAGAAAATGTTGTATTGCTGATTCAACTTGTTAGCCAGGGTTCGTGAAGATAACCAAGACTTTTACGACGTTCAGATGAGACTGAATAAGGTTACAATTAATAATTGACTGCTATTGATATAAAAGATCTTCAGATCTTTAAGAGTATATTCGGAAGACAGGAGCTCTATGAACACTCTTCCGTGGGGCCCCAGGTTATAAACGAGTTAATTGTTGCATGATTTAATTCAATCATGTAATCAATCAAACGTTAGGTAATCGGTTTGATAAAATAGCCTGTCACAATTTAATCAGTCGGAGACGAGACACTATATAAGGTCCCACAGGTGACAGTGCAATGCAGAGCAAAAACCAAGCTATGAGGTCGAAGGAATTGTCCGTAGAGCTCCGAGACAGGATTGTGTTGAGGCACAGATCTGGGGGAAGAGTACCAAAATATTTCTGCAGCATTGACGGTCCCAAAGAACACAGTGGTCTCCATCATTCTTAAATGGAAGACATTTGAAACAACCAAGACTCTTCCTAGAGCTGGCCGCCAGGCCAAACTGAGTGGAGAAGTGGAGAACGGGGAGAAGGGCCTTGGTTAGGGAGTTGACCAAGAACCCGATGGTCACTCTGACAGAGCTCCAGAGTTCCTCTGTGGAGATAGGAGAACCTTCCAGAAGGACAACCATCTCTGCAGCACTCCACCAAGCAGGCCTTTATGGTAGAGTGGCCAGACGGAAGTCACTCCTCAGTAAAAGGCACATGACAGCCCACTTGGAGTTTGCCAAAAGGCACCTAAAAAACTCTCAGACCATGAGAAACAAGATTCTCTGGTCTGATGAAACCAAGATTGAACTCCTTGGCCTGAATTCCAAACGTTACATCTGGAGGAAACCTGGCACCATCCCTACGGTGAAGCATGGTGGTGGCAGCATCATGCTGTGGGGATGTTTTTCAGCAACAGGGACTACTCAGGATCGACGGAAAGATAAACGGAGCAAAGTACAGAGACCATATGACTGGACAATAATCAAAATAAGATACAGCTAGAACCTGCAGGACTTTCTTTGTGGAGTGTGGCGTCAAAAAAGCATGGACAGACCTTTCCCAGTCTTGACAATATGTTTGGACCATGACAGTTTACAATCTAAGGTAACACTAAGTCATTTAGACTCCTCAACTTGCTCAAGAGCAACACCATATATTACCAGATTCAGCTGAGGTCTAGAACTTAGGACATGATATGTACCAAATACAATGCTCTTAGTTTTAGAGATATTCAGAACCAGTTTAATACTGGCCAACCATTCTAAAACTGACTGAAACTCTTTGTTTAGGGTTGCAGTGATTTCACTAGCTGTGGTTGCTGACGTGTGTAGGGTTGAATCATCAGCATACAGTTGAAGTTGGAAGTTTACATACACCTTAGCCAAATACATTTAAACTCAGTTTTTCACAATTCCTGACATTTAATCCTTGTAAAAATTCTCTGTTTTAGGTCAGTTAGGATTACCACTTCATTTTAAGAATGTGAAATGTCAGAATAATAGTAGAGAGAATTATTTATTTCAGCTTTCATTTCTTTCATCACATTCCCAGTAGGTCAGAAGTTTACATACACTCAATTAGTATTTGGTAGCAATGCCTTCAAATTGTTTAACTTGGGTCAAATGTTTTGGGTAGCCTTCCACAAGCTTCCAACAATAAGTTGGGTGAATTTTGGCCCATTCCCCCTGACAGAGCTGGTGTAACTGAGTTCGGTTTGTAGGCCTCCTTGCTCGCACACGCTTTTTCAGTTCTGCCCACAAATTTTCTATAGGATTGAGGTCAGGGCTTTGTGATGGCCACTCCAATACCTTTACTTTGTTGTCCTTAGGCCATTTTGCCACAACTTTGGAAGTATGCTTGGGGTCATTGTCCTTTGGGGATGGTGTCCTTCGGCTTGTTTGGCCATAATGACCATCGCTATGTTTGGAGGATAAAGAGGGAGAAAATTATGGCCAAACAGTTCTATTTTTGTTTCATCAGACCAGAGGACATTTCTCCAAAAAGTACAGTCTTTGTCCACATGTGCAGTTGCAGACCGTAGTCAGTTTTTTTTATGGCTGTTTTGGAGCAGTGGCTTCTTCCTTGCTGAGCGGCCTTTCAGGTTATGTCGATATAGGACGCTTTTAACTGTGGATATAGATACTTTTGTATCTGTTTCCTCCAGCATCTTCACAAGGTCCTTAGCTGTTGTTCTGGGATTGATTTGCACTTTTCGCAACCAAAGTACATTAATCTCTAGGAGACAGAACGTGTTTCCTTCCTGAGCGGTATGATGGCTGCGTGGTCCCATGGTGTTTAAACTTGCGTACTATTGGTTGTACAGATTAATGTGTTACCTTCAGGCATTTGGAAATTGCTCCCAAGGATGAACCAGACTTGTTGAGGTCTACAATTTTTTTTCTGGGGTCTTGGCTATTTTCTTTTGATTTTCCCATGATGTCAAGAGAATATGCACTGAGTTTGAAGGTAGGCCTTGAAATACATTCACGGTTACACCTCCAATTGACTCAAATGATGTCAATTAGCCTATCAGAAGCTTCTAAAGCCATGACATAATTTTCTGGAATTTTCCAAGCTGTTTAAAGGCACAGTCAACTTAGTGTATGTAAAATTCTGACCCACTGGAATTGTGATACAGTGAATTATAAGTGAAATAATCTGTCTATAAACAATTATTGGAAAAATTACTCGTGTCTTGCACAAAGTAGATGCCAAAAATATAGTTTGTTAACAAGACATTTGTGGAGTGGTTTAAAAACGAGTTTTATTGACACCATCCTAAATGTATGTAAACTTCAGATTTCAACTGTACATGGACACACAGACTTTATTTAATGCCAGTGGCAAGTCATTGGTAAAAAAACAGAAAAGATTAGAGGACCAAGAGAGCTGCCCTGCATACACAACACTTTACATGTTTAACATTAAAGAAGCTTCCAGCTATTAGATAGATACTTTTGTATATATAGTGTATGTGGACACCCCTTCAAATTAGTGGTTCCGGCTATTTCAGCCACACCCATTGCTGACAGGTATATAAAATCGAGCACACTGCCATGCAATCTCCATAGACAAACTTTGGCAGTAGAATGGCCTTACTGAAAATTTCAATGACTTTCAACATGGCACCGTCATAGGATGCCTTTCCAAGTCAGTTCGTCAAATTTCTGCCCTGCTAGAGCTGCCCTGGTCAACTGTAAGGGATGTTATTGTGAAGTGTAAACATCTAGGAGCAACAACGGCTCAGCCGTGAAGTGGTAGGCCACACAAGCTCACAGAACAGGACAGCCGAGTACATAGTGCGTGAACATCGTCTGTCCTCAGTTGCATCACTCACTACCTAGCTCCAAACTGCCTCTGGAAGCAACGTCAGTACAATAATTGTTCACCGGGAGCTTCATGAAATGGATTTCCATGGCTGAGCAGCCACACACAAGCCTAAGATCACCATGCGCAATGTCAAGCAATGGCAGGAGTAGTGTAAAGCTCGCCGCCATTGGACTCTGGAGCAGTGGAAACGCGTTCTCTGGCGTGATGAATTACGCTTCACCATCTGGCAGTCCAGCAGATGAATCTGCATTTGGTGGATGCCAGGAGAATGCTACCTGCCCCAATGCATAGTGCCAACTGTAAAGTTTGGTGGAGGAGGAATAATGGTCTGTGTCTGTTTTTCGTGGTTCGGACTAGGCCCCAGTTCCATTGAAGTGTTATTTTAATGCTACAGCATACAATGACAACTTTGTGGCAACAGTTTGGGAAGGCACTTTCCTGTTTCAGCATGACAATGCCCCTGTGCACAAAGTGAGGTCGATACAGAAATGGTTTGCTGAGATCAGTGTGGAAGAACTTGACTGGCCTGCACAGAGCCCTGTGACAACCCCATCGAACACCTTTGGGATGAATTGAAATGCCGACTGCGAGCTAGGTCTAATCGCCCAACATCAGTGCCTGACCTCACTAATGCTCTTGTGGCTGATTGAAAGCAAGTCCCCGCAGCAATGTTCCAACAGTGGAAGGCCTTCCCAGAAGATTGGAGGCTGTTATAGCAGCAAAGGGGGGACCAACTCTATATTAATGCCCATAATTTTGGAATGAGATGTTCGATGAGCAGGTGTCCACATACTTTTGGTCATGTAGTGTAGTTCTGAATCCACGATATGGCAAAGGTTGAAAAGCCATAACACATATGTTTTTTTCAACAACAGATTATGGTCAACAATATCAAAAACCACACTGAAATCTAACAGTACAGCTCCCACAGTCTTCTTATGATCAATTTCTTTCAACCAATCATCAGTCATTTGTGTCAATGCAGAACATGTTGAGTGCCTTTTTCTATAAGCATGCTGAAAGTCGTCTGTTGTTAATTTGTTTACAGAGAAATATCATGTGTGTGTGTGGACGAACTGGAGGGTGGCGTGAAGAGAGGCATAAAAGGGGGTTAGGGGCACAACGAGGAGGGGTTGTGGGTGAAAGGGTTAAGAAGGGGGTAGGGCGACGGGAGAAGGTTGTATAGGATTAGTGTGAGTGCTTATTGATAAATTATGAGTAGTCATTGTGCATATGGTTCTGCTTTTAACAATCCTTCTATATTTTCTTGTGTTTTGTGTTTCCAAAATCTCTTGTAGAGTTTGGGAATACTCAGAGCAACAATAAGAGGATAAAAAAAGAGAAAGCGAAAAAGCATTGGGTTTGGCTGTGTATTAGTGACCTATTTATGGGCACACATTCCTAAGGGCTTTTCAGATACAGATCTATCAGTAGGTTGTCTAGTTGTGCAGAGACAGTTTCCCACAGACCTGAGTCTGTATTTACGAAGAGTCTGATCTAAGATCAGGTCCCCCCTCTAATTCACTATGATTTATGAGGCAAAACTGATTCTAGGACAGCAATCCTACACTCTTAGAAAAAAGGATTCCAAAAGGGTTCTTTGGCTGTCCCCATAGGAGAACCCTTTCAGTTTCAGGTAGAACCCTTTTTGGTTCCATGTAGAACCCTCAATGGAAAGGATTCTACATGGAACGTAAAATAGCTCTACCTGGAACCAAAAAGGGTTCTTTAAAGTGCTCTTTGGACAGCCGAAGATCCCTTTTAGCTTCTAGATAGAACCTTGACGGCGCTCTAGAACAGGTTCCGGCACCTTTCTCACTGCAGACAGCACAGCACTCAGCTCAAAATTCCACCCCATTGTTACGTAACCTTGACATGCCAGCCCTGCGATCTGATTGGCTGCTGCTTCCCGGCCCTGCGATCTGATTAGCTGCTGTGATCCTGGAGGACAACGGTGGGCAGCGACACACAGAATCTCCCCTCTGTCTGTAATGGACTGATGAATCCCACGTACGCACACGCACGCTCATGCACACGCACGCACACACACACACACACACACACACACACACACACACACACAGACACACACACAGACACAGAGCTCAGATCAATCTACAGAACATAGGAAGGCAAAGAGTCATCTAGGAGATGAAGGCCAAAGCCACTGGGGCTACGTCTCAAATAGCACCCTATGTCCTATATAGTGCACTACTTTTGACCAGGGCCTACATAGCTTCCAGTGTGTAGGAAGGCTACATCTATATCTATCATCAATCTGCAGTGTGCTGTGCAGAGATAAAAATACTCCTCCACGTGAATTTAAACAAATTTCACAGCTGTGGCCAAAACCAGGGTTCAAATACTATTCTAAATCATTTTAAATGAATTTATCTGTGTTTGACTAAACTTGCCTGGCTTAATGGAACCAATCAAATATCCCAAAACTACAAACCCCTCCCATCTGTCACTCCAGGCAGGATAGACCAAAAGCTAAACATATTTGAAAGATGACAAATACTATTTGGTCTCAGGTCTGGTGTGGTGAAACCATAAAGAGTGATAGAGGCCTCTAGTGGCCAAAAAGCTGTATGAGCATGGGCAGCGCCATTGAGTGCTTCCACCATTTTAATGTAGTCAACTGGGTGAGACTTCCAACTTCATTGGCTGATCCCTCCTGGTGACCCTGTTGGAGTCCTCTATCTATCTCTATGGAGGAAACATACTGCATGCTGCTGCTGGTGGTGGTGCTGGTGCAGCTCAGTCTGCTCTCTGGTGGTGAGAGCTGTAACGTTCGTGTTTGACGTTTCCATAGGATTAGTATTTAATAGAAGAACCCGGTGGGAGAACACGAATAGGCACACACTACACACACCATGGTGACATGAAGTGGAACATGAAATCTTATTCAAATCTGTTCATATACATCCCCAGGAAGAATGTTACTTTTTTAAATTTATTATTTTTACATTTTCTGACAAGCAAGCACTTAGATATGGTTATTTTCAAGTTTTCACCAATTCATAGAATGTAAGGCATAGCAATATGGAGTGGGAAAGTGGCCGTGCGTTTGGTAAAGTAGTAGACACTGCAGTAAATAAAACCTAACATAAACATCTGTCTTGTTCAGGACCAGAGTCTACGCAGACCGGCGCGCCATAGAAAATCAGAGCTACAGTAAGCCTATATGCTACTAAGCTATTTGCCACACTGGCCTGCCACCATTCACTTTGAACAGAACTGTGTGTTTACAGGCAGTAGCAACAGCGCGACTTTAGATCATTAGAACGCATTCGCCAAAAGCCACGAAATGGATTTCTGCAAATATGTTAATACCACGGGAGTCATCTTACATTTGGGAACTTCAGAGTCCTATTGATCAAATAACCATGAAAAGGTAGACTATCTCTCCCTCAATTGCCTATGCACATCGACAACAAGGTCAATAACTAATGCTAGCCAGAGTGAGATGAGCTAAAAATCTAACGAGGGAACATTAGATAAACCCTAGATAAACTTTTCCAGCTAGTTGGATATTAAAATTGCACTGATAAACAATGGGGAATGGTAGCCTGCGTGTCCTTCTGCAGCTTGCCTGCCAATGCATGCTTTTCCCAACCCACGTTTCGACAACTGAAGGGGAACAAGCTAGCTAGCAAAATGATTGACATTTCTTGCTAGCTAACCAAATGACACCTGCATCTCTAGCTGTAGCTACCGAAAAAACGATGTGAGGGTAAAAAGTCCGTAAAAAGTTAGAAAAAATATGGCCCTTCATAATGTACACTTATGTACATAGGATGCTGTATATTAACATGTTAACATATTAAAACAAAAGAAGAGATAAACAATGTGTCCAGCCTTTGCTGCTCGCAGATGTGCATAATATGCTGCGACCCTAATTAAAAAGTATTTAATAACTCGAAATAACAAAGACGTAGCTACGTGTTGTTGTAATACTGAACCTCTTAAACTTTTTTTGCACTGATGCAGGTGAACGCAGTATTGCTGTATGGTGTACTCAAAATGCATTGTAGTTGAGTAGCCAGCCTAGGCCACTGCTCAAATATGACTTTGATAGGCCTACATGTTTCTCCTTTACATGGTGTTTTGTTGCAGGTTTAGTTTTTTGGTTATTCATTGTCAAGCTTTAAAAATCGAAGCCAGACTGCAACATTTTAGTAGCCTAGCTAGGACTGTGGCATGTGTCTATACACTTTCCCTCCACTGCCGCGGGAACACGGAAGCAGTGCAATTGAAGTTGAATTCACAGATGCCAGCGCATCAGGCTGTAATTTCATGAATTAGATGACTCAACTGTTGACTCATTTATACTCTTTTGTGTGTCCTGTAATAGACCAATAAGAAAGAGAGTTCCGAGCAATAACAACTAATTCTCATTTTTCCCCCTCCCCACTCAGACCATTCTAAGACAGTCCTAGCAGAATTCTTGCTTGAGAAATTGCTCTTTGCAAAGAAGCTATTTTTGTTTATTTTTTGTCATTTTTTGAATACCGACTGGGCACGTGCCCGGTCGGTATTCAACCATGATTACTAAAAGTTTAGAAAGCTGGATAGACTAGCTACCGAATGAAATTTGAATGAATGAATGAACTTATATTTTCGTGTCAAATTGACAATTGGCAACCCATCCCTTATGGGATTAATTGACTCATTAACAAACATTACAATAATTCACTATGGTAATTAAATGATAATAATTCTTCCGGCGTTCTCTGCATTGCGCATCACATAAAGAGTGAAAAAAATTCAATACATCATTACATAATAGTCAATAAGGTTATCCAAACAATAATTACATCCCTAAAGCAGTACAATAATACACATACATGTATACATACATACACACTGCATATATACACATACATACACACTGCATATATACAAATACATACATACACTACCGTTCAAAAGTTTGCGGTCACTGAGAAATGTCCTTGTTTTCCATGAAAACATACATGAAATGAGTTGCAAAATGAATAGGAAACATAGTCAAGACCTTGACAAGGTTATAAATATTGATTTATAATTGAAATAACAATTGTGTCCTTCAAACTTTGCTTTCGTCAAAGAATCCTCCATTTGCAGAAATTACAGCCTTGCAGACCTTTGGCATTCTAGTTGGCAATTTGTTGAGGTAATCTGAAGAGATTTCACCCCATGCTTCCTGAAGCACCTCCCACAAGTTGGATTGGCTTGATGGGCACGTCTTACGTACCATACAGTCAAGCTGCTCCCACAACAGCTCAATAGGGTTGAGATCCAGTGACTGTGCTGGCCACACCATTATAGACAAAATGCCAGCTGACTGTTTCTTCCCTAAATAGTTCTTGCATAGTTTGGAGCTGTTCTTAGGGTCATTGTCCTGTTGTAGGAGAAAATTAGCTCCAATTAAGCGTCGTCCACAGGGTATGGAATGACGTTGCAAAATGGAGTGATAGTCTTCCTTCTTCAAGATCCCTTTCACCTTGTATAAATCTCCCACTTTACCACCACCAAAGCACCCCGAGACCATCACATTGTCTCCACCATGCTTGACAGATGGCATCATACACTCCTCCAGCATCTTTTCATTTTTTCTGCGACTCATGATGTTCTTCTTTGTGATCCGAACACCACAAACTTAGATTTGTCTGTCCATAACACTTTTTTCCAATTTCCTCTGTCCAGTGTCTGTGTTCCTTAGCCCATCTTAATCTTTTATTTTTATTGACCAGTCTGAGATATGGCTTTTTCTTTGCAACTCTACCAAGTAGGCCAGCAGAGTCGCCTCTTCACTGTTGACGTTGAGACTGGTGTTTTAATGAATTTAATGAAGCTGCCAGTTGAGGACTTGTGAGGCATCTGTTTCTCAAACTAGACACTCTACTGTACTTGTCCTCTTTCTCAGTTGTGCACCGGGGCCTCCCACTCCTCTTTCTATTCTGGTTAGAGCCAGTTTGTGCTGTTCTGTGAAGGGAGTAGTACACAGCGTTGTACAAGATCTTCAGTTTCTTGGCAATTTCTCGCATGGAATAGCCATCATTTCTCAGAACAAGAATAGACTGATGAGTTTCAGAAAAATATCTTTGTTTCTGGCCATTTTGAGCCTGTAATCGAACCCACAAATGCTGATGCTCCAGATACTCAACTAGTCTAAAGAAGGCCAGTTTTACTGCTTCTTTAATCAGAACAACAGTTTTCAGCTGTGCTAACATAATTGCAAAAGGTTTTTCTAATGATCAATTAGCCTTTTAAAATTATAAACTTGGATTAGCTAACACAACGTGCCATTGGAACACAGGAGTGATGGTTGCTGATAAGGGCATCTGTACGCCTATGTAGATACTCCATAAAAAATCAGCCATTTCCAGCTACAATAGTCATTTACAACATTACAACATTAACAATGTCTGTATTTCTGATCAATTTGATATTATTTTAATGGACACAATTTATTTATTATTTTCTTTTCTTTCAAAAACAAGGACCTTTCTAAGTGACCCCAAACTTTTGAACGGTAGTATACATACGTACATACGTACACACGTACACACGTACATACGTACATACATACATACCATAATGTCACGACTTCTGCCGAAGTCGGTCCCTCTCCTTGTTCGGGCGCAGTTCGGCGGGCGACGTCACCGGCCTTCTAGCCATCGCCGATCCACTTTTTATTTTCCATTTGTTTTGTCTTTGTCTTACACACCTGGTTTCAATCCCCCAATTACTTGTTCATTATTTAACCCTCTGTTCCCCCATGTTTGTTTGTGAGTAATTGTTTATTGTATTGCGGTCCGTATGTGAGGCCTTGTATTTATACAACGTGTATTGTGAATTATTTGAGGCCCTGTTCACTCACGTATTCTGGCACTACGGGGTGTCTGAGAAAATAGTCTCTGATCGGGGTCCCCAGTTCACGTCCAGGGTCTGGGGAGCGTTCATGGAACGTCTGGGGGTCTCGGTCAGCCTCACCTCAGGTTTTCACCCCAAGAGTAACGGGCAGGTGGAGAGAGTAAAACAGGATGTGGGTAGGTTTCTGCAGTCATATTGCCAGGACCGGCCGAGGGAGTGGGCGGCGTTCATCCCCTGGGCAGAGATGGCCCAAAACTCACTCCGCCACTCCTCCACTAACCTCTCTCCCTTCCAGTGCGTACTGGGGTATCAGCCGGTTCTGGCACCTTGGCATCAGAGCCAGATCAAAGCTCCTGCGGTGGACGAATGGTTTAAGCGCTCGGAGGAGACCTGGGACGCTGCCCATGTGCACCTGAGGCAGCAGAAGGCGAGCGCCGACCGCCACCGCAATGAGGCCCCGGTGTTCGCACCGGGGGACTGGCTCTGGCTCTCGACCCAAAACCTGCCCCTCCGCCTGCCCTGCCGGAAGCTGGGTCCACGGTTTGTGGGGCCATTCAAAGTCCTGAGGAGACTGAACGAGGTATGCTACAGGTTACAGCTTCCCCCAGATTACCGTATTAATCCCTCGTTCCATGTGTCTCTCCTCAGGCCGGTGGTGGCTGGTCCACTCCAGGAGTCTGAGGTGCGGGAGGTTCCTCCGCCCCCTCTGGATATCGACGGGGCCCCGGCATATGCTGTTCGAGCCATCCTGGACTCGAGGTGTCGGGCGAGGGGCCTTCAGTACCTCGTGGAGTGGGAGGGGTACGGTCCGGAGGAGAGATGCTTGGTGCCGGTGGAGGACGTCTTGGACCCTTCGTTGCTGCGGGAGTTCCACCGTCTCCATCCGCATCGCCCTGCGCCTCGTCCTCCGGGTCATCCCCGAGGTCGGTGTCGTCAAGGCGGGGGTACTGTCACGACTTCCTCCGAAGTCAGTCCCTCTCCTTGTTCGGGCGGCGTTCGGCGGTCGACGTCACCGGCCTTCTAGCCATCGCCGATCCACTTTTCATTTTCCATTTGTTTTGTCTTTGTCTTACACACCTGGTTTCAATCCCCCAATTACTTGTTCATTATTTAACCCTCTGTTCCCCCATGTTTGTTTGTGAGTAATTGTTTATTGTATTGCGGTCCGTATGTGAGGCCTTGTATTTATACGACGTGTATTGTGAATTATTTGAGTAAAATTGCTTTCATTACCCATATCTGCTGTCCTGCGCCTGACTCATCTCACCAGCTACACACAGACGCTTTACACATAAACAGACAAATAAATACAGAAAAAAATGTATAAATACAAATTAAATAAATAAAGACACAAGAAAATAATAAATGATTTTTTTTTTTTTTTGACAGAAGTCATTTGAGCCCAGTCTGACACAATTGTGTGCAGACAAGCCTGCACACAATCTATATACACACACCATTTACCAGAAAGAAGATAAATATTTTTACTATTTAATTATAGGAAGCCCTTTTTCTTTTATTCCATGCTTTATGTAAATATTCCGCAAACGTAAATATACAATGGACAAAAAAACATTTCAACTTCTCCTCATCACTAAGCCACATAATGCCAGGGTATATCTGGTGTGCTCTCTGGAATAAGAGCAAGCGTATATCGCGGTAGAAAGGGCAATAGAGGATAAAATGAGTTTCGTTCTCTATTTCTTCGAGGTCACAATATAAAAATGATTAGCTGGCCTGTTTTATTGAGTGACTGTCAGTGACAGACATAACAAGAGAAAAACTGCTGATGCACAACCCAATTTCAAAATTGTACCTGGTGAATTCTAATATTCTTACTCTGAATAGAAAGTTGAAACCCCGACTGAGTTCCCCCCCCAAAATGATGTTGTTTATGCTTGGAACTGGCCCTGTATGTATCATAATTGAAATGACCATGAACAGGAAATATCCCAGATTGGGCCTTATAACTGCTGTCCAAACCACATCAAGAGATCCCAAGCTGCATCCTAATATTAGTGATAGGATATGTTATTGGTTTCGTTTTTTTTTAGGATACTGTCTTTTTAGCCACACAAACCTCATGGTTCTATAATGTCTGTGTTTCAGGCTTCATTGAGTCAGTGTGTGCGAGTGTGCACGTGTGTGTGTGTAGTTAAAATGAAAGCAGAATGGGAAAACCGAACCCATGAACATGTCAGAAGCTGTATCGTGACTCTGTTCACTTCACTTCCTCTTCCTTTCAAGTGAGTGAGTGAGTGAGAGAGATACAGAGATACATACAGTGAAATCATATGAAAGGTGCTAAGGCCGGAAGTGTTCGGAAAGAGGAAGTTGAGAGTTGGGGGTCAGAGACAAAAAATTGGTGTGAAGACAGAGATACACTCAGAGAAACAAGGAATGAACAAATTAGAATAAGTATGGTGGAGTGGAAAAAAGGACGTCGGTAAAAAAACTAAAAAAACACGGATGACGCTGAACTGGAAAACACAACAAAAAGACAGCAAGTGAAGAGGAAAAGAGAAGACTGAACATTGTGACAGATGACAGAGTCAGATATGAGAAAACGCTGTGTCTGCACTCTTCTGGTCCTCATGCTGATACAGACAGGTTGGTTAGACTAACTCATCTAGAATAAGATTCAAGTTTTAGTTTAGCGAAAACTGAATTAATATAATAATTGAGGATGTAAAAAAAAATACATATTTCCGTTGTGGTCTTCAAAAACCCAAGGTTTCATTACATTGCATTGTTATGGTTATGCAGTACTAAAACCTATTTTAACAGTTGAATGTAGGGTAATACACATCCAGCTGATTTAAAAAAGTGCAAGGTTTCGACAAAAAGAAAAGTATGTTGCAGGTTTTGACCTTTGTGTGTGTGCGTTTGTGTGTGTGTGTGCATGCATGTCTGAATGCAGTTGTGGAAAAAGCACTCAATTGTCATACTTGAGTAAAAGTAAAGATACCTTAATAGAAAATGACTCAAGTAAAAATGAAAGTCACCCAATAAAATACTACTTGAGTAAAAGTCTAAAAGTATCTAGTTTTAAATGTAGTTAAGTACAGAGGTGGAGAAAGTACTCAACTGTCATAATTGAGTAAAAGTACAAAGTAAAAGTAAATGCTATACATCAAATTCCTTATATTACGCTAACCAGACGGCACACTTTTCTACAAATGTTTTATTTTATTTACAGACACACCAACACTCAGACATAATTTACAAACGCAGCATTTGTGTTTATTGAGTCCGCCAGATCAGTGGCATTATGGATAACAACGCGTTAAACTGATAGGTGTGTGAATTGGGCCATATTGCTGTCCTGCCTGAGCATTCGAAATGTAACAAGTACTTTTGGGTGCCAAGGAAAATGTATGGAAGTAAAAAGTACATACACTGAGTGTACAAAACATTATGGATACATACTCTTTACATGACATACTGTAGACTGGCCAGGCAAATCCAGGTGAAAGCTATGATCCCTTATTTATGTCACTTGTTAAATCCACTTCAATCAGTGTAGATGAAGGGGAGGAGACAGGTTAAAGAAGGATTTTTAAGCCTTGAGACAATTGAGACATGAATTGTGTATGTGTGCCATTCAGAGGGTGAATGGGCAAGACAAAAGATTGAAGTGCCTTTGAACAGGATATTGTAGTAGGTGGTAGGCACACCGGTTTGTGTCAACAACTGCAACACTGCAGTTCAACAGTTTCCCGTGTGTATCAAGAACGGTCCACCACCCAAAGGACATCCAGCCAACTTGACACAACCATGGAAAGCATTGGAATCAACATGGGCTAGCCTCCCTGTGGCACGCTTTCAATATTATGAAGGTGTTCTTAATGTTTTGTATACTCAGTGTATTTTTGGGAAAGTAGTGGAGTAAAGGTAAAAGTTGTCAAAAATATAAATAGTAAAGTACAGATACCCCAAAAAACGACTTAAGCAGTACTTAAGTATTTTTACCTAAGTACTTTACACCACTGTCTGAATACGTGTTCTAGTGTCTTTGGTGTACGATCCACAAAAACATGGTTTCAGCATTATTTCACTGGAAGTGGCTGTCGTTTTTACTAGCACCTACACAACTTTGCCGCCAAAACGTCTACTTTGTTACTTCCCACAGGCATGACAGACAGTGGGATTTCTGTATCTCACAAATGGGATGGAGATCACCTATCTATCACCTGTCGTCTCATGGGGGACAACAACACTGTTTCTCAGATCAACTGGGAGATGACCAGCAGTTCAAACCACACCACCACCAGATTGAAGCTGGGCACCTTCCATCCCGTGTTCGGTACTTAATATAATAATACATATTAATACATTATAATACATATTTTTTACTTTGACTATTGATTATTGGTCCCAGTTTATTAAAAAAACTGAAGAAAGGCAGAATTTACATAACACAAAATGCCGTAAGAATAACACACTTAGATATATAATATAATATATATGAATAATATAACATATGCCATTAAGGTACGTACGTGGTCCCGGAGTACAACGATACTGTGGAGATCCAGGGTAACGCCTCCAGCGGTAATTACACGCTCAGGCTGAGACGTAGCACTGTGTTGGAGGAGAGTCAGTTCTGCTGTAAATTCATTACCTTTCCCTCTGGAGTGCTGGAGCAGTGTACATATACCAGGATTAATGAAAGCCCAGGTACTCCCTCTCTCTCTCTCTCTCTCTCTCTCTCTCTCTCTCTCTCTCTACCTTTATCTTGTTTGTCTGTCTCTCTCTGTTTCTCTCTCTCCTATCCCACACATCCTGGTATTTCCCCTCTTTCATTTCCTCTCCCCTCTCTGCTTCCTGTTCTTTATTGATCACAACTATCCACAAAAAAAAAAACATTAAAATAATGTTATTTCACAACATTCACCAAAACACAAGTTCAAACTTGCCATTACAACCCACTTGGGTTAGGTAGTGCTTGTATGCACAATTGTGTGTGAATTTATGTGAGTATGTTTAAATGTGTGTCTATCTATGGTCTACTCACAGAGGAGGCCCAGGAGTCAGAAGGCCCACAGGGTTTACTAGGGGAGAGACAAGTGGAACAGTGGGCTCTGCTAGTAGTGGGGTCTACCATCTGTCTCCTCAGTGTCGCCATCTCTCTCTACTACTGCTGGAAGTATTGCTGCAGACACTGCTGCCGCAGGTACCTACTCGTCAACCAAACCCATTCTCTCTCTCTCTCTCTCTCTCTCTCTCTCTCTCTCTCTCTCTCTCTCTCTCTCTCTCTCTCTCTTCTCTCTCTCTCTCTCTCTCCCCATCTCTGTCACTCTCTCTCTCTAGCTCTCTCTCTCTCTCTTTCTCTCTCTCTCTCTCTCTCTCTCTCTCTCTCTCTCTCTCTCTCTCTCTCTCTAGCTCTCTCTCTCTCTCTCAAAAGTTTGGACACACCTACTCATTCCAGGCGTGCCTTGTTAAAAGGTAATTTGCGGAATTTCTTTCCTTCTTAATGCGTTTGAGTCTATCATTTGTGTTGTGACAAGGTAGGGGTGGTATACAGAAGACAGCCATATTTGGTAAAAGACCCAAGTCCACATTATGGCAAGAACAGCTCAAATAAGCAATGAGAAACAGCAGTCCATCATTACTTTAAGACATGAAGGTCAGTCAATACTGAACATTTCAAGAACTTTGAAAGTGTCTTTAAGTGCAGTCGCAAAAACCATCAAGCGCTATGATGAAACTGGCTCTCATGAGGACCGCCACAGGAAACTGAAGACCCAGAGTTTCCTCTGCACACCTCTAGGCTGTGTAAGGGCTATTTGACCAAGAAGGAGAGTGATGGAGCGCTGCATCAGATGACCTGGCCTCCACAATCATCCGACCTCAACTCAATTGAGATGGTTTGGGATGAGTTGGACTACAGAGTGAAGGAAAAGCAGCCAAAAAGTGCTCAGCAGATGTGGGAACTCCTTCAAGGCTGTTGGAAAAGCATTCCAGGTGAAGCTGGTTGAGAGAATGCCAAGAGTGTGCAAAGCTGTCATCAAGGCAAAGGGTGGCTACTTTTCAGAATATAAAATATATTTTGATTTGCTTAACACTTTTTTGGTTACTTTATGATTGCATATGTGCTATTTCATCGTTTTGATGTCTTCACTATTATTCCACAATGTAGCAAATAGTACCAATAAAGAAAAACCCTTATATAAGTAGGTGTGACCAAACTTTTGATTGGTATATAAATATATACACTGAGTGTACAAAACATTAGGTGAAAAACATACTATTTTCATGACACAGAATGACCAGGTGAATCCAGGTGAAAGCTATGATCCCTTATTGCTTGAAGTGGCTTTGAATGGGGTATGGTAGTAAGTGCCAGGCGCACAGGTTTGAGTGCGTCAAGAACTGCAACCCTGCTGGGTTTTTCACACTCAACAGTTTCCTGTGTGTATCAAGAATGGTCCACCACCCAAAGGACATCCTGTCAACTTGACACAACTGTGGGAAGCATTGGAGTCAGCATGGGCCAGCATTCCTGTGGAACGCTTTTGACACCTTGTAGAGTCCATGCCTTTACGAATTGAGGCTGTTCTGAGGGCAAAAGGGGGCGGCAACTCAATATTAGTTTTGTACACTCAGTGTGTATATATATATATATATATATAATATATATATATATATATATATATATATATATATCAATATCGTTCATCTCTGTATCTCTCTCCTCTTTGTGTCTCTTTATCATTATAACTCTCTCGCAATCCATCTCTCTCTTTTCCTTTCAAAAAAATCTCTATCTCACTCCCTCTTTCTGCACTCTTTGCTTTATCTTCCTCTCTATCTTCTTTTTCGCTTTCATTTCTCTCACACTCACATGGAAAGACGGGCCTCTCTCTCTCTATCAGTAAAGTTTCCAGTAGCACTGACTATAACACCAAAAGTCATCAGCTCTCAGCTATCTGCTGTTATATATCTTTCCAGGAGGCGAGTGTTCGAGGTGGAGACTTATCTGACAGATCAACACACAGACTCGGAGGTAAAGTTATTCTGTCAGCTATTCTTCCAGCACAACATCCCCTACATACATTTTTGACACAATGGAAAATAAATGAAGTATTGCAAGGCAATTCTAACCTAAAGCCCACTGAAAACGTCATTGATGTCACTGAAAGTAGGCTACCTTGGACCATTGCCAAAATACATTGGCCTAACTTCATCTAATGTAGGCTCCCTAATCACAAGCCTTTCCAGAGTCATAGAGATAAGAGAAGCATTTCCTCTCTCTATGGCTAGAGTGACCTCTGTAACTATAGCAACCTACGTTACCATGAAAACCCACAGGGCACTGTCACCACGGTTATCGCCATGGTTTCCTGTTGTTCACTGTGAATGACGTACATGTGGTTAGACGTCTCGGTCATCGCTCAGCCGTTTCTCTCTCTCACACACACACATACAAATACACACTGGTAAATGCGGTTTGATGTCTCAGCCATTGCTCATAAGTTTCTCACACTTTCTATTTTTTCACCTTTATTTAACAAGGCAAGCCAGTTGAGAACAAGTTCTCATTTACAACTGCGACCTGGTCAAGATAAAGCAAAGCAGTGCGACACAAACAACAACACAGAGTTACACATGGTATAAACAAACATACAGTCAATAACACAATAGAAAAGTCTATATACAGTGTGTGCAAAGGAAGTAAGATTAGGGAGGTAGGCAATAAATAGGCCGTAGTGGCAAAATAATTACAATTTAGCAAATAAACACTGGAGTGATAGATGTGCAGAAGATGAATGTGCAAGTAGAGATACTGGGGTCCAAAGGAGAAAATAAAATATATCTAAATAAAATAAATAACAATATGGGGATGAGGTAGTTAGATTGGCTATTTACAGATGGGCTATGTACAGGTGCAATGATCTGTAAGCTGCTCTGATAGCTGATGCTTAAAGTTAGTGAGGGAGATATGAGTCTCCAGCTTCAGTGATTTTTGCAAATGGTTCCAGTCATTGGCAGCAGAGAACTGGAAGGAAAGTCGGCAAAAGGACGAATTGGCTTTGGGGGTGACCAGTGAAATATACCTGCTGGAGCGCGTGCTACGGGTGGGTGCTGCTATCGTGACCAGTGAGCTGAGATAAGGCGGGGCTTTACCTAGCAAAGACTTATAGATGACCTGGAGCCAGTAGGTTTGGCGATGAATATGAAGCGAGGGCCAGCCAATGAGAGCATACAGGTCGCAGTGGTGGGTAGTATATGGGGCTTTCGTGACGAAACGGATGGCACTGTGATAGACTGCATCCAATTTTCTGAGTAGAGTGTTGGAGGCTATTTTGTAAATGGCATCGCCGAAGTCAAGGATCGGTAGGATAGTCAGTTTTACGAGGGTATGTATGGCAGCATGAGTGAAGGATGCTTTGTTGTGAAATAGGAAGCCAATTCTAGATTTAATTTTGGATTGGAGATGCTTAATATGAGTCTGGAAGGAGAGTTTACAGTCTAACCAGACACCTAGGTATTTGTAGTTGTCCACATATTCTAAGTCAGAACCGTCCAGAGTATTGATGCTAGGTAGGCGGGCATGTGCGGGCAGCGATCGGTTGAAGAGCGTGCATTTAGTTTTACTTGCATTTAAGAGCAGTTGGAGGCCATGGAAGGAGTGTTGTATGGCATTGAAGCTCGTCTGGAGTTTAGTTAATTAACACAGTGTCCAAAGAAGGGCCAGAAGTATACAGAACGGTGTCGTCTGCGTAGAGGTGGATCAGAGAATCACCAGCCGCAAGAGCGACATCATTGATGTATACAGAGAAAAGAGTCGGCCCGAGAATTGAACCCTGTGGCACCCCCATAGAGACTGCCAGAGGTCCGGACAACAGGCCCCCCGATTTGACACACTGAACTCTGTCTGAGAAGTAGTTGGTGAATCAAGCGAGGCAGTCATTTGAGAAACCAAGACTGTTGAGTCTGCCGATAAGAATGCGGTGATTGACAGAGTCGAAAGCCTTGGCCAGTATTGTATTGTCTTTTGTCGATGGAGGTTATGATATCGTTTAAGGCCTTGAGCATGGCTGAGGTGCACCCATGACCAGCTCGGAAACCAGATTGCATAGTGGAGAAGGTACGGTGGGATTCGAAATGTTCGGTGATCTGTTTGATAAATTGACTTATCGAGAGAGTTGTACGGTTGAGAGATTTGCATTAATTACACTTCTATTACATTGAAATGATATTTATATGATAGAACATGATTCGGCCTACATGATGATCCAACAACTGATACAAGCTCCATTACATAGAGTATCATTTAGTTACCAATTATTTTGAATAGTGTTTACACATGATAGAATAGGATAAAAGGACAACTGAAACATTAGTTACCAATTATTTTCAAAACAACATGCATATCACCTAGTCTCTCTTGCCCCACCTCCTCTCTCTCTATACCATCCAGGGGGTCACAGAGGAGCCACCCCATCAACCCACCCTTCCCTCACCCCCAAACCACCAGCTCCAGGGTTTTGACCCCTCTAAGCTGTACACTAAGATCAAGCAGGACCTGCTGTATGGACGGCTGTGGAAGGCCTACCAGGGGACGGCTAAGGCCTGGGGCCCCACAACACAGCAGGGACCACAGCAGCAAGGGCCACAACAAGGGGCAGAACTAGGGCCACAAAAGGTATGTCTTTCTTTAGATATATTTTTTTTATTAGTATGTCTATGCATAAGGAAACCTTGCCTTACAAAACAGTCAATTGAAAAGAAAGAAATTGAAAAAGATGATACAACGTGAATACAAAGCAAAAATAATGTTTGTTGAAGCCTGTGGGTCATGCGAAATAACACAGAACTCACACATACTGTAGAGTATTTGATAAAGTCATTATCGTCATCAGGTCTATTTTCTTCTGGGGGATCATCGGGCGTCACAGAGAGAGGAACCAGAAGAACCGGAACTAGAACCTAATCTAGAACAAGAACAAGACCCTCAACCAACCCTTGAAGGAACCGTGGAACCACAGACTGAGCTTGAACCTATCCATCCATTAGCCCTGGAACCTGGAACACAGATGGAGGTTCAAGAACCAGAATGTCATTTAGAACTAGAACCCAACTTCCCATTAACCCTTCCTGCACAGAGGAAGGAACTGGAACCAGACATGGGAACAGAGAAGGAGGAAACTGAAGAAACCAGAGACTAACCCTTCAGCGAGGAGGTTCATGAAGGGAGGGTGTGTTGTGTTGTTGTGTGTGTCTGTGTGTGTGCGGACCGTGCGTGTGTACGTGTGTGTTGGGAGGAATAATGTACTGTTGACATTGGGTGAATAACCCTGACCTCCTAAGGTTAGCTGTCAATCAATACGATTAATACTTATTGCCCCAGTGGGAAATTTAGAGTGAAATTTAAACTCACAGGTAATCGCCATGGTTTTTTGTTCACTGTGAACAACGTACATGTGGTTAGACGTCTCGGCCATCACTCAGACGTTTCTCTCTCTCACACACAGACAGACAGACAGAAGACAGACAGACAGACAGACAGACAGACAGACAGACAGACAGACAGACAGACAGACTGGTAAATGGGGTTTGACGTCTCGGCCATCGCTCAGCTGTTTCTCACATTTGAGCTCACAACAGTGTGGCATACAGTTACTGGTATACTGTTAACAGACAGAAGAAGCAGGGGAATGTCTTTCAAGCAGAGCTTTTTTATAACATTTCCTGTATGGTCAAATTTAGTGTGAGATGTGAATAGAACACTTTGCGTTTAAATATAGTAATGGGTTGCATGACCTTTAGATTCTAAGAAGAGCTGTTATAGCCAACTGATCTGTTATTGTAAGGAGCAAGACAGTGAGGGATTTTTATTTTGTGTATCTGGTTTTGTGATTGCAATTTCTGTATATAATATAGGTCTATAATAATGTTTATACTTTTGTTTCAATTAAAAATCGGACTTGCAAAAGTGTTTGAGTCCTTCACTTGACATCTAGAATATGCCAGCTTATTTTTTTGGCCACTGGGGGACGACACAAGACCATTTATTCACTAACCTCGTTCCCAGGAAATTTAGCACAGTGCGCACATCAATGATTCAAAGTTGGCCTTAGTGGGAGTGACCATAGAATTCTATGGGAGTGACCTAATCAAATGTATTTATATAGCCCTTCTTACATCAACTGATATCCCTAACTGGGTAAAGTTTGGATAGTTCTTACCACAGGGGGTTAGTGGTACCTTAATTGGGGAGAACAGGCTTGTGGTAATGGCTGGAGCGGAATCAGTGGAATGGTATCAAATACATCAAACATTGTCTCCAGGTGTTTGATACCATTCCATTCGCACTGTTCCAGACATTATTATACGTTTTTCTCCCCTCAGCAGGCTCATGTAGTTCTAACAGACTAATGAATGTAAAATAATGTGCTATGAGGCAAAGAATATTAATTATGGATACTAGATACAGTAGCTCTTCCACAAACCGTTTGAAAATAAGTCAAACAAATAGGCTAGCCTAAATTGGGAATAGCAGTAGGCTACAATGGCATATGTGGCGCTTGTTACAATGACCTATATTGCAGTACAGGTTTCTGACATTTCCAGTCCAAGTCCAGGTGAAAAGTCAACTTTTATAACTGTTACACAGAAGGCCCCAAATGGGACTAAAGTTCAATCTCTTCCTGGTGTTATTAGGCAGCCTGGTCTCACAGACAAGACATAACATACTAAATGAAAAGCTGGGACACTCAAACTACTAGGGGCCGATGAGATGTTACATTTGGTATGGTTACATAAGACAGATGGTTACTTAAGGCAAGTAACGCGAATGTCAAGCAACCCAAATGTTGGGTGTTCAACTCTCTTCACGGAAAACTTGAGCATTTTAGCTAATTAGCAACTTTGCAATTACTTACTACTTTTTAGCTACTTTGCAATAATTTTGCATGTTAGCTAACCCTTCCCCTAACCCTAACCTTAACCCTTTAACCTAACTCATAACCTTAACCTTAACCCCAATGCCTAGTTTAGCTAACCCCCTAACCCTAACCATAAATCCCTTTAACCCAGAGTTCCAAAACTGGTGGCCTGCCAAAGGCTTAAAAACACCAGCAAAGATGTAAAAACACCAGCAAATCAGCTCCAAGTGATTTCAAATTAGGAAGCATTCCCACGCATAGAGAGCTATACAGTACAAGTCAAAAGTTTGGACACACCTACTCATTCAATGTTTTTTTTTTATTTGTACTATTTTCTACATTGTAGAATAATAGTGAAGACATCACAAATATCAAATAACACATGGAATCATGTATCAACCAAAAAAGTGTTAAACAAATCAAAGTATATTTTATATTTTATATTCTTCAAAGTAGCCAATCTTTGCCTTGATGACAGCTTTGCACACTCTTGGCATTCTCTCAACCAGCTTTACGAGGTAATCACCTGGAAAACATTTCAATTAACAGGTGGGCCTTCACTATTATTATACAATGTAGAAAATAGTAAAAATAGAAAAGAATCCTGGAATGAGTCGGTATCCAAACTTTTGACTTGTACTGTATGTGATTGTACACAAATGTAAGCAAGGTTGGAAATGATTATGTTTTAGTCAAATATTATGCCTGTTTGGGCTCATTGCGGTAAATTTGCAGTTTATTTATTATTTGTAATAACGGTCCGGCACCCTGACCATCCACTCAAGAAAAAAATCAGCCGGCGGCTGTATCTAGTTAACCTAACTCCTAAGCTTAACATTAACCCTAACCTCAGCCCTAACCTTAACCCCTAACCCTAACCTAACCCTAACTTCAAACCCTAACCCATAGCCCAGCTTACGTTAGTACTTAGCTAACGTTAGTGTTAGGCACCTAGCCACCTAGCTAACATTAGCAACAACAAATTGGAATTTGTAACATATCATATGAATGGCAAATTCGTAACGTATTGTACGAATTGCTATTCGTAACATATTATACGAATCATAATTCAGAACAAATCATATAAATTGTTATTCGTAACATACAGTTGAAGTCTGAAGTTTACATACACTTAGGTTGGAGTCATTAAAACTCGTTTTTCAACCACCCCACAAATTTCTTGTTAACAAACTATAGTTTTGGAAAGTCGGTTAGGACATCTACTTTGTGCATGACACAAGTCATTTTCCCAACAATTGTTTACAGACAGATTATTTCATTAATAATTCACTGTATCTCAATTCCAGTGGGTCAGAAGTTTACATACACTAAGTTGACTGTGCCTTTAAACAGCTTGGAAAATTCCAGAAAATTCTGTCATGGCTTTAGAACCTTCTGATAGGCTAATTGACATTATTTGAGTCAATTGGAGGTGTAACCGTGGATGTATTTCAAGGCCTACCTTCAAACTCAGTGCCTCTTTTCTTGACATCATGGGAAAATCAAAAGAAATCAGCAAAGACCTCTCAAAAAAAAGTCTGGTTCATCCTTGGGAGCAATTTCCAAACGCCTGAAGGTACCACGTTCATCTGTACAAACAATAGTACGCAAGTATAAACACCATGGGACCACGCAGCCGGCCTACCACTCAGGAAGGATATGCGTTCTGTCTCCTAGGGATTAACGTACTTTGGTGCGAAAAGAGCAAATCAATCCCAGAACAACAGCAAAGGACCTTGTGAAGATGCTGGAGGAAACAGGTACAAAAGTATCTTCATCCACAGTAAAACGAGTCCTATATCGACATAACCTGAAAGGCCGCTCAGCAAGGAAGAAGCCACTGCTCCAAAACCGCCATAAAAAAGCCAGACTACGGTTTGCAACTGCACATGGGGACAAATATCATATTTTTGGAGAAATGTCCTCTGGTCTGATAAAACAAAAATAGAACTGTTTGGCCATAATGACCATCGTTATGTTTGGAGGAAAAAGGGGGATGCTTGCAAGCTGAAGAACACCATCCCAACCGTGAACCACGGGGGTGTCAGCATCATGTTGTGGGGGTGCTTTGCTGCAGGAGGGACTGGTGCACTTCACAAAAGAGATGGCATCATGAGAGAGGAACATTATGTGGATATATTGAAGCAACATCTCAAGACATTTGTCAGGAAGTTAAAGCTTGGTTGCAAATGGGTCTTCCAAATGGACAATGACCCCAAGCATACTTCCAAAGTTGTGGCAAAATGGCTTAAGGACAACAAAGTCAAGGTATTGGTGTGGCCATCACAAAGCCCTGACCTCAATCCTATGGAAAATTTGTCGGCAGAACTGAAAAAGTGTGTGCGAGCAAGGAGGCCTACAAACCTGACTCAGTTACACCAGTTCTGTCAGGAGGAATGGGCCAAAATTCACCCAACTTATTGCGGGAAGCTTGTGGAAGGCTACCCAAAACGTTTGACCCAAGTTAAACAATTTAAAGGCAATGCTACCAAATACTAATTGAATGTATGTAAACTTCTGACCCACTGGGAATGTGATGAAAGAAATAAAAGTTGAAAACAATCATTCTCTCTACTATTATTCTGACATTTCACATTCATAAAATAAAGTTGTGATCCTAACTGACCAAAGACAGGGAATTTTTACTAGGATTTGTGAAAAACTGAGTTTAAATGTATTTGGCTAAGGTCTATGTAAACTTCCGACTTCAACTGTATCACACGTAATGGATGATGGACTTCCACAAATTAAAACATACCATTACAAATGTAAAATACCGTACTCATTGAGTTCCTATGGTTGCTTATATTATGTTACATCTACCCCTGAGTCCAGGTTGCAGCAGGGGAAAGGGAAAGGCTTCAAACTCACAATTACTGTTCTCTTAGCAGCAGGACATTATGCTGGCAGCAGGGGAGTGCAGTTAAAAAAATAAATAATAGTCCTCCTGCAAAGATGTGTTAAACTTTGGAGAAAAAAATAAAAATAAAATATATATATATATATACACTGCTCAAAAAAATAAAGGGAACACTTAAACAACACAATGTAACTCCAAGTCAATCACACTTCTGTGAAATCAAACTGTCCACTTAGGAAGCAACACTGATTGACAATAAATTTCACATGCTGTTGTGCAAATGGAATAGGCAAAAGGTGGAAATGATAGGCAATTAGCAAGACACCCCCAATAAAGGAGTGGT